>NC_051180.1:45502822-45838852 GCF_013339695.2 Rhipicephalus sanguineus | reverse complement strand
CTTGTTTTTAACCACCCTAATTCAACATAAACCAATTTTAAGCTGGGAAAAAATGCAGCATATGCCTCCTATTTTTAAACCAGAAAAGAATGCAGCACACAGAGTTTATGACGTGACATATCCTGATACGTAATATTTATTTTCACCATTCTCACACATGAACTGCATGCTTTTTAAATAAGTCTGCAGCTATCATGCCTCAACTTCACCAATTCAACCTTTGATTGCATGCAATATTCAGAATATGAAGGACACATTTCATGATCTGTTGTGGCAAAATTTTATACCTAAAGCTTTTTAAATGAGCTTCCTATTAAACCAGCACATTACTGTCGCCACTCTTTATACATTACATGGAACTGTTTGGTCACCAGCTTGTTGATTGCTTTACTGCTTTGTGAGCGCTACAAACACAGTTTTGGTCGAGTAGTGAATTGTAATGCGTGTGGAATTTTCAGACCTGTTTGCTTGAAGAAATGCTGCACGCTGTAGCTGAGTAACTATGCTACTCATGTTATTTACATTCTGCTTAAATATCAGTGCTTGAAATGTGATAAGCATGTTATATCTGTTAGGGCTCTAACCACTTTTTGCAGGTTGCACAGCCACCTCATAACTGTTCCGTTGGCAATAGATTTCAGTATTTGTGTCCTGTGTGAAAATTTTGTCTAAAATAAAATTCACTTTTGCTTTATTTCAGATTGTTCGAGTTCCACACGGAGAATCCTGAAGCTAATTCTTCCAAGGCAGAGCGGGGCATGCTGAAAGTTATCAGAAGGCCGAAAGAATAAATCGGTGGTTCATCTGCATGTACAACCATCGTTAAGTGTTATCATGTACTGTTTTTGCAGCTGCATAATATTAAACAGTCCGAGTCTGCCCCAGCAGCCCATATGGGTAACAGATGTTTGATTAACACTTCTTTTATGAGGTCTCTGAAAGTAAGGCAGTATGCATTCAATGAATTCGAATTATTTCATAAACATGGCTTCATGTGGTTGGATAAACCAGTTGCATAAATTGATGTGATATTTCCAGGAATGACAGGTTCCCTGTGAGATTCACACACTAGTTTTCTCACGCAATTGACTAGGTGGCAGTGTAAGGTGTCTAATAGAAATAGTGATAGGAACCACCACAGTTCTCGACGTGGCTGACACCAACAAACTTTCCATAAGTACCAGTGAAACATGGCTTATTATTTGATGGCAACACTGTTCCTCAGATGTGCACCGTAGAGTAGCTCTAGGTCCCTGTCTTTATATGTTTAATATGCTACACTGCCCAGGTGCAGCAATATATGACACCCAAAATATCACAACGACGGTAAATCGTGCTGTCTTTGTGTGTTCGTCCATCGTCTTTTCCGCTGTTATTTTATGATTACGACCCAAAATATAAAAAGCTGATATATGGGCATATAAAAATTTGCCAGATATGGCCATATATGACATTATATAGGGATCCCATATATGGGTATATTAAAAATTGGGCAGATATGGACTTATATGGCCATATAAGGCCATATATGAAAGCCCATATATGGGTATATTAAAAATTGGGCAGATATGGACTTATATGGCCATATAAGGCCATATATGGCCTTATATGGCCATATAAGTCCATATCTGCCCAATTTTTAATATACCCATATATGACTTTTTTTATATAAGTCCATATATGGGATTTTTGTAAGGGATAGTCTAGTTAACCTCCCTGCCTTTCCTACATTCCTTCTCTCTCTCTCTTTAGTAATCAATTTCGGTCTGCGGCTTCAAGGGAAAACTGCTTCAATGTTTTGTGTTCTGACTCGTTGGCTGGAATGTTCCAAAATTACTCAGACTCTGGCAAGAACTCTATCATACACAAACTATACTGTAGGCGTACTAAACTTGCAATTTATTCATTTATTTGCAACTTACCTGTGGCTTGAAGATCAAGCAAGACGGGGAAAATGTGCTCTTATTTCTGTATTTCTGCTGCTCCGAATGATATTACTTGTTCAATAATGAAAAGTGCATACATAATATCGTTCCTCTTCTATTTGGCTACAAACTTGGCAATAAAATTAAATGGCACCGCTTCTTCTAGCTATTTTTAGCCAGAATTCTGACTTCTTTTCAAATCTACCCAACGGCAAGGCAACTCTTGCACACAGTTAACACAGTGAAGGCAGCTGACAATTGAAACGGATGTCCAAGCGCTCTTATCAAAGGAGGCACTCAAACTTGACAACATCGGCGTAACGTGATCGAATTACTGCAGTTAATTTCACGATCATAGATTTCTCAATGGAAATGAAAGAGGAAATGAAGGTCAAAGTATCATTTTTAAATTTCACGTCAAACTCTCCGCACATGAGTGTCGGCGTAAAGTCGCGGATTTCTAGGTGGTTCTTCGTATTTTCCCGAAAGTTGTTACGTTAACTCTTTGCCCCCTTAGGGGACGATGTACTCGATCTTTACCGATGAAGACTATGCAAGTCCTAGTAGGCGGCATCGAAATCAACTTCAAGGTGGTGTAAATCTTGAGAAGTAAACAGTTCTCGGAATGCCACAACAGGGATTCTCAGTCGCCATTGTCGTCAAAAACCTGCATTACCATAACCATGCACTTAGAACAATGACGGGACAAGTCTGACTGAGTAAATACCTGCATTATCTTGCTATGCAAGATAGCGGTATATGTAAATAAATAAAATAAAGGTATGGGACAGGCATAGCACCCCCTTAGATGACAAGGAGGGGGGGGAACTCCCCTGCGCGCCTGCCTATGATATCAGGTGTAGATAAGCAGAAAATGTGGACTGCAGTACGTTTGGCAAAATACTCAGCAGATGCAAGGCAACCATTCGCTGTATTACACGGCTCGTACAAAGTTCTCAGCAAACCTCCATACCCATTTTCAGGCACCACAATTCCTCTTGGAGCACCGTCTCCTTTATACGCGTAGAAACAAGTACAATACGTAATGAATGCTTATTGTACGGCCTGATGGTTTTGGAACTGGTTAAACCGCGCCTTAAAACATGGGCGCCATCGACATAACACCACCTGCCCCCACACCCCTCCTCTGCGCTTTAGAAATATTTAGTTTGTCAGGGTGTCTACCAAGTTGACATCTCTAAATTCCCTGAGTTTTCCAGGTTTTCCCTGAGTGTTTCCGCTAAAATTCCCTGAGTGAAACAGAACTTTGTTTTATGTTATGATGGGTAGAGACCATATCGCTCAGTGATGTCACTCTCTAATACGCATGTTAGAAAATGAAAACGACTTAATCCCATTTGAATAGTACATATAGAACAGATAAACCTCAACAAAGCGAAGTTGGTAAAAGCGGCAACTCACTTCGTTATATCGAAACTTCGTTAAACTGAAATTCGACCTTTCATGCAAGGCATAGTTACTGAAGGATTAATCTTAAACTGAAAATGCCACAAGAATGCTCGACTAATATGGCAACATGAAAAAACATTTTTTTTTTTTGCGTGAAAAAAAAAATCAATTTTGTTGAGCCTGAGATGCAGCAATCACAGTTAGATGCCTTGCCAGAGTGTCACATGTGAAGACGAAACAAATGCGGGTTTAATGCACTGAGGAATTGCGCTTGTTCTGCTGCTGCAGGTTGTTGTCAAATCCTTGCGCGTTGCCCAGAGCAATGCAACGCTTTTGCTATCATGTTGCCCAACCGAACCATTTGCTCTCCACGAATGCACAACATCGCAAACCATCCCATGTTAAAAAAAAGTCACAGTTTCACCGCGAGAGCAAAATAGTAAATCCGATAGCAAAAAGCAAAAAAGAGGAATTTTATATGAATATAGGCTAGCAGCTCGCTCCTTCAGGAAACGCAGCCGCTGCACTAAGAGAAGTGCCCTATCTATGGCCCAGGGGCGGATTCAGGTACATAATGGGGGGGGGGGGGTACAACGGCTGAAGCCAACGCTCAGCAGTGCACTTTGGCGGGTCACGCATATTTACAACAGCCCAGAGGGGATTATGGCGGTACCTAAGAAGCCTTCATTGGAAATGTGCATAGGGAATCAGGAAAGGGTAGAGCAATGAGAGGTAGAGCGCAGGGACAAGATTCTCTTTACCCCTTTTGGATAGTGGCAGGCAAAGCAACCTGACAAAGGGGGCAAACTCGACAAGCAGCCTGACAAAGGAGGTGGAAGACAGGCACTGAAGGGAGGGGGCGGGGGCTGGCTTAGAGGGGGGGCGATCGCCGCTACCGCCCCCCCCCCCCCTGCGATCTGCCACTGCTATGGCTTCAACGGTAGTTATGGTTTCAACGGCGAAGGCAAGAAATTCGCGTCGGAGTGTCTATGTAATTGCTATCGCAAAAAAAAAAAAGAAAAGCAATATAGCTGCGGGCTAAGATAGCATGAAAGCACGGCAACAGCCTGAATTACGGCACATCCGATTATGGTGGAAACGTTACTGTTTTCCGACATCGCGCGCCGTATCAAGCATGGGACCCGTGCCGGTGTCGCAAATTTCGGTCGCCGCTATGCCATGGCTCTGAAAAGTTTTGTAATTCGGCTTTGTAGCAAAAATCCACGTGTTGTGTCTGGTAATTGCGAGCTGCAGCCCCAAAAAATTTCAGTCGACTGCCTAAAACTTGTTTCAGCAGTGCCCTCATCGGGAAAAAAAGACAGAAAAAAGCTTTCACTAGCTGTGAATGGGCCCGTTAGTTACGCTAGCTCTCGCCTGGAAATTTATTATATTCTTCACGGAGTCCTAAATAGCATCTTTGAAGCTCGGGATCAGAACGAGTGAGCTCTCCGATAACAGCCAACAAGCGTCTTTTTTTCTCGCCGATCGGGATGGCCTGCCAGATACGAGCCTTGTCGAAGACATCCGATTCCTGCACGATCGCGATCGCTTGCAAGATAACTCAAGCTTGTTACATTTACTGCTACCGCTTCTACAGCTAATCATGCTTGTTACGTGACACGCGGCGATAACAAAAACACCATATCGGGTACTAACGCACAGCACGCGCGAGAAAGATTACAGAACTACACCGCGTACTCACAGAACACCCTTACAACATTTGCGCGATACGATGTGTCGTGATTCGCGGTTCCCGCATGCCACGCATTAGCCGGATTCTCTCCCACTTCACCGCTCCGAAGGCGATGACAGCATCGAGGTGCGCCGCTTCCCCACAGCCGTGGCCGTTTGATTTGAAAAATGCATTCACAAAATATCGAGCAAGCGCTACCGCGACTTTCGTCGCCTTTCAATAAAGTCACTTTGTATTTTCCCTGATGGGAGCACAATTTCCCTGAGTTTTCCCTGAGAATTTCCAGACTACTCAAAATCCCTGAGAATTCCCGGTTTTCCCGATCGGTAGACACCCTGTGTGTATGCTTACGCAAGCACAAATATGCATAGAGGTCACGGGATCACGCATTTAACCCTTCCATTACCGTTAACAACAGACTTAAGACTACAAGGCTCTCTACTCTGCTCTGAATGAAAATGCGGCCATGGCGAGCCGCTCATAGCGGCCTGCCTTTGGTCCCAGGCTTTCCAAGGGTGAAGGTGGGAAGTAAAGTCTTTGGAATGCAGCATCAATGGATTATCGTCAGAAACTTGCAAGAAACAATGACTGTGTCAAACCGTTTTAAGGTGTGGGGCGCACTTGGTGCCTCCCCCCTTAGCAGATTAGGGTGGGTGGGCACACCCCCTAACCTTGGTCGATTGTATTTATTCCCCCTCCAAAAGCTTTCTGCACTCCATGTGGTTTTGCAGTGTCTCCAGGATCTGAGCCATTGCAAGCTTTTTTGCACCTCACGTGGTTTTGCAGTGCCTCCGGGATGGGCGCACCTTTGACCAAGCGACTATATCATGCGGTTACGTCATCACGTGACCGCACAAATTTTGCCGATCTGTGAAGTCGTGACGAAATCATCAATGTTTTTTTCATCACTCTTCTGACGCCGACGGTCACTTTTCGCGTGTGATCAGGCATCAAAGGCTTTCACCTTAGCAGTGATGCTACCGAGGACTTCTGATTTGGAGCAATTTTTGGGGCAGCAAAATTTCCGTTTTGGAGCACTTTGGAGCAGCAAAATTTTCAACTTGGAGCACTTTGGAGCAGATAATTTTGCATCTGGGAGCACTTTGGAGCAGCGACTTTTACATCCTGGAGTGCAATACAGAAGCATATTGCATTAACATTCAAGCACCTGAGTACTATTATGGGGCTCCTATGAAGGCTAGAAATATTTCGATTCACTGCAAATCTCATGGAAAAAATCATTTCAGGAACATAGGCGTGCGCACAGGGGGGGGGGGGCAGGGGGGGCGCCCCCCCCTAATCACCTAAGAGGGGGGGGGGTGCAAAATCTGCCCTGTACATTGACCCTTGCGATAGCAATTATATGGACACTCTCGGCGGATTTTTGCCGTCGCCGTTGTCGTAATTTTCCGTATAAAGTCCAAATTAATAACATCACCACGCGCAGTCTAGCCGCGGGTAAAAGCTCGCGAGCGCTGGCGACGAACGCGGCTGAAGCGGAGATTAAACTAGCCGGCCGTCTGTCCGTCGCACGGACAGCGCATGAGATAACAGCTTCCCGCGTGCGGGCGTGCCGTCGATTGCTCATCAAACAGAGAGGAAACGCCCCGCCCGTCTTTCGTAAGGAGCATGAAGGGATGCCAGGGGAGCGGAAGAGGGGGGGGGGACTGCATCGTTCGAAGGGCGCAGTCGCTTGCGCGCGCGCTATCTCGAGGCATCAGGAGACGGCTCGTAAACTTGCTGTGCTAGCTCTCAACGCTTACTTCGTGTTTAGAGAACTCAGAGCAAGAAAACGATTCGGTTCCTGGAGGGGCCCTATTCCCTTACACCAGCGTTATGTTGAGTTACGCGAGATCGGATCCAAAAGAGTTAGCTGCTAGTCTTACTTCGTTTCACAATACAATTTTTTGGTATCGCATTCATTGCTTCGCTCTTAAGCGAAACTGGCTTTTTTTAACCGTTAGCTACACTCCAAGACAAAATCGAGTATTTCTGCCACACAACAATAATCGTCATCTGGCTTGCTCGCGTTACCTTTCTTGAAAACTCAGCTCTCCTCACTTTCCTGTCAAGAATGCTATGTCACGCCGATAACGCGCGCGCCGTTCGTAACCGAGAAGTGCCGCGACCGCGGTGATAACGCGAGGAAAGCACGCGAGGTGGATGACGATTGTTGTTGTGTGGCAGAAACACTCCCAAAATACTCGATTTTGTCTTAGAGTGTATTGACCTCCGAAAGCGAGGGGCGCACGTGTAACATGGCGTAGCCGCTTCAATGTGGGCCGTCAGCGACGGAGCGACGGGCCCGCTACTGACAGCTGCGCATTTGCAGCTGCTCCGACCAGGAGATATGATTTTACTAATGAGATGACATTTTTAAAAAAAGCAAGCAAAAAAATGCCCCCACCTCCCCGAAGGGAATCGTGAGGAAATGCGAATGCATTTCTTGCGCCGAGAGTACACGGCGCAGTAATTTTAATGGCGTAAATTAATGACGAGACGAGGATTTGTACCGTAACCATTTATTTACACATTCATCAGCACCTGTTTGTGTTGTCATTGTACCTGACGGCCATAATCTCAGCCTTGTGGTCGCCGTTGGCGTTTCACAGCGGCGTCTCGAGCACACATTTCGAGAGGCGCCCAGCCAGCGGACGGGAGAGTGGGGCGCAGGGAGGAGAGAGAGCGAACGGCGAGAGAAGGAGCGGCGAAGCACTGCACCCAATGCCACCTAGAAGAGCGGTGCGGAGCCGGCGCGCGCCCGCGCAAACCGCGGTGAGGAGGCGGAGCGCGCGCAGTCACGTGGGATGTGACGTCGCTGCGCCGTTGCTACAGACGCTCCTCTCCTTTCCTCGCGCCGTTGCTATGGGACGGCGGATTCAGGGTCGCTTATAAAGTGCATTCGCACTTAAAATTCGAATTGGAACCCTAGCACGTGAGCTCGAAAGGGCAGGGCCTTTTAGGGGATATTTACCGCAGAGTGATTACAAACTCAGACGTGCTGGCGGAAGGAATTGCGAAAAAGCTGTTCTGGATGAAGATCCATGGATAAAGTATATCTGAGGAAAAGTGTCAACGCGTTTCCACCGTTCGCGTGCTCTTCCATAAACGCGAAGCAAGGAAAATTCGATATTGTCCCATATATCTACTGCGAGCGATCCCAGATTTCAATCCGCGATGTCCGGAAACAGAAGTGACAGACATTTTAGCGGCACTCATGTAGTTATTACTGAACATTGCTTTCCTTACGTGCCGTGCGACGCTTGAAACGAGCTATCAGCAGCGTTTCTGGAACAGACGACGTCCGCCGATGAATCGCCGTCGCACTTTCTCGCTACCGATAGGCCTAGACGTCACGAGCCTCTGCGGAAGCGCGTTTTGCTGTCGAGCCGACTTGCAGAACAGAAGCTGCGTCGGCACCGTGCATGGCATCGTGGCTTACTCGGAACGCACGCGCGAGCGCTATTTATTCAGCGGAATAATTCTTGGTCCATAATTGCGACTTTATTGGCAATCCCAAGATCGAGCTGCACATGTTCTGGCGCGCCGGCGGTGCGATTGCCGGTGATAGACGCCCCCAAACCAGAGACTTTGGCGCAGTTTGGCGCAAATTTCGTCGATATTATCAGGATGGCGCAGTAAATACAATTTGGCGCACTTTGGCGCAGTTGGCGCAGGAGTGGAATCACTGCCTTAGTAAGGCACTTCAGCAGTCTATTGGTTACTTTTTGTCATAAGCTGGATTAGATCAGAGAAAGTCGGGATCATTCAATGTTTCAATTCCACAACAGGTAAGTAACTGCACATCACTTTTTCGTTTCCCTTTTAGCTGTCTTGGCTTATTAAAAGTACTTTAAACTTGTTATGTTCACTTCTTCCCGCCATTATTAGTGCACATATAAAGCAGCAAGAAATGACAAAATGAAATAGAGGAAAGAATATAACATCATACTCGGGTGGATTGTAATTCTTTACTTTCATTACTTTCATAACACCTACATTATGAAGGAAACATTGCATAAAATAGTGTTTTAAAGTACAGAGCTTCCAATACAAAACCAGCCAGCTGTACCTGGTAATCTTTTTCCGTAGTGGCAATTTCATATTAGCAACACATCAGCTTCAAAATATTGTCAGACGGTATACAATAATCCAAACCTTCCCATTAATTCTAAGACCTGTGTTGGTATAGTAGATTCTGCTGCTCAGAGCTTTGCACTGTCGAGACCCGTGCTCCGAAATCAATGCCTCCTATGAGCTATCAACATCGGAAAATGTCTGCAAGTACCACTCGCAACAACATAAACCACCCGTTCAACAATACCACGCCTCAAGACAAAACCTTCTAGCTTCCTTGCCTCGCAGTGCTGGCGAATTCAAGCACTGACTAAACCAAACTGCTACACTGTAATGAAAAGGTGTTCACAAAACTTCCAACCTAAATGTCAATGAATGGCATTCAAATTTAGAGGCTCATCTTTCGGTACAGCTTAGTCTTGCAAGATAGGTTTGATAACCTTTATATTGACAGTTTACCAGGAGACCGCTGCAAGACACCTGGCACAAGCTCCCAGTCACAACAGCTTCAACAGGTCCGCAGCGTGAAACCAAGGGCACTTGGAGGTTGCACAGGTAGATAGCTGAGGCGACGAAAATAAAAATGTTTGTTTCTCTCCTCGCTCTCCCAGTAACACCGCAGCTACTTAAACTGGTGTCCTTCAAACCTCAACTATTTTAGTCTACGTATCACAATGCTGTCACGCTCTGCAGTTTTTACAGACGGTATTTCCTTTTTTTTTTTCCAGGCAGCGTATCCTTTGGGACAGAAGTCTTGGTCCACTCGTGTTCAGCCCAACACTTTTCATCACTCAGTTGTGGCAGCATCCAAAATGACTGAACATGGCTAAAACCAGACCACATCAAAAATTAAAAAAAAAGAAAAAGAGGACAGGAGGGTCGCTTGTGCACTGTCATATACGTACCACCTCGCCGCAAAACCTTACTCGAAACACAGAACATTTCATTTCACGGTGGCACATAAAAACATGCACACATAGAAGACTGCGGTACGTCGCACAGTGCAACAACTCTCGGAGGGAACCGCACTCCGGCCGAGCAAGGGCAACGGCTATTCTTTCCCCATTGTAAGCGTACCACTCCTTCCTGCCGGCATGGCACAGACTCCCGCCTAAAGCTTTTAAGCACACTACCAGGTTTCACAAAAAAACTTTGACACTTGAAAAATAGAGCGCAGCTCAAAAGTTGTGCGCAAGACTGCACCTCTGCTTCCAGCAAAAGGCATCCCTCAGGTTACTGCCGCTCCACAAGTGCAGAGATTATTCATCTGCATGGTCCAGGGCTACACAAGCAAGAAAAACAAGAAAAAAAAAAGAGGTAGAGGACAAATGGGGTGGAGGAGAGGTTAGCAGACAAAGGGTGGGGAGCTAAAAACCGAGAGCGCTAGTTCCGGACATCACTTAGGGGGCAACTGCAGGTTACAAAGGCCGTTAAAAGATACAAACATAAGAAAAATAAAAGGAGGTGTGAAATCAAGCAGCAGGGGGTCGCAGCAGCAGAATGTCTTCACATCTCCTTGCCACCTTCTTCCCTCAAGCAATAAACTGGTAATGTCAAGGGGGGAGGGGGCTCTTTTTCTGTGGTGTAGTAGTCCTCACTTCTGACGATGGCAGGCAGGAGACAGGACTGCAATGACAGTCTCCTCCTTTGCAACAAAAAAGTCTGCAGCACAGTAGCCTAGTTGCCATCAGTTTGATGTAGGGCGGAATACTTGTTCTCCAAGTCGAGCTGCAGGTGATGCTGCGTGGGGTCTTCCCGGTTTCGGAGACCATGCTTGACAGATGTGAAGCTGTGGTCGGCATATTCCCGCCTGCGGCAACAAATCGTAAGTTTAAATGAAATGCATGAATAGAATGCGGCAGCATTTTTATTCATACAGCTGCCAAGTATTTGTACTTGCTTACAACACCATGTGTCCATCTACACAATATATAGTATTGCTCATTATTTGCACAATAGCACTACGATCATTAATAACCTTAAAGGAGTACTGACAGAAAATTCTGAAGGTGAGATAACTTGTGGGATAGATTTGTGTGAACACACACGCATCATCCACGAAATATCAACTAATAATATAGCCTAGAACATCTTTGAAATAAATTTTAAAGTGGGTGTCGCACCACTGCACGCGAAACGCACCTTTGGTTTTTGTGTAAACAACCAACCGCCACCTGCGTCACGAGTTTGTGTTGGCTGCCACGATCCTTGGGGGCGCTCTCTCCTAGCAGACCTTTTCAACAGAAAGAGGGGGCAGACTTGCATGGGAGTACAAAGGCTGAGGTCTTTGCTTCAGCAGTGCATTTTTGGAGGGTCACGCATATTTACAATGTCTCAGACGGGACTTGGTGTTGGACTATAACAGCACCCATGAAGCCTTCGTTGAAAAGTGTTGTTAAACGCGGTGCTCGCAGTTTTGTGTGCTCACGTAGCCAGCTACACTAAAGTGCTTATTTGGGCCGGTTGGTACATGTTCAACGATACGAGAAACAGCGCGAAACACGGGACAGTGAACGAGACAGACCAAGCGCTGACTTACAACCAAGGTTTTTTATTCCGGAATAAAAAACGTAATGCGTAGTTGCGAATACAAGGAGTCATCCTGCGATTATGTTCGTCACGACGTACGAAGTGTTGATAAGCAGAACCTCCAACCACTGATCCGACCAGTCAACGCTAAAGGGTCGGACCCAGACTAATCAGATGGGGCTTCCGCTTGCAGCTCCAAACTAAAACGTAGTTATATTCTACATGATCATCGAGCCTTGGACACAGAACGAGTGTGGACGCGTCACAAAGACCACGACTTTTGACAGCCGTGACCTCACGAAGCGCAAGCAGCAGCCGATGATCTCCCGAAGCGAGTATCGGACCAATGGCGAGGCATGCTGGGGCAACATGGCGAACACGGCCAATTAGAGGCCTCGAAATGACCTTCGGACATTTGCTTTTTGTGCGCTTGTTTTCGAAGGGAGGAGCCAGCTGAGGTGGGGAATTTGAAGACGGAGAAATGCTCTTTCCGACGAGACCAAAATATCGGCGAACGGTGGCACCGTTGCTGAGCTATGATTTTTTGAAAATCAGTGTTTTTTTGCGATTTCCGCAATAATTTTCGCCACCGTGGCAGGCTTAACACATTTTTTAAAGCACTTCTATGTGGTTTTCGGTGAAGATATTTTGGAATATGATAGAAAAAGATCTACAAAAACTCAAAATGTGATTTTCAAAAAACAGATTTTTTTTGCCATATTTCGCTATATGAAAGCCGCGTCCCTCTCGTCCTGATACGAAAGCCCTAAACCACACAGAGGTCGAAATTTAGTTGTGGCATTGCAGTTGTGCACGAGTCTACAACGAACGCTGGCGAAGTTGCACGCGTTTTCTTGTTTTGCTCTTTCCTTCGCTATAGCTGTGTTCGTCGGCTCGTCTATTCACCTCTCCAAGTGCCTTTCCCTCAGCGTCCGAGATGGAAACGCAAGAAGTGCATGCACCTGCCAGCGGAAAACAGACTTATTCGCCCACTGACTCTTGCTAGCGACGTCACCTAATCATACAGGTGACGTCATGACGGCTGTTGTCGACAGAGAAAAGACTCTGAGAGGAGCAGGCGAGCGTCAGTTGGTGGTTTAGGGGCCCTTTAAGTCTATGAACACAACCAACAAGCAGCCATCTTACTTGTTGATTGCTCATGTGAAATGGCATGGCCCCATCACCATCAGTTTATACTGAGGGTATACCCACGGCATATTTAGCATGGATGAAGAGCAGAAGGAAATACCTGAGTAGTACAGCTCAGACCACTTGTAACCGTTTAGAGTGCAGGGCCGGATATAAAGCAGTCTTCTCTGACTCTCGTTTACCCTCCTGTAAAACTCCATGTATATGCATACTGCTTATTGTGTAAGCCACTGAGATGAAAGACCAGTTACAATGCCGCTGCTGGCATATCCTGCTGACAAGCGTAGGTGACCAGCTGAGGAGAGTGATGACGGCGATACAGAGGAGGAGAAGACATAGAAAAAAAGAACGTGGGGAGGGAGAAAAGAAATAAGAAAAAAAAATCACGCCATATCCACGAAGTGAATGATGATTGAGGAGCTGGCTCGGAGAAGATCGGGAAAGCCTGCGAATGTTCCGTACAGGTCCTCTACCATCCTATGAAGACGTGATACACGTTGTTATATATACATATATACACAATGTTTTATTAATTTACAATTTTGATGAACTATATACACAATTTACAATTATATACACATTGATGACGTATCTATACAAGAAATATCTAAGAGCGCCTGATTCTCCATTGTCAACACTTGCAGACGCAACACTCCTAACATTCTTTCAATTTGAAAACTGCCCTTGAGAAGCGCACTACAAAGTGACCCTAAAAAATAGCTGTCCAACGCTCGCCTGGCTGTCGACCGCGTTCCCCGCTCGCCCTGTGAGAATTAGCGGCCAGGCTAGAGGGAAGGTACGACGTGCGTGCGTTCCTCTTTGCGTTCCACGCTTTGAACGCATGGATGCAGGCTACGGCACGGGACCTCACCCCAGCTTAAGAACCTGGCGAGCCAGCTCCTAAAATGTGGGCAGCTTACACTAATGGAGCAAGGCAGCAGTCAATAGCGGAGCTTGTGATCACCTCACTTCCCATCTTAGTTTCGCTTCGCGTTGGCTTGGTCCGGCTGACAATTGCTCCCACATCGTGATCGATGTCATGTGTGAGGAACCGACCATAATACAGGAAAAGCTCGTTAATTTGACACCCGTTAATTCGGAAATTCAGATAATTCGGACGGCTCTAGTGGTCCCGGCCAAAGTGCATGTTAATCTATGGGACCAAACCTTCGTAAATTCGTCAGAATTCGGCTCCGCACCGCCTAACTCGGACAATTGCTGACAGCTGCCGCTACACAAAAGTGTGGTAAAGCAGCGGGGCACCACTGGAGTGAAACCGAAACCTGAGTGGCATCGCATCGTGATCAACTAATGGGGGTGATCGCAGCGTCACCGAACGTCGGTGTCTTCTTTCTTCGCTTCACTGCGCCTCCGGTGCCATTTTCCTTTGTGTTGTGTCGGCACCGTCTCTTCTTGCGGAGTTCTTTTTTTACCGTTGTGACCGTGTTTGCATGTGAGGCCCGAGCATTATGCCGTAGCTGATGATGGCATCGACGAGGTGTCATCCGAGTCCACCGACGATGACTGCCCGACCTTCGATGCTGCCCTTCCCACTGATATGACCCTTCAGGACTACATGCGATTGATTGTGTCGCCATGACTGGTCTCCTGACCAACCAAAAAATTATTAATGATGTCGCAACCTCATCGCACCTCACGGGAAGGCTCGGAGGCGCTTTTGATATAAGAGGACGTTTGCCTGAGCACTTCCGACAGATTGCGTGCTGTTGGCCATTTGGAAGAGTTAAGAAAAATTGTAATGTCCACTGGAATATGCGCGAAAACGCAGACGGCCATTACAAAATACTTCAGCAAATAAAGGTATGCTTCTCCAACTTCATTTTCAAGTTGTTTTTCCTGGTCATTCGTTAGTTTGGCATTCGGTTAATTCGGACATTCTTTCCGGTCCCATGAAATCCGAATTAATGAGCTTTTACTGTAGAAAATTGACTCGGCAAAGCCTAACGTAACCTCTGCGTCGTCTTTTCTCAGCTTCAGTTTGGTGCCTTTGGGTTCTTTCTTATTAGAAGTGTACAGAAAAACCTGATTAATATGTATCTGTTTTAAGCGGAATAATGGTTAAAAAATAGTTGAGACGAATCCCCGACTGAGTCTCGTAGAGCCTAACGCATTCACTGACCGCTTAAACCATACTGGTTCGTTGCAAGCCTACCAGCTTGTGTGTACAGCGATAACTTTGTGCCATAAAAGCTTACTGTGCCGCTAAACTTGAAGACGCCACAATATACTGCACAAGGTCTTCCGTCTTTGCGAGAAGTGCGGAGAACAGCTGAACATGCATCATGGAAAGCCGATACTCTCAGATCTGTCGCTATGCCAGTCGCTGCGTATCCCAGATCCTGGCATAGTTGCGAAATGCCCCTTGGCTTCGCCACCACACGCTATTGGATAAAGTCCCTGCTGTGGGACGGTCATGCTAGAGCACCAGAATCTCTTTTGCACTTTGGCGAAAAGAAAAAGAAGGCTTTGTGGTGGCGAAGCCAAGGGGCAATGCATTGTTTAGGTGGCTCTGAAAAGAGCCGTTTATTAAAAAAAATACGACGTGGCCGGCACTACCTCATAGGTCAGCACTTGGGCGCAAAGAAGTCGCTTATTTTTTTTTGCACGGTCCGCTTGCCCGCGATTATGTCTGCCTAAATTTCAGTCAACGTCATGTTGCCGCTGTACACCAATGACAGTGTCATCAGTGCTCGCGTCAACTCCGAGCTCGTTGGCTGTGTAGGAGCTGGCTCTTCGTTCTCGGTGTCGGAGTCATCGGAATCCTCCGTAACTTGATGAATGATTTCGTCATCAGTCAACTCCGCACATAGCTCGAGGTCTTTGTCAGCGTCGGCGAAGCCCTCAAGGGTTATCTCGGCTGGAATCAACACGCCGCCAGCGCGCAGATCGTCGAAGGCAACGTCCACGGATGGCAGTTCGTCATCGTGAGCCTACGAGGTGGCTTTGTGCGCTTCGAAAGCGCGGACGAAGACGAAGGAGCAGTCGGTGCCATTGCTGTAAACGGCGAATCCGCTCGACGAAAAGCGCAGCACGAAACAGCTAGGAACTCGGTGGATGTTGAAGGTCGGGAAACATGATCACTGAAGGTAGCGCGCAGCAGGGTGTCGCTGAGTACAGCGACACCCGAAGCGGCAGGTTGGCTGCCGGCCGGTCAACAGCTATGAGCATGCGCTCCACAACGCGGCGCCTATAATAAGCCTTAAATGTGCGGATTATGCCCAAGTCAAGCGGTTGCACCTTCGACGTTGTGTTGGGTGGAAGGAAAAGCAGGGTCACTGCCATGAGAGAGGCTTGTACGTGGTGCGCGGAGCAATTGTCGACCACAAGCAGCACACGCCTGCCTTGCTTGTGCATGTCGCGGTCTAACTCGCTCAGCCACTCTGCGAATAAATCGCGCGTCATCCACGCTTTAGCACTATGCCTGTAACGCAAAGGCACATAGCCCCGAAAGCAACGCAGTAGGGGTGTGCGAATATTCGAAATTTCGAATATTTTTCGAATAGTGTTTGCTATTCGATTCGATTCGCACTGAAATTTTACTATTCGAACTTCCTAAAGACAAATGCAGTCAACGTCCGGTTGAAAGTGACCCCTTCAGATTTTCAATATGCTTCACCTCATTACACTCTCGTATTGCGGCAAAGCTACCTTTCAAGCTCCGTTACGGTCGAACTTAGCCAAGAGACAAAGTCCGGTTGGAAGTGGTCCCTAGATTTTCAATATGCTCCACCTCATCACACCCCCGTATTGCGGGAAAACTGCCTTTCAAGCTCCTTTACGGTCGAACTTAGGCAAGAGGCAGTCAACGTCTGATTGGAAGTGGTCCCTAGATTTTTAATATGCTTCACCTCCTCACACGCCCGTATTGCGGCAAAGCTGCCTTTCAAGGTCCGTTACGGTCGAACTTGGCCAAGAGACATTCAACGTCCGTTTGGAAGTGGTCCCTAGATTTTCAATATGTTTCACCTCATCACACCCCCGTATAGCGGCAAAGCTGCCTTTCAAACTCCGCTACGGTCGAACTTGGCCAAGAGACATTCAACGTCCGTTTGGAAGTGGTCCCTAGATTTTCAATATGTTTCACCTCATCACACCCCCGTATTGCGGCAAAGCTGCCTTTCAAACTCCGCTACGGTCGCAAATGTGTTAACTCAAGAAAACGCTGGTTCCAATATGGAGATGAAAGATTTGGCAGAGTTGGGGGCTCAATTAATGCTGTTTTGGACCTGAAATTTGGCCAGGAAGTCCGAAAAATCGGACGCCAAAGCTTTTTAGCATCCAAAATTTCAGATGTTCTTATATATTGACGTCTACGAGGCAGATTTGGAACTCCGGACTTGAAGGGAGCACACCCTTGTCTGCCACACCAGTTGGCCTTCCACAGAAGTTGAGAGAGGAGGAGAGGCTGAGGAAATGGCATTTTTGCCCATCACGTGTAAAGTGTTGTCGGCAACACTTTGGTTGCACCAAATCATCTACATAAATAGAATTCGGCCTCTAAATTGCCTCATTCTTGATAAGAAAGACAACTATGAAATATGACCCCACCAGCGCTTCATCAACCTAGCGAAAAGAAACACTTTCATGTTGCTATCTCACAAGAACATACTTAGGGATTCTCTTCAACTTTTCCTGTTTTTCACTTCGAATTATTCGAAAAATGTTTGAGAAATATTCGAAAATTATTCGAAATTATTCGATTCGATTCGCACTCAATCTTTATTATTCGAATTCGCTTCGCACCCAAAATTTTGCTATTCGCACAGCTCTACAACGCAGCTTCTTTGACTTGCCGATTACAAAGGGCACGCGCCGGTCGCTGCCATCCATGTTAGTGCACAAAAGTGCTGTGATGCGCACTTTACTGTGCTTGCCGCCAGCACGTGTCGCCTTTCATGGCGTGCGTTTTTCCTGGCAGCATCTGGTAGAATAACGCAGTTTCGTCTGCGTTATAGACGTCTCGCTCCGCATAGCTTAAAATAGTGTCTCTATTTGCTTCAAGCCACGAGGCAACGTCTTGGTCGCTGGCCGAGGCCGCCTCACCGACAATCGATTTAAAAACAATGCCATGACGCACCTTGAACCGATGAAGCCAGCCATTTCCTGGGCAGAAGTCGGGAAAATCCAACAGAAATGCGAAGTCTTTCGCTTTGGTCAGCATCATAGGACCATTTATCGGAATGTTCCGAGCCCGCGCGTCGATGAACCATTTCAGAAGCGCTTCCTCCACGTCCGCGTAGGTGGCCCTTTGCAGGCGCTTTCTGTCCGTCGAGTTGGCATTGGCACTGATTATCTTGTCCTTGTTCTTTAGAATCGTTGATATCGTTGACTTGGACACGCCGTACTTCTTAACCAGCTCGCAGTTTTTAGCGCCTTGAGCTAGCTCGTTTAGAATGGCTTGCTTGGTAGAAATGTCCAGCGCTTTTCGCTTAGTGCCATCTGTTTGCGCGGAGGGCTTCCCGTCTGCCATCCTGACACACACGCACAACAACAACGAGCAAGACGCGCTCGTGAGACACACAAGCAAGTAAGCGTAGAACGGCTCTGCGCCCTGTCCTGAGCTCGTTTCTACCCAGAAAAACTTCGGAATTCGAGCCAGCGTGGACAGGCGGAGGAGTTGCGATAAAGGGGGAAGAGAGGAGAACGCACTTGGGACAGAGTCACTGTACTTGGGAGAGTGGCCTACGCGCACAGCGGTCAGAGAATCTCATTGGGGCGCCGGTTCGCGGAAGGGTGAAAACGGCTGTCACACGGGACGGATCGTGAAAAGTTGAACTTGCGGGCCCCACCGACTTCGGTAATTCGCACTTCGTTCCGCGTAAGCCATTTTTACCCTTCCGCACGTGTGCAGGGCATGCTGAACGGAGTGCAAAATGAGCGAGAACACGGAACGAATCGCGAAATATCGAAGTCGGTGAGCACCCCACTGGCGATGCGGGGTGCTCGGAGCAGCAGGGGGACAAAGGACGGAGGGGTGCGTTTGGCTCGCCGATGGCTTATAGGTGGTCAAAAGGGGTGTCACCGCAGTCGCAGGCCGACTCGTTCGCTGTAGTTCGCTGTAACCAATCGGCAGGGTTCAAAGGCGTTCGTTGTAAGTGTGATTTTGTGCCATTGAAATAATGTATATTTCCACGGTCATGCGGGTACCGTTCGTTTTAAGACGAAGTTCGTTTTAAGTGGGGCCGTTATATGTGGGCTCGACTGTACAGTGCAGTAAGTAAACGCCTTATGGAGACTGGGCTGGGGTTCCGTTGCAACTACGCCTGAAGCATATTCTTTTTTTGTGGTCCTCTAAATGTATACCAAAGGGGTGACAGGTGTGGACTGCAGGGACAGAGAGTTACATTGAATCCTGGGTATTCATATAAGGCCTTTGGTATATGACACGATAAAGGGCTTTTCAGTTGTCATGCTCGAAATCGCCGACCAAAGAGCAGGAATGGCTTGACAACTATAAACAGCAGGACACTTGCCTAGGTGCCTTGGTGTCGGTGGCAGCACCTAGGGTGGGGAACTGCTCTTCGCTGGTGAAGTCGTAATTTTGGCGCACAGGTCGACGGGACCCCTGCGTGCCAGCGGTGCGCGCAGCAGCAGTGGCACCCGAGCGCAGGTGTGGTGGCCGGTACGTGCCGCGGGTCTCCTTGGGCTCAGGCTCTGCAGTGGAAGAAAGCATGAAGCGCCAAGATCCACACTCCATCACACTAGGCTAGACATATTTGAAGTTTGAATTTGGCACCTCGGTTATAAACTACAGTGAAACCTCGTTAATACGTACCTGCCGGGAACGCGGCATAACTACGCACTAAACGGTAGTACGCATTAACCACCAAGTACAAATTTGCCTCTCCTGGCGTACGCCATCGCCGCCAGCAGAGAAATAGAGTGCCACAGCAAATATTGTCTAAAGTACCCATCGCAAAGCCTTTTCTTTCTTTTTGCCAAAGTGGAGAAAATATCCTAGCACTCTCGCACGACCGCCCGATAGCGCGCGGTGGCCACGCCAAAGAGCATTTCGAAACTATTAGAGGGTCCGGGATACGCAGTGACCGACATAGCGACAAAACGGACAGTGTCTGCATTCCGCAATATATGTGTATGCGTCCGTACCGCGATCTGCTACAAAACAAAAACTGACACGCGATACGGCCGCGTGGAGCCGATCGTCTCCTGGGTAGTTGCGTGGAGCGCGTCGCCTGCTCGGCTCACGTACGCCGTCACTACCGGGCCGCTTGCTGTACCGCACGCGCGCATCAGTCGTGGGATTGTTCTTCGTGCCCACTTCGTTCCAGACCGTGCACAGATGCGGCGAGTAGCTTGTTCGGTTAACGCAGCGATGTCGAGCTTCCTCCGCGACGCTGTAGCGGTCCTGGCAGCGAACGGAGGCGCGTTGGGTGGTCGCCTAATAAAAGCATGCAATATGGTTACAACAGCGCTACGCTTGCTGTACCGTACGCGTGCGTTTAGCGTGATATCGTCAATGCAGCGAGGTTTCGCGGCGTCCGCGACCCGCAATGCTCAACTCCGCAACAGCGATCTGCTTTTGTTTCTACATAGCGGTGCGCGCTTGAACACAGCCCCGCACGAGGCGGCAGCGATCGGCGGCCCAGCGCGTTGAGGTTGTCGCCAAGTAAAAGCGTGCAGTAGGCTTAAAGTAGCGCTGTGCTGCACGCGTGTCCGGGCAGATAGCTGAAGATACTTATTGTGATAAGGTTGTCGGCGATAAGTGATGCTGACGCGTTCGTCGGTGGCCGCCGCCTAGCCTTCGTTCTTTCCCGATGCTTACGTGCAAAGGCGTCGCCGCAATCGCACGGAAGTCGGAATCGGTGATCGACCGATCTCCGCACTTCTAGAAAAGACGGAAAACCTTTGGCGGCACATTGTGGCGTCGAGATTTTCAGCGGTGACGTAAAATTTTATGGCACAAAAAGTTATCTCGGGCGCAGGGTACGCACTAACCGGTAGGCATAGGGCGAACCACTACGGCTTAAGCGGTCAGCGAATGCATTGGGCTCTATGGGGCTCGGTCGGGAATTCGTCGCAACTACGTTTTAACCGTTAGTACGTTTAAAGCGGGTACGTATTAACGAGATTTGACTGTAGTAAACTCAAGCCTCGCTATAAACGTAATGGGATATAATGCAATAATGGACATAACTAATAAATGAACTTCCCCTTGAGATCTCCAAAGAGATCCACGTGCAGTATCACCGGTTGTTGAGTTTCTCAGTGCTGCATATTCCTGGATTTTACGTAGTTTCGTGCCGGTCCCACATTAGCTCCTGTAGGATCCAATGTATTTGAAACACTGCTGTTATGTCGCAACTGTGGGACCAATCCCATATGATATGTCACGAAGTGCACTCCGTGTCGGCCGTGTGAACTTTTCAAACAGATTTGTCTGGCTTGACCGCGAGATTAGCCACGTGCTAGGTGCAAGCGACACCCATAACATACATCAGGCTCTTGCGAGCAAAAGCACAGCCTTCGATATTTGTATTTAAGATACAAAAATGGCGTCTATGACATCCAGTAAAACCTCGTTATTTTGAAGGCCTTGGAACCAAGAGAAATAGCCCAATAAAAAAATAGATTTTCAATTGTCCAAAATTACGCGAGAGCTAAGAAACCAGCCAGAATACGCGTTACACGGGTGGCATACCGTTGCTGTTGTATGTCCACCCACCTGTATAATAATAATTGTTGCGGTTTTACGTTCCAAAACCACTACATGATTATGATGGACGCCGTAGTGGAGGGCACCGAAAATTTCGACCACCTTGGGTTCTTTAACGAGCGCCGAAATCTAAGCACACAGGCCTTTAGCATTTCGCCTCGATCGAAATGCAGCCACCGCGGTCCGGATTCGATCCAGCGACCTTTCGGTCAGCAGTAAAGCACCATAGCCACTAGACCACCGTGGCGGGTCCTCCTGCAATTAAACTGCTTGCCTCTCATATTTAAAGATGTAATCTACCCTGAGCTGAAGTAACGTGGTGTACTGGGCGAGCTAGTATAGATTCACAGGGAGACGCAGCTTGAAGAAAACTGGACAGAGGGAAGAAGACACAGAGTGGGGGTGGGAAACTCGTCACAGGGGAGACTTGTCAGCACCAGTGATAATTTAGTAATGACTCGCATTGCTAGGCATAGCTTTTTAACCTGTGGAAGACACACAACAGCTCCCATCCTGTGTCTTCTTCCCCGTGTCCAGTTTTCTTTGTGCTACGTCTCACTATCAATATACCTTCGTTGGAGCATATGTAGTCGTGTACACAAAGCAGAGGAGGCTTGCAGTTTGTTTTCCATGCGCGTGTCAGCTTTTCAAAATTTTCTAAACGAACGCTGCTTCACAGCTTTCAAACACTGTGCGATTAAGAAAGAAGCAGAAGCTGAAGCATACTCGCAGGAAAGCCTAGCAGCAAGCACTTTGCCAGTAGCAGCAGTGCACAGTTTCTTCAGGCGCCTCTTTTGGCATGCTGGTGCACTAAGCTGACAGGAGGGCAGCATGCACCACAAGTTTCATCAGACTGACCGGGGACCTCTTAGGGCTAGTTTTTTTCGATGTGGCCATCGTAGGCGAGGAGGGCAGGAACGGCTGCATGGAATGCTGAACTTTCTAACAATTCTAGGATGGCAACGCTTGGTGGCGGGACGAAAGCAGATTCCATGAACTTTGGAATGTTTAGCGACCTTGAGTTCCCTTTCGACTGTCTAACAAAACTATTTCTTTTGGGTATTTATAGTGCCTTGTCAGTGAAATAGCTTTAATGTAGCATAGATTAGGCATTGCAAATGCTGGAACAAATGCTCCCCTGAAATCGATTTCTTTAGCGTTTTTCACAATCTGACCTCCCCGTTCCCCTCATAGGTGCGCATAGCATGAGGGGTGATACCACTGCGCAGTTTTATGTCATTTAGACGAGGCTTGTCTACGATATCGAAAGCACGAAAGTGCAAACGACTAGGTACTATGGATTGTTCATGCAGAAGTTGAACCTAACAATGTTTGTGTTCATCCTTTATGTACTTTCATGAGCAATATAAGCGGGAACACGCAAGTGTGTGGCAAACAGCCTCAATCCCGAATTCAGACGGTTCTCAAACGGCGGTCAAAAATAAAGAGGAAAGGGTGAAGATTTTCAGCGCACTGGTGTCACTTCCACTACACATCTGTTTTTGTGATAATCTGAATGTATGACACAAGTAACAGCTTGATATTCTAGTGCCTGTTGTAGCGTTCATGTCCAATGAAAAGCAACACTATATATTTTTTTTTTGGTTTGTTGTACCTTGATTGTGTGTGTCATACACGTGCACACAGGCGATTGTAAAAGCGGTAGTTTGCACATAGCTGTAGACAGTGCACTGTCGTGCTCTGTGTGACCTACCTGGCTTATCATCGAAAGTGGCAGTGACAATCACTCAGCTGCCATTTTGTATGAGCACTGGCGAGGCGCGAGCGCCAACAGTTTTAGCAAGACCGTGGTGCCCTTTCCTCTTTGCTCACGACAGCGACCGACGCGAATAGCCCCGCGTCGGGTTTGAGGCCCTGTGTTCATGAATTCCCGTTGATACTGCTCACAATAGCAAAAGTTGGCTTGTTTTGGATCGTATGAAATAGGGGCATCATGGATATTTTGTGTGTATTTTGTATCGTCACTCGGGGTCCACCGGCAACCGCTCGACCACGCCGCCTGTTTGGAGACCGCCAAGCTATTGCTAAACGGGAGTTCGACCACGTGCTGCAGCTCAGCATTACACGCCCGTCGTCAAGCGCTTGGGCTTCCCCGCTGCATTTGGTGCCAAAGCGTGATCCTGGTGACTGGCGTCCTTGTGGGGACTACCGAGCGTTGAGCGCCAAGACTGTCCACGACAGCTATCCCCTACCTCACATCCAGGATTTTACATTGCGCCTCGACGGCTGCACAATTTTCAGCAAAGTGGACCTTGTTAAGGCGTACCACCTGATTCCTGTCGAGGCCGCCGACATACCCAAGACTGCCATCATGACGCCCTTTGGGTTGTTTGAATATGTGTGGATGCCTTTTGGACTCCGCAATTCGGCTCAAACTTTCCAGCGGTTCATTTCTGAGGTCACACGGGGCCTCCCTGCTGTGTTTGCATACCTTGACGATGTCCTCATCGCCAGCCGCACGCCTGAAGATCATGAGCACCATATTCACGCTCTGTTCCAACGTCTACAGCAGCACGGCCTCGTTGTGGACGCCTCGAAGTATACTTTCGGCGCATCTGAGCTCGAGTTCTTGGGCCATCACATATCATCTAAAGGAATGTGCCCTCTCCGGTCCCACGTTAAAGCAATCCATGATTATCCTGAGCCTACAACACTGCGCCAATTGCGCCAATTCCTGGGGCTTGTGAATTTTTCCAGGCGCTCCATACCACACTGTGCCAAACTGCTACGACCGCTCACCGACCGCCTTCGGTCAACTGCCGGCCCGTCCTCCACCATTCCTTGGTCGTCAGAGGCCCAGGCCGCCTTTACTGCTGCCAAGCAAGCGGTCGCTAATGCCGTGCTTCTTATTCATCCGCGCACCAACGCCCCCATTCGGTTGATGGTGGATGCATCCAGCGTGGCCGTCAGAGCTGTCTTACAGCAGTGCATTAACTCGAGTGGAGACCCTTGTCGTTTTACTCTCGGAAGCTACTTTCTGCTGAGACCCGCTACAGCGTCTTCGGCCGAGAATTACTAGCCGTCTACGCTGCGATACAGCACTTTCGGCATTTTCTGAAAGGATGCTCGTTTTACGTGCTGACTGACCATAAGCCACTGGCGTATGTTTTCCGCACTAACTCATCCAAGTACGTGCCTTGTGAACTCCGCCATCTTGCTTATATATCGGAGTTCACGACTGATATCCGCCACGTGAAAGGAGCTGACAACACCGCCGCAGATGCCCTTTCTTGTATAGCCGCGGTTGACTCTCCATCTCCAACTATCGACTGGGCCTCATTCTCCTCCGCACAGCAGGATGATAGAGAGCTTGCCGCTTTTCGGGAGAACCCCCGTTCTCTCCGACTACGCCTGGTGCCTCATTCACTATCATCTGAGCCCTTGTGGTGCGATGTCTCAGCTGACCTTCCCGCTTCATTACGACGCACCGTTTTCCACTCCTTACACGATATCTGTCGCCCCGGCATTCGGGCTACTCAGCGTCTTCTCGCCCAGCGCTATGTCTGGGCCGGAATCAACGGTGATGTGCACGCTTGGACGCGCCTGTGCCTGCCCTGCCAGATGACAAAGGTCTCCCGTCATACTAAGATGCCTCCCCAACCTTTCCTTCCACCTGGCTGTCGTTTTGACCATGTTCATCTAGACATTGTGGGCCCTCTACCAGTGTCTCAGTGGTACCGTTATATACTGACCATGGTTGATCGTTTCGCACGCTGGCCAGAGGCTGTTCTAATTCAAGATATCACCGCCGAGACAGTTGCCCGCGCTTTCATTTGTACGTGGGTATCCCGTTTTGGCTGTCCTGGCATCGTGACAACAGACTGTGGACGTCAATTTGAGTCCTTGCTGTTTACTTGCCTTAATGGCATCCTCGGAGCCAGACATTGCCGTACCACGGATTATCATCCCTGCGCCAACGGCATGGTGGAACGCCTTCATCGACAACTGAAGACCGCCTTGACTACCCGCCTCAATAGAGCGACCTGGGTTGATGCCTTGCCACTGGTGCTCTTAGGTTTACGAGCTGTCATCCGGGCAGACCTGCAGTGCTCAACAGCAGAGCTGGTGTATGGCACTTCTCTACAGCTTCCCGGAGACTTCTTCACGCCAACGAAGCTACCAGACCAGCCACAACAATTCCTACAACGCCTCCTCGACTGCGTTCAACACCTCCAACCCACTCCACCCAGGCCTTCCGAACACAAGACCATATTCGTCCACCCTGATCTTGCCACTGCAACACGTTTTCGTGCGCCACGATGCGGTCAGACCACCTTTGACACCAGCCTATGACGGACCATTCTGCGTCCTTAACCGCACCCCATAAACTGCCACTCTTCTTCAGAACAGCCGTGAAGAGACAGTCAGCTTGGACCGACCTAAGCCGGCGTACCTGGAGACTGCCATAGAAAGGCTCTCATCTACGCCTGACCTTCCGTTGTCCTACCACAAGTGGCATGTTACATTTCGACTTCCAGTCTACACGGGGGGCCCTGCAGCGCCCTCGTTCAGGCGGCGCGCAAACAGGAGAGCACACGATGGCGAGAGAAGAAAATAAAGAAGGCGCTAGGCTGTGGCACGTGAAGCCACAGCTCACGTTCTTTGCTGGCATCGATTATGGTTCAGGCGTGTCTTTCCTTCGCTCCTGTGGCATAAGCCTACAAGATTATGGCTCCCACGCATAGGGCATTAGGAAACAATGATGCGGAACACAAAGATTGTGGCAAAAGAACGGACAACTCATCCGGCTTTCCTCAATGCGATTCGCAGCATATGCTGCCGCGTGAAGCCCATAGTTCCTAGTCGTGTGCAGCACATCGCCAACCGAGCTGGCGCCGTCACTTCAGGGGCACTTGCTGTACCGTACACACACGTTTGCTGCGGTAGAGTTTGCTCTGATAGGCTTAGTTATGACATGGCCACTCCATTCCTGATTGCACATGGGTGCCCCGCTCTTCCTCCGCGGGCGCTGGCGAGCTGCTTTCGTTTGTGAAGGCAACGTGTCTGTGCGGCACACTTAGCAGTCTCGCACAAAGAGGCAGCATGAACGGCTGCGCTAGGTCACATGCTCCACTGAGCATTTAGCTGAAGATGCTTATCAAAAGGGTTGGGTGTGTTTGCCCGCCTGCCACTATCACGCCTCCGTGCTTTTCCGGTGCTTATCCGTAAAGACATCGCCACACTTCGGCGTTACAGTGGCCCCTTCAGATTTTCGACATGCTTCACCCCATCACGCTCTGGCATTGCGGCAAAGCTGCCTTTCGGACTTTGCTACGGTTGCAAACCGATTTGACTAGGGAAAGTGCTGGTTTGAAACTACGAGATGATAGATGTAGCAGATGTGGTGGCTTTAATTAATGCCGTTTTGGACCTGAAATTTGGGCAGAAAGTCCTAAAAATCGGACACCCAAAGAGTTTCAGCGTCTAAAATCAGGGACAAATTAGGAACTCCGGAATTGAAGGGAGCGCGCCCATGTCCGCCACATCAGTTGGGCCTTCACGGAAGTTGAAGGACGAGGAGAGGTTGAGGAAATAGCATCTTTTCCTTTTGCATGTAAAGTGTTGTCGATACCACATTGGTTGCACCAAATCATGTAAGTAAACACAATTCGACCTCTCCGTTGCCTCATTCTCGATGACAACTATAGAACACCACCCCTACAGTGCTTCACCAACCTAGCCAAAAGAAACGCTTTCATGTTGCTATCTCACAGGAATATGCTTAGGGATCCCCTGCAACTTTTCTTCAGTAATTTCGCTTCGAAGTATTAAAAAGAAATTCGACAAATATTTGACAAATATTCAACAGCTATTCGAAAAATACTTGATTCGCACTCACATTTTATTATTCGAATTCGCTTCGATCTCATAATTTTGCAATTCGCACAGCTGTACAACATACGTCATTCGAGACTTCGAAGGCAAGCAGTGAAAACGAAGCTATTGCTTGTCACAGCTTTGGCTTGACCCCAGTCACTATCAACACGATCATAGGTAGCGCCTATGCAGTTCACGTCTGCCAAATAAAATCGTAAACAAAACAAATTTGCCGCAGCCGCTGAAGCCATGGTCGCCAACGACGTGATTTGTGGTAAGATAGCAGATGGGAACCATGCTGTAGTAAGAGACTGTAACCCACAACCGAAGGAGAAAACGGAACCAAAGAGGACGACGACGGTGTGCGCGAGAGAGACGCTCGCGAAGCTCGAGAGCTGGAGAACATCGCCGGGCTGGAAGAACGCGGCCAGGAACGAGCGTCCCGGGAACGAGCAATCGTTACGGGCCGGGCCTAGCAGCTGTTCCTGTGGTGAACGAGCGTGCGGACCAGGAGCCGAGATCGTGGCCTCGGTGCCACGTCCAAGCGGTTCCGGCGCAACCCGAGCCGACTCCGTTCTGGAGCCGAGATCGTGGCCGTGGTGCCAAGTCAGAGTTCGCCGTCGTCAGCGTGGGCCTGTGCGTACCGCGACGAGCAGGTCGTCGTCTGTTCGTGCACCTTCGCACGACTGCATCACTCACCTGTCCGCTTCGTGCTGGCATCGTCGCTACCTGACTGCGGTACTGTGAGTGACGCTCGACGGGCCTAGACGTCAGGACGCACCGATCGTCTCGCGTGTGGTTTAATAACCCTGAGATTTAGGACTTAAAGAATATTTGTATTGTTCAGTCAGACAAAGCGTGTGTAATTGTCTGCGTGTGTCAAGTCGATAAATGTGTTTCTTGTTCGTGCCTTGGTTTTCCTGCATCTGAGGGCCCAAGAACCACCACACATGCATCTGAAGGCCCGCAGCCATTTCGGTTGTTGGCGAATGCCATTTTCTCTCCTTTGGGTTGAACACTTGCGGTGCTTCTTGCTTAGCGCGCTCCTAGGATCGTCCGAATTAACCGGGTTGTGGCCAAATATGAACAAATTAACAAGAGTTTAATGCCATCAAACAATACACACACTTGCCAGGAGCAGAGTACACGTCCAAATTATTTGATTTCCCCAATGAACAGGAGTCGAATTACAGTAAAAGCTCGTTAATTCGGAAAATCGGTTAATTCGGACACGTCATCTGGTCCCTGTAAATATACGCATCACTCTATGAGACTGGGCGCTCGTTATTTCGGACAGATTTGACCGCAAATCGGATAATTCGGCGACTTTCGGGCAGCTGGCGAGGCTCGAAAACGAAAAAAGAACAATTCGGAACAAAAGTGAAGATCAAACGCAGCATCACCATGGACATCAATTATCGACTTGGCTTGGATTGAGACTGGTTGAACGGCTTTTTTTTCGCGTGCGGGTTTTGTTGCTTTGTTCCCGTTCATGGAGGAAGGAAGTAGCTGTTCCCGTTGGCGTACTGCGTCGTTGATCGCCGATTTATCGAGAAACGTTTCAGTACGGCTCCTTTAGCTTGATCGTTGCTGGTGCTTTCGTGCTGACTTCTCGTGTGACCGCACTCTCCGCCGATGGCAACGCCGGCGAAGCGGCCCAAGTACGAGGCCAAGGACTTCACCACCAAAGTAGAAATTTTGCGTGCTCTGAATGATGGGTTTCCCGACAAGAAGTGATGAAGAGTGATGAAAGGGGATCCCTGTATCGGCAGCAAAAGAAGCAAGGAACGAGTAACCGTACTTTTAGCCGCCAACGTGACAGGAACAGAGCGCTTGCTGCTTCTCGTTATCGGAAAGGTTCAACAATCTTCCTGTGGATTACCGTGCCAACCGAAAAGCATGGATGACGGGTGAAACTTTTGCGGACACTGCAGACAGCATGCGAGCTGCTGAGCACCTTGAAGGGCTCAGAAAAATTGTGTCCGCGTGAATACCTGCTCGAAAACAGACAAGCATCCGCGATTACTTTGTTAAGTAAAGGTATGTTGAAAAAACTTGTGCATTTATTGTGTTTATTTTGGCCATTCGATAATTTGGACATTCGGTTAATTTGGACATTTTTTCCGGTCCCTAGAAATCCGAATTAACGAGCTTTTACTGTACATTATTGTTGTGTGTGGTGGCACTCTGATGCAATAAACTGTGTCAGACAAAAAGCTTATCTACTCGCCTCTGTTGCCACTGGCCTTAAACCCGCTGCGATTGCAGCTCAATGCGAACCACGGGTTAGGAGCTCATCTCTGACTGATAGGGCTGCTGTGTAGTGCTAACGAATGATGGCCACTCCGCAAAGTGCGTAGTGCTACCCAAAGGCTGGACAGTTTCGCATGCACAGGTCTGAGTGTTATATAGTAGTACTAATAACCACTATAACCCCAAGGAATTGGTATGACTGAGAATCTACTGTACAGTTGGGCCAACCTGTCTTGGGTGGTGGTGCTTGCGGCTCAGGTTCAGGGGGTGGCGTAGACGGCTGCTCCGCTGCGGCAGCCTGCTGCTGTTGTTGCTGCTGTTGCTGCTGCTGCTGCACCTTCCAGGGTCCAGACTGCTGGTCACCAGACTGCTGGCAGTCCTCACCATCCTCGTCCAGCTGCTCCCTTGCTGCCTCTTCCTCCTTTTCTTTTTCCCTGCACATTAAGGAAGAGCTGTTAAACACATCACAGAAACTGGTGGCATTTAACGTTATACTAATTACAGAAAAATGGCTTCCTCCTTTTCCGCACTTAAAAGGACTGACAACCAATTTTTAAGGCACCTGTTTTCTTTAGAGCATTGGAAGGCTAACTGGTAAGTGTGTCTAGCCATGGAATTGTAACGTGGAAAACGCCATGAAACATTTGTAATCAGAATTTTTCTATCTGCGGCGAATATCAAGTCTTATACACAGTTGACAACACATGCTGCAAACAGTGAGCGCGAGAGCTGTTCGTGTTCGAGCGCGGTGGTTTACTGCGCATGCGGGCACTCCGCGCACATGCACCACGGCTCTACATGGGCCACTGGCAGCAGCGAAGGCAGCGCCGCTTCTCACCGTGCAACTCCTTTTACCTCGTAGGCAACACAGAACAGAGCAGGCATAGATAATAATATACGTACTCTAACTTTGGGGACCAATTATGGCACGCATGACAGCATCAGACTACGTACAGCAAAGTGATCGTCTTCATAATCCTGCTTCAAGGCTCTTCCGCTAGGCTGAGCGACATACCGTTTTTTGTTACTTTTAAGCACGAATTAAAAATATAAATCCTACTCACAACACCAAAGAGATGCTAGAATCTGTCACTATATTTCACGGTCCTTTCATTTCTACCAGGATCTAATCACACGTTCTGTCCAGTTGTCAGTCCCTCTAAACACTGGAACAGTCTACCGCATGCCACTAAATTATCTACTTTGTACTCATTTAAATACCAATTAAAGAATTACTTACTGTCTGATTAACCTTAATGTTCCTTTTATAACTTGCAGCTGCGTGATTTAGCCGTGATTATGCATTCAACTTATTCTTTTGCACTTTATGTGTGTCCTCACTCAGCATCCCGATTTTTTTGCTGATGTGACTTTATTTTCTGCTTTGTATTCCACTTTTTTTGTATAACAATAAAGGGTCCCGGTGCAGTTCCCGAATTTGAGACCCTTGTATGGATATAATTTATTATAATATACTGTTAGGAATGAAAAATAAACTGAAATAGCACAGCACCAGGAGATGCCATAGAAGACTCTGCAATTGTTATGATCAGGCAACAGGTTACAAAGCTAGGCCTAGCAATGCAAGCCATCACTGAATTATCACTGACGCTGTCAAGTTTCCCCTTTGCCAAAATCAAGTGCTGGTGGCAAGTCTAGGTCATGGAGCAAAACTGTCCCGCATTGTTCTATGCCCGATAACTGCCCTCAGTTATGAGACATCCCTGGCCGCTGCGATTAGGAAGGGCAGAACTCTGAGTATGAAACACTATGAGCAATAGACCTTTTTCAAGAGATCCCAGAACACCCCGCAGGCGCACGAAGCACTATAGGAAAAATGTGTATGGTGAGCCCGCCGGCTGTTCCGTTGCTCGCTGCTCGTTGGTGCCGTGGGAGCACCAAACGAAAATAATGCGTCGCCGCTGGTTGACTATTATTAAATCCTAAATACTACACGTCTGAACGCACCTGCATGTACCTCTACGCATGAAATGCGAAAGGAATGATGCAGTCAGTGTAGGTATTACTGAGCGGATGTATACCGGATGCAGCAGTCAAGCAGCATGCGAATTATCACGTGCCGATATATGCAGTCAAAATGTGCTATCGTGAGCAATGTGAGCTGGAACACCAAATTCGTATTTATGCCATGATTACTTGTTCACAAGCCGCTATGGCATTTAATGCCCTAGCGGCTCGTGATCGGGTTTGACCAAAGTGTAGAGAGGTTACAGTGTTCAGATATACAGATGATTATTTGATTTTAACTTACAAGTCAGGTGCTGTACAAAGAAGTGAGCACATTCTAAACGTGTTTAAAGAAAAAGGGATGGGACTAGAATTCACTTGTGAGATGACTTGCTCTGATAATTTGCAGTTTCTTGATACTTGTTTTTAAGTTTCACTGCGGGGCATGTTTGCGGGCAGTATAGCCCGCGTTCAGCGAAATTGGTGTTTAATTTCGCGTCGGCGCATTCGAATGTTGTTAAACAAGGAATTGTTATGTCATGATTACGCACGGCATTGGAAAAAAAAAACTTGCGCACATAAGATGAGCAGTAGTTTCCAGCTGCGAAGTGATCAAAGAGGCGGGATATCCTGCGTATTGCTGTATCGGTTTGCGAAAATCTGTTCGCATGGCAAAGAAAGATTAACACGGACGTCCTCCATCCGTAAATAATGAAGAAACTAGAAATACTGCAGTTAGTCCACATACGTATAAGAAGTCACATGGCTTGAAGAACGTAGGGAAACGATGTGGGGGTGAAGGTTGTGTTTGCCGCCCCAAATAAGCTTAGTTGTATTAAGGTCGCAGGGGTCTGCGGTGGGCAAAGAAGAATGCGGTCAGAGGCATGCCAATTATTTTTTAGATTGTGTAGGAGTTAACCACAAATTTCTCTTTCTTGTGTCCACATGTACATCGGCCAGACTGGTCAATGTATTAATATGTGCCTCAGCAAGCATCAAAATTCACTGAATGGAGCCGTCTCATCTCGCATCGCTATGTCAGTCATGAAAATGTAATCCCATCTTCGAAAGCACAGTAACTTTGTACTGTCAACCTAATCGGAAAACGAGAGAAATTTTGGAGGCATAGCATGCCACAAATAACGCCACACTTTGTGTCAGTCAACCTTACAGTCGTTACAAGACAAGAAATTCAGCTGTATTAATCGACTGTAAACATGCGCCTTTCTGACTTTTTGTGCCTCTTTATGACACGCGCGACGCACTGCCATTTTTGTATATATACTTTTTTTCTCACGTGTGCAATAAACTTTCAGTTGTGTGCGAGCGCTGGTTTGTGCATCTCCTTCCTTGTACTGCTTCTTTATTTTTTGGCTCTAAGTATTATTCCAACCTGTAGTTTTAGCACCAACGAAGGTTCCAACTTGCCCAGGCATCAATTCTTCTGCAACGAAGGTTAGTAGGCACTTATCGTTCGTTACATATAAGGTGCGAGCGACGCATTGTATGTATCTCATTTCCCCAAATGCCGACTACACTTTCTAGTGTACTCTTTATATATCAGAACTTCGCACTATACTCGTCGACAGTGTCGATGGACGTTAATTCCAAAATGCATCCGCGAATCATAGACCGCTTCTGCAGTTCATAGGCAACCAAGTTGTATTTTTTTTTTATTTTGCCGTAAGGCGCACTGGCGCCAAATAAATAAATAAATAAATAAATAAAAGGTGACACTTCTGAGCCGCTCAACTGGTCCAACAGTGGGACAGATGGAAATCGTTGAGAGGCCTTGGCAGCTAAACACTGAAGTTCTTGATTGAATTGCGCAGTAACATGTTGCACCTTGCCAAATTCACTGTGTCTAAGAAGTCCTGGCATGGTACAAGCGGAAAGCTACAGCGCGAGGCCCGCGCGCTCGTTGCGGTGGCTGCTGCGGCGTACACACATTTCCCATGAGCGCTTAAGCGCCCGTTGGTGGCGCTCGTGTGCTTGAAAAAGGTCTATTGTAAGGACTACAAGAAACACTTTCCGGTCAGCGTTATCCCACACTAAAAGAAGTGAGCTTCGTGACGGGAACGAGGTTGCTTCATATAGGAACAAGAGGCAATAAAGACCATTGACCACCAGAAGACAGTATCACCATACTGGAGGTCCTTCTACAAGCATGTGAAATTTTACAGGTCACTGTAGCATGCAGCATCCTTTTTAAAACCCTTGAGGTCTGTACACCTCAGGTGTACCAAACCTACCTCTCATCATCCATTGAAGAGTTTATTAATTGTCACTTTCTCCTGTGCAGAAGTTTACTTCAATAGCCACACATCCACATAAGTATTTTAATTTGGGAACCATACGTAACTTTGACATTTCTTGCAGCAGTTATCCTAAGTTCAGCCCAAAGCTTCTCTGCATTTCGTGCGTATCAGAACATGGCTGCCATGGCCAGGAATCAAGCCTCCAATCTTATGCCCAGCATAGTGACTCTGTCGCAAAACCAGAGAGGCAGTCAACATTTTTCACCTTATGCTTCAAGCTTACCTTTATTGCTTATAGGCGCACAAATACCATTTTCTACATGTGTTGCTCTAAGCTATCTCTGATTGAATAGCCCAATAAAACCAGAGGAGATCAGGGCTGGTATATTGTCGTGAAACATTATGCTCGATTCTATACAAATCTTACCATCCACCACTCACGGCTGGCTGGTACAGTCGACGACGTGGGCAGACCATCGCTCTGAGCACTGGCCGAGCACGAAAAGCCCAAGAAGTCATTAGCATTGGAAAAGGCATTGTTACAAAATGCCAGCCCAGACCAGCTGTCGGTGGGCACGTTTCATGCTAGCATTATTTTCATGTCAACCTAATTGTCAAAAGCAATCAGACACGAAACACTGCGATGCGACAGCTGGCAAAGAACAGGATACAACTGACACACAAGGACACAAAGTGCTGCCTTTGCAGCCATTCAGTGTATTCAGTCAGAAGTGGTGCACTTACTTGAAGCTTAGCAACTTACAATTTTTTGCTGCAAGTGTGAGTAAATTGGGAAGGAATGCACAGGTAGTTAAACAACATTGCTAACATCAGACAGATAATGGCATATCCAGGCTGTCTCAAACAGTGTCTTTAAACTTGTGGAAGGAAATTCCAAGTTTTTTTGTAAATACACAGATTTCAATAGTCATTCAATCGGTAATGAATCCTTCATGCTGCTATTTGAGCTATTACTGCCTACAACAGTAAGTAACCTATAGAAAATCACTCTACTGATCCGCCAAATATTAGCCGTTTGTCAAAACCCTCGCCAAGGGTGCAAACTTATTTGAATACCGTCACATTTCATAAGAAGCTGAACAAAGAATGGGAAGCATTAAATACCAGAAACACAAATGTAAATATCAGGCAACAAGTTCTTCAATCACATGTTTTGAAGTCCCTTGGATTTATAGCGGATACAACAGAGGCGGACAATTCGTTCCAGCCATTAAATGTTCGAGGAACAAAAGAATACATACTAAAACTACAAACAGACTCACGAAAAAATAAGAAAATAAATACGAATGACTGTTTTTACACAACTATGGTGAAATGCCACAGGTGTGTAAAAATCGTAGTGCACTGCCCCACGTGAGTGGCCCACGACTGAAGAGAGCTGCAGGGCACATGTCTGAAAGCTACAGCATTGTACAATGGTTTCAACAACTGTGTCCTGCTGCCACCAAAAGAAGCTCTGGAAGCTGTAGATGGAAGCAACATGCGTGCCTATACTGACGTTGGAATGCCTAAAAGAAGGTGTTTGCCAGCACTCTATTATGCTCACGGAATGAAACTTTGCGAGAAAGCTGAGTACAACACATACATATGTGCAATTCTTGGGAGGGTTCTGTTTGGTGTCGCAGAAATCCGTGGTGTGCCCGTGTCACTGGGGCGCACGTAACCCACGAGCTGCTTCACGCTATGGTGGCTAGAGGGGGAAGTGTGACGGGCGAGAGCGGAGGGCTGTACGAATTCCCGATGAAAGATGGCGGTCACACCAGGCGGCGCTACCAGCGCAGTAGGTGCTTGCGGCGGCATTTGCCTGCTTTGCGTATGGCCGCTAGACGTTAGTTTCACTTGTTTGTTATAATCGCTTATACGCCGCGCCCGTGTTGTTAAAGGCGCTACGTGTTTGTTTCGCTAAGAAGCATGTGTTGCAAGTTCTTAGCGGTGTTAAGCAAGAGGAAAAAAAAAGAAAACCAAGAATGCTTTCAAACCAGACGGAACTGGCGTGCGGGAAAATATCAGTTTGCTTCGACATGTTTAATCTGCTACAGTGTGCAAAAACTGGGCTAGTTGGTTGATTTTCATGGTAAAAGCAGTGCAAAAAGACGACCACACGAGAAGAACGACACAGGACAGGCGCTGAACTGTTCAGCGCTGGTTCTGTGTCATTCTTATTATCATATTCCTTTTGCGCTGCTTTTACCATATTTATAGTCTGCTTCAGTTGAACTAAACCACTTGCTCGGCTGCATAGCTCAGCTGACTTTAAAGTGTTCTTTCCTCTTGGTCAAGTGTAAACTGTTTACAATCTTTTATAGCGAGTATACTGGCTGCAGTGCAGCGCGTTTTTTTTTTTCTCTCTTAGTCCGCACCCACCTCCCCCCCCTCCGTTTCCTCTGTATTGTAGGGGGTTCTCTCGAGCGCGAAATGTTCAAAGCATTTACAATTTCCGGCTCCTTTTCCTTGAGAAAATTGAAGTGGAGATTGGAATGCTGCAGCTGGAGGCTCTTTGATACTGAGCATTTTATTTTATTATTTTAGCGATTGTTCTATCTATGCAAGGACCAATGATTTCTGTTAACTTACGGCTTTAGATGCATACTAAACACATGCAAGGACATGTTTATTTATCACACATTTGTCATCCCATAATTATGTCAGGCATTTACATACTCCCCTATCACGTTAAGAGGTCAAATTACTTGACCCTCCTCAACTTCAAGTTTTTGGCGCTCCTTTTGGACACTCCTGTCTGCTTTTCTTTTTTTGGTAAATTACTTCGCGGTGCGTTCGGAAACACCGTAGGCACAACGTCTTCTGACAAACGCGGGGTATCTCAACAACCTCACCGTTTATAATGTGTTGGTATGTCCTTCCGATGAAACTCACGTCGAAGTGCCGCTCGCAAACAACGCTGTCCCTCGTCAGCTCTTTGTCAGTCCGCTTAATATTTCGAGCTCATTGCTCTCGCCTCGAGAGACCATTCGGGGCTTTAAAGACCGAAAGCTTCACCGAGCACGATCTATACCCGCCTTTACAGCCAGGGACGAAGCATGTACTTGCGCGATTTGACGGCATGGTTCGCAGAACACGTGGGTACAGTGGCGGATAAACAAACGACGACAGCGAAGGCAGGGCATCCGAACAAGTTGACGGCACAGCACAGAGAGAACGAACGAGTCCACACGATCCAAAGCAAGCGCGGCGAGCGCGAGCACCTACTACTACACCAGCGCCCCTTGCGGCGGCCAGAACTTTCATTGCGTTCCGTGCATCGCTCTCCCACGGCGGGGATACAGCGCCCGTCACACTTCCCCCTCTAGCCACCATATTCACGCTCTCAGTCTGGCCACAGACTTCTGCGACACCAAACAGAACCCTGCCCAAATCTTATGGTGTATGCATGTCATGACGCTATGAATCTATTGACTAAAGGTGATCCAAACTCTGAGTGTACATCTGAGCATCTCACCTCCCCCAGCAAGTAGAGTGATTGTAAACAATCGGCACTAGAGCTTAAGCAAGAATGCGTGTGCCACCATGTCTACATAAAAAAAACCTGCTGCTCACAAGTTGGTTCTAACAAGAGCTGGTCGGTCTTGCTGGCTGTTTATTTGCTCACATTAAAGCTATTTGCCCTGGCAAGAAGGCACTCTGTTGGAAGGTAAATATGTTTCATGGAATCAACGTGGAGCGCATAGAAACTCTTGAATATAGCGGACTAAAAAGCATCATTCAGTACACTCATGTTCCAGAATTCGTGACTCGCACAAAGCGACACGCCAAGAATCGGGGGGCCTGACTGCGTCCTGTCGCTACCGGTTACCTCACATTATGTCATTTCAAATTGCCCCAAGCGGTACGTCAAACTATAAAACACGTACAGAGGTACACGACGTACTGTCAGCTAAGCCAATAAACGAAGACCGGCTAATTCTAAAGCTGGCCGGCCTGAGCACTTACGCAATTGTGAGTGCCTGAATTCGCAGACCGCTGTAATCCACTTCTTTCTCCTCCTCGAAGTCATTCCACTCGTCTTCGCCCTGAAACAGTGAAAACGGACAGAAAGGGCGCCAGGATTAGCGGCCACGGGGATTATTACCCAGCCATCAGTGCAATAAAGGGAAGTAAAGACACTCGAGGTTATCGCAATGGCGCACTTGCACTACTCGTGTAAAGACAACGGCTCGCTACTCAATACACGCCAGGAGGACGCGGAGGACACATCTTCGTGAGAAAGCATACTTGTCCCGTCACCTCAAGAGAAGGCCAGGAAGCCGGGAGTTGAAGCGAGGTCACGGCAAAACCGGCAGAGGCGCCGTATGGACATGCGCCGCAGGTGCCTTACCTGAGCAAGCGAAGGGATTGTGACGGACAGCTTTCCCGACGAGTTCTCCTGTTTGTCCTTGTCCTTCTTGAGGGTCTTCTCGGCGCTCTCGCCACTATCTGCCATCTTCTTGGCGATTTGTTCGGAAGTCACTTTCCCTTTGGTCTTTTTCTTGTTTTTGTCTTTCTTCGCGAAGAACTGGTCTAAACTTGAATCCGCCATCGTGGTGCCGTTGAGGTTAGATGAATAAGTGCGAGACGAAATGAGAGTGGTACTCAATTTTAGGGGAAATAAATAGCCGCAAGTCGGACAGAGGAGACCTCGCAACGTGTACCATGCATTCACAGGGCCACCATATTAGATCTTGTCCGGCGGCACGGGTGCGCAGAAAACCTGAACCGGCTCGATCCGGTTATGTTTCAACGCTCGAGGAAACGTTGCGTACAAACTACCACCTTTGTAAAGACAGGTCAAACCGTTTATTTTTTAACTCAAACAAAAATTATAATAGAAATGTTTTAAAGGTAAAAATGTCATAGATGTTTTTTGCCAGTATCACCAGTATCACACCCTACACCAGCTGGCGCGATGATCGGACAGCGGAGAGGAAATCTGCGAGAGCAGTCTGACGAGCGAGTTGTTAATGTGGTGAACGAGTTCAAGGCGACTAACGCCTAGCTGCATGTAAACATTTCCCATGCGTGACTGTTTCGCATCTTGTAGCTTCCGTTCAACACTATGACAACGGAAGAAAGGTTCAACGCGGCTGTCGAGGTGATCCGTGGTCTTCCCAAGAACGGTGGGTAAACACGCATCTCTCTCGCGAGTAACCCATTTAGAACCTGTCGTTGACGCATTGAGGAAAACTAAACCAATAGCACCACGAAAACCTGGTGAAAGAGTACGCTCGTGTATAATGAAAGGAGTTCGTTCGTGGAACGGAACATTATCTTGCATTCGCAGTGCAGACAGCGAGGTTGCAGTATGCTGCAGCCGAGTATTGCGAAGATGCAGTATTGGTTGAACGAGGAAAAACGATCAAACGTATCCGTGGCGTCACCAGCTTGAAGCCGGTTTCCTCGAAGAACTCTATCGCGCAGATCACTGTCCTTGCACCGTATCGGGCACCATCGTTTGCGTTGCTATCTTTATGCCCATTTCGCGTTCGCTCAGGTTTCGGAAGTGCAAAGTGAGGTAGTGTTCCGAACTGCGTTGTTGTAACATTCGCTCCAGGAACAAAAACGTGCACTGGCTTCGTTTTGCTTGACTGGCTTAGAAACGTCATGAATTGAAGCCCTTTTTTGTTTCAAAATAAATATAGCGTCATTTACTGGCTGTAGCTCTTTGATATCTTAGAACAAGTTCTCCTGCCAACTGGGGAAGGAAGGACGTCCTGCATGGTGAGGACAATCGCTGGGCCTTTATAATGACCCGCTTAAGTAAGACGCGTCATTGTTTTGATACAGGAAATGCCGTTAATTTGTCGCCCCGTGCAAAATTGGGATGCTTAGGAGACGGGATGAATACTGTGGTTTTGTACACTGCTACATTCCAGCAAGCACATTAAAGCTTTCCTGCCATACGTACCAGCCATGAAATGGCCCTGCTGTAATGATGCCTTGCGGCTTGCGAGGTTTGCTCGTTTGTGTGTGTTGTTATCTCGAGCGACTGCACACTGCTGCGGGAATTGAGGACCAGCTTATGCACCAAGTTGTGTGTCTTAATAGACGTACACTATACTGCCTGTAACACTTACTGGACAACATTTGCAATTCTGTTTCGTGCAGGATCATTTCAGCCTTCACACGAACTTCAGCTGAAGTTCTATGCCTACTACAAGCAGGCAACGCTCGGATCTGTAGCAGAATGCAAAGTGCCCAAGCCAAGGTTCTGGGACATTGTAGGCAATGCAAAATGGTACAGTGCTGCGTTTCCTTCAAATAATAATGAGCTGAATTTGTTTAAAAGGTTTATTTTCAGTTTTCCGTGTGTCTTATGAAGTTCTTTATTCATAGATATCCATCCTTGGACTCCGATATCTGAATGTATATGTAGATTTGTGCTAAACTGCTGAGCTAAAAAAAAAAAAAGAGGAGCAATATTACGCAGTTGCTTTGTTCACTTACGGCAGCCTTGCATCATAATGCTTCTACTTGCTCATGTCAACATTTTTAACCAAATGTAGTGCAACAGGTTAGGTGCGTGTTGAAGAACCCCAGGTGGTCAAAAATTTCCGGAGCCCTCCGCTACACCATCTCTCATAATCATATCGTGGTTTTGGGACGTTAAACCCCAACAATCATTATTATTATATTTTAGTGCGACACTTTGCAGTTCCAAAATTTGCAACTCTAAATTTGGAGATCCTGGGTTATCAGCTTGCATTTCAGTCAACTTGTTGACATTCTCATGCATTATCCACCCTCCATCTTATTTTTTTTTTGCATAACAAGTCTCAGTAAAATTCAAGTTGCACCTGAGTCTTACATCTTTTACTCTGTGTAAGAATATGATGCATCTCAATTAAAACAAAAGTGAGAAGCAAGGTGCATCGATTGTTCTCTCGCTTATTGTCTCTTTTATGTAACTGTTTTGCGACAGAGGTTCAGGCAAAGTGTCAACATGTTTAGTATTTAACTGCAAATAAGTTGCTGTGTTTGTACAAATTGAATCTTATTGTCTCTACTGCCTCTTTGGGATGTGATTGACGTGTGCACAAACCTGCACCTGTGTCTTATCTTCCTGTATATTAAATTTTTTGTGAGCCCCGCCACGGTGGTCTAGGGGTAATGGCGCTCGACTGCTGACCCGAAGGCCACGGGATCGAATCCCGGCCACGGCGGTTGCATTTTCGATGGAGGTGAAAATGTCCCGTGTGCTTGGAACAATGAATTGGTTTAGATTGATAAAGTGTGCTTGGAGAACTCTTGCGTAGTTTATTTCACCACCATAGGTTTATTATTAGAGGAGAAAACCAAGTTCAAAGTATCATTTTGAAATTTCGCGCCGAACTTTGTAATCCGTGACGTAAAAGAATTCAAAGAGCATTTAACATATTTTGGCGCCACTGGCTCGACGAAATTTCACAAACTCGTTATGTCAAGTCTCTGGCCCCCTCAGAGGACAATGTACTTCGATTTAACCGATTAGGAACTACGTAGGCCCAACCAGGTGCCGTCAAAAATATGTGACGTCACGGCAAATGGTGTGGGAATTCCAAGGTGGCGTCGCCACCTGTATTTTCTTTTTGCGCGTTTTCTCGCTTATTAAGCGTCTTCGCACAGAAAGCGTGGTGTTTTTGGTAACGTGGAAGACTACTTTACTAATGCGAGAAAAATCATTTTGCTCTTTAGTGTCCCTTTAAAGAACCCCAGGTGGTCAGAATTTCCGGAGCTCTCCACTGCAGCGTCCCTCATAATCATATCGTGGTTTTGGGCCATTAAACCCCAGATGTTATTATTATAATTATTATTATTAAATTTTTTGAGATGTCAGTTGTACAAGACTGTAAGCCTAACTTATACATGCATGAAAGATCCTTGCTTGTGCTTGCAAAATACTGGAGACTCCAAAACTGAGTATGTCTGTGCCTGCATACATGTTTATTTTTACATGTGAATTTACATTCTTCCATAGAAGATAACCAGGTGTATTGGTCTGCTGAATAGTTATGTAGCTGTTATATAGTAAGCATGGCTTACCCAGGAATGGTCCACCAAACTTGTCGAATACTTAATAAAAAAAAGATAGTAATCATTGTTATGACAGTCTTGTACTAAACAGTGATGGTAGCTTTCAACCTTGGTTAGTATTTCATTGGAGAAGACACTAGTGTACTGTGTGTTGGTTGGATATATGATGCTGAGGGGGTCAGAATTAATTCGTGGTCCCTCATTGTGACATGCCCCGTAAAACCCCAGAATTTGATTAACTTTATTTGAGTGATTACACTAGGCTTGGTCGTACTATTTCCGACTAGAGTTGCAGGTCTAAATAAACACTGCGATTCAGACAGCTGGAAAACTTGACTATGTAAAGGGCATAGAAATGGGATAATGTTGATTGCTTTGCCATTCTATTGCAGTAGTGATAATACGCACAAGGCAACTCTTTGCTGTTGTCGCTGCTTTTCTGTCATGGTATTCAAGCGCATTAATGTTGCGTGCTGTGTGTGTTGGAACGTTTCCAGGGACAGTGTCGCACAGTGAAATTGCCTACAAAACTTACCTAGCCAAGTGTCAAACTGCCACATTCTGCTCAAGTGTCTTAGCAGCATTCTGTCTTCAGCAGCCAGCACGTCCGTGGTGTCCATAAGGTGGCACCGTGGTGCATACACTGGTCCGAGCAGAATGCACTGCAACTGACTTATAAGTATTTGCTTTACAGCCCAACTCCGATTCATGTTTGAAACAGTGCTACTCTTTTTACATGAGAGGCACCTTGTTAATAATTTCATGGACTTTTTTTAAGCGCAGAAAAAACAAAACAGTGCTACTGGTGATGCATCATGAGCAATTGAAAATGGTGTTTTCCTATTTTCTCTTCAAATCTCGTATTATTATCATGGCTATTATGGTAATAATTAGTTTTTCACTTAATCAGTGCTCGCACCTTGAATGTTAAAGACGCAAGAAAATACTGGAGTCCTCTCCAGGAGGCTGATAACAAAATGCAGCTGGTTTTATCAGCACAAAGGATTTTCTCTTTCTTTTTTTTTTTTTGCACTTGCTCCATCTTAAATTAACTCTGACATCTGGCATAATGATCTGAGTGCCGATGTAAAGCATAGTTGTATCCTGAGATGCAAGCACATTTCCGTTTCTCCACTTGCAGGGATGCTTGGATGAAGCTTGGCGACATGTCGAAACAAGAGGCTATGGAGAAATACGTAGAGGAACTTGTCAAGGTATTGCTCGCCCGATAGAGTGATGTCGGGCCTGCCAGTATTTGGAGCAGCCATGTTTCTGTGTGCACTGTTCATTCATGCTTTGCTGCTTAGCCAATTCGTTTGAGCACGGCAGTTGTGTGCATTGCATCCCTGCACTCTCCTCAGTTCTTGCATGCCACCCTTTTGTTTTAGCTCCAAGATTTAGGTTTGTCATTTTTTCTCCTTTTAAAACATCCCTCCTTGAACGTTGCGTGCATCCTCCTTTTTCCTGCCTGCAATAATCATTTCTTTTGTGTTCTGTTATTTTGGTTTTGTTTGTTTTGTTTATTTTCAGGTTGTTAAAAAGTGTCAAGAAAATGCCACAGAAGAGCAGGTATGATTGTGCATTTAGGGAACGCTAAGTTTTAAAAGCGAGAACATTAAACATGCAAAGAACACAAGCAAGTACACTATAACCTCATTATAACAAAGTCACATATGATACGAAAATAACTTCATTATATTCGAAAATTCGTTATAAACGTGCAGTCATAATACTGTATCTATGACAGGACAATTTTTCATTTACTTCGTTATGACCGATAATTCGTTATATCTGTGTTCGTTATATCGAGGTTTCAGTGTATTGCAGTACAGTGAATTCAGAGACTGACGCGTTTCTTTTTTTTTTCATTCAAGAGCTTTTAGGCCAGAAATGAGTCATTTAAACCTTAAAACTTATACTGAATTAAGGCTTGCAGCTTTACAGGAAGATGTACAAAAACGAATATGGAAACTCACTACATTACCAGTCAAATGTTTCCATATGCCTTTTTTTGTGTTTGGTTCTCTTGGTTTGCAAGTCATAATTTATGGGGAGAAGAAAGTATACTGAGTTACTGGGTTAATGCCAGAAGCATGTTCTTTGGAGGACTGTTTTCACTAATATTTCTGGCTTTGTACAACTTCAAAATGCTTTTTGCTAATCTTTGCAACAGCTTGAGCCTGGCGGTATAGTGGACTTTGGCCTGGAAGAAGAGCTAACCTTTTTCTGTCTTTGCATCTCAAAGCTTATGCTGTATCTTCTTGATGCCCACTGCATGAAGTAGCCTTGCATTTTGCATGACTGAACACTTCACTGGTTCCTCACGGTTATGTGCATGCGCGGTGTTTGGTGCAAAACTTTGTGAGCTTTAAGTCCTTATGCATGGCCATCTTTACGTGTGTTCAGTCATCATTGGCTGAGTGCAACATTGTATGTCTTGCTAGGAACTGTGCTTGAAGGAACACTTAAGAGAAAGTCTGCTTTCCACTGTAGCAGCGTAGTGTTGCATGTTGTGTTTGTGGAAGTTTCTGGTCCTGATTCTTTTCCTCCTAAGTGTTTCTTGCTCCATCCTTGACATGCTGCCTGTCTTTTAAAAACTTTCTGCTTGTGTTATGTTATACATCCAGGTATCCTGTCAGCCATTCATAACTGCATGGATGTATTTTTTATTGCTTTGACGCTATCACATGCTTCATCCTTTGCCATTCACACTGTGGGGAATCTTCACATGTAAAGATTCCTGACGTCACTAAGTAGGACATTCATAAAAGAGAGTAAGAAGCAGCAGCCACTACATTTACAGCTAATTGTAGGTAAACAGAATTACTGTTAGTCTATATTTTCAAACTACTTAAGTGCTTCTCGCTCATATACGTAATAAAACAGATAGCAACTTTGGCATGTTAGCAGATTTTCCAGTTTGTCCAGAAAAGTTCAGGGTCATTTAGCTGCAAGGATTTGTTTTCAGATGATAATGACATTAATGGGGAAATACAAGTAATTCTAGCAGTTTTCTAGCAGGTCTTAAATTATTACTTGGAGGATAATTTAAGGGGGTCATAAACACTTGCAGGAGATGTGTAACAAACCAAAAAAATCGTGGTTTCCCGCATAACACAGCCGTGAAATGTTGGTAAGCATTCATCGTAAGTTCCTTGAACAGAGATGACTGAAGCAGGTGACATACTAAGTACCTTCATGCAAGCAAGATGCTTTGTTGTTCATGGTTACAAAGCTCATGGTTTGTAGTTCATGGTTCACATTGTGAAGCTTGCAGTAACGGAGCATGATTCTCATTCAGTGATGTGACATCTCATTGAAGGTGGTGCGAGGGATGCAGAATTGCCTGTGACAGCAATAACATTATTAAAATGAGTTCACTGTTTGCCATGTTTCTTCTTGTGTGATGATTCATCGCTTGAATTCTTCTAACGCCCGCATTCTTCCTACTTAAAAAAGTTAGTGTGGTCATGCCATAGTCAGAGGGCACATGTTTTGGGCTGTGAAAGCTATAGCTTTTGCTACTAACGTACACTGCACCACATGGGGCTTAACACTACAATCGACACGAGATGCCACTACTGCTTATTTTTTTTCTTTTCTGCATTTGTACCACTGTAATGCTGCGTAGGGGCTGTGGGTATTGATGATGATGATGATAGATTCTTTTATTAGGCAAAGGGAGGACCGAAGGCCACTGATCAGGAGGTTGGGGGTGGGGGAGGGTTGGTAGGCACACACTAAATCACGCGCGCCAAGCCGCTACTAACTCCGAAGTGGGCCAATGTGATAAGCTGGTGAGGGTGTTCGAGTATGTCCCTTTGTACTGCTTCCAAATCGGGATGCATAAAAATGGCGCTGTTCCTTCGATGAGGATGTAGGGCAGGACAACGTAAAATAAGATGCTCCATGTTGGCTATGCATGGAGAGTGGCAAAAGGTACATATGCAGGGGGCGGAGGTGTCTATGCCCCTCTTCCGGTCAGCAAGAGTCTGCCATTGATGAATTATGTGAGGGGTAGTGGCTGTGTTTGCTAGCACTTTGTTAATAAATATCTCCTGAGATCGGCTGAGGGCGAGGTTCTTAAAGATACGAGGAGGGGTGACATCTTTGAGTCTCTCCCGGTTAGTGTACTTGAGGAAGCATCGCAGTCGTGCCATTTCGGAATGAGAGCTCGGTGGCAAATTCGTGTAGGGGTGGCAACCAAGATCGGGAGATCCATGTAGGAGAGGTTGGAGATGATATGGTAGAACTCCAGCATTCGAGGTGGCGAGACTGTGTGCCACCTCGTTACCTCCCCCTTGGATCCCCACGTGACCCGGCGTCCAGGCGACTCTTGTGTCAATGCCATTCTTCTGTTTGTGCAGGAGAATTTTGCGGATGCGTAAAGCTGCAACATCTTCTGTATTGGGATTCTCGATGTCCTTTAGTGCTTCATATGAGTCCGTGTAGATAGTTGATGGCGCTATGTTATCCTGTAGGGTGGTCCAAATGGCCAAAAGTTCTGCTTGTGTAGGCGTCGTGTAGTCCATTCTGCACATGTAGCGCTTGGCCTCACCGGTCGATGGTTTGTACCATGCTAAGGCCAGGCTTTGTCCATCGAGAGCGGCGTCGGTAAATGCGGCATTGGTGGTGTGCAGATTGTGTCGCTGAGAAAGCCGCTGTCTCGCCGCAGTGGCTCCGATTGGGAGTGGTGTGGATGTCTTGGAGTGGCATAGGAGAGGAAAGTTAAGGATGTTATCTTCACTAGCCATGTCCCGGGGTTCCATACGGACACGTCGGGTGTCCCAAAGCAGGGTGTCTTGCCCCTGTATGGTGAGGTGTAAACGGTTGTACAGAGATGTCTGCGCATTTCTAAGAATGTCATCAATGGGTGGCATGGGCGTTAGGTTCTGCAGTTTTTGTATATTGGTAAACTTAGGGAGGCCCGTGATAGTCCGAAGGATGTGTCGGTGGAGAACTTGCAGAGTTTTTTCGGCTTTTTTTGACAGCGATATGACGGTGCCTCCGTAAGTGATTTTGCCAATAGCGATTGATCTGACTATGGTAGCGCAGGCTGATTGGCGTGCTCCGCCAAATTTATTGGAGATGCGCTTTATTGTGTTCAGTAGCTTTGGCCATTGTTTTTTGAGCTCGGTGGTCCAAAGATGTCCCGTATTACAGCTATGGATGGGAATACCGAGAATTTTAATGTGCCCGTGTGTTGCTGTTACTTGATGCGGTCCTAGTGTTAATTTTATTGCCTGCTCTGTTGCAAGAGCTCTACGTCTACCATTGACGCAAAGAAGTTGAGTTTTCTCTGGCGCTAAGGCCAGTCCTATTTTTGGAAGGGTATCTTCGAGTGCAATGAGAGCAGCTTGAAGTTCATTTGTCATATCCTGAATGTTCCCGCCATAGTCCTGTGCTTCAGTCCAAATGGTTATATCATCCGCATATATGGTATAGCGGGCACCAGTGTTCGATTCCAGTTCTTGGGCTACAGTGAGCATGGCAACATTAAAAAGCAGAGGACCCAAAATAGAGCCCTGAGGAACGCCTCGGTCGAGATAGTAAGTCGCAGGGGACGTATTACCATTGGCGCGAAGTCGTACTGGTCGTGCTTCTAGAAATCTTGCGATCCACTCAAGCGTTCGTTGGCTGGGGTATATTCTTGCTAGATTCGATAGGATGTGGTCCTGTTTGACTTTGTCAAAAGCTTTTCGCATGTCGACTGCTAAAATATAGTCAGGAGGTCCGCATCGTGAGTTTCGATTTAGGACTCTTCGAAGCAACCAGAGGTTGTTGTGCGTTCCCATGTTGGGTCTGAAACCGGCTTGAGACGGGTGCAATCCTGATGCGTGATATTCGATATAGTTGGTTATCCTCGTATGTATCATCCTCTCAATGAGTTTACAGATGGTCGGTGTAAGCGATATGGGACGGAGATTGGCTATAATTGTAGGATCCTTGCCTGGTTTTGGTATAGGATTGATAATAGACAGACGCAAATGTTCTGGGACTACTCCCTGAGACCATTGCTCGTTAATGATTTTTAGGAGGGCAGTTTCGGCTTCTTCTGACAGATTGCGTAACATTTTCCAAGTGATGTTGTCATGTCCCGGTTCAGAATCACATCTGCCCTGTTTTACGGCTGCATGAAGCTCCCCTAGCGTGAAAGAAGCGTCCAGGTCTGGGTTTGTGAATTCAATCTTCGGCGTTTCGAGCGGAGAGGGCGCCCTAATGCTGGCATGAGGAAAAAATGTTTTTATGATTTCCTCTTCATGCTCGGCGTTGCCGTGTCGGAGTGCAAGTCTGTGGGTATTAAACTAAAACAATAGTCTCTTCATTAGTGACTCTGCTCGCAAATTTTCTTTAGCTTCCAATGTTATGTTACCAGTCATCGAGAAATTTTAAAAATTTATTTATTGGATACTGCTGGCCTGAATTTGCGGGCCTTAAGCAGGAGTGGATGGGTTACACTTTCAGTACAAATGCACTTGCAACGGAAAAATCCAACTGGTCTGTCAAATACCGCACTTCATACAGTAATATGATTTGTAGTGGCAAACATTTGGTATATCAACATATGTGGTCCCGCTTTTATACAATGCATTGCTCAGCACTTGCACTGTGTGGGAAAAAAAAAAAAAGAAACAAGTATCTGTTAGGTGCGTTAGATGTATAAACATGATGCACATTATCAGAGAACATAACTGAAAGGAAAGATCAGTTGTATCATGTAAGTTGTATCACTCGCTGCGAGTGTTTTTTACAAAGGCAGAGACCCACAGCATATGCAGATGTTGACTCTGGACTATGGGGGTTTCTGATTAATTGGCTGTCACAACTTCAGAGAAATCAGTGGATTTAAGTGTGTCGCATAAAGCACTGGTATACTGCTGGTATGACAATAATAGTGACAACAATAATGCCGCTTGTACAATTTAAAAAATATAACATATTTGCCTGATGGCCCCCTCGTCACAGCCCTAGGATGAAATCCTGGGTGCGTACAAATTAGGCTTCCTTTCTGTTGGTGAAAATGCCATGATAAATTCGATATTGTCACATAAAAACCTGCTGGTTTGTGCTGACTGGAAATTTTTCATGTGGAGCCACAGCATGGAAAGCAGACCAGTTATTGGCATGACCTTTGTCGCTTTTGCAATGTTACTTGAACATAATGAACCAGTAATGGATGCCTCAAATGCTGGAGGAAGTACCCGTAGCAGTTGTCGCAATGTAAACATTGTGCCTTGCTAGGAAAAGCTCAAATTTCTATCCAAGTGTATACGCCTTCAGTCCTGTTCTGTGCAGCAAGTTTTCCCGCTGGCTTTTCATCTCATTATTTCTCTTTTCAGATTGTCGAGGCAATGTCGTACACCGATCACGTGGCCAAGTTTGTGGATCTGCTTGGGCCCTTGTTTGACTCGGTTCCACCTCAGATGGCCGCCGCATTTCCACAGGTCAAATTGAATGGCAGTCGGGAATCTGAAGATGACATAGAGACAATTGAAGGTAATCGCAGACTGAACTTAGACAATTTGCACTGTTAGGCTTAAAGGGGCCCTGGAACACCTTTCTTAGTTATATTGGAATAGTCTCATTATTGACGTATGACTCTTCACGAGTCATATGGCGCAGAAATTTTTCGAATCCGTCAAGTCTAAGTGGTGTTACCAAATTACAGAGATCACGTTCCGCAGCTTTCTCCCTCAACTCAATGCTGCGAGTGCACGGGAAGCTGCGCGGGGCGTGAAGGGAGGGAGGGCGGAGGTGCGAGGAGGCGCCGAAGAGTTAGTCAGCGCCGGCGGCATTTTTTTTCTTCATTGTTTTCTCTCTGGCGTCTCGGCACAACCACGTGGTCTGTGGCGCCACTTCCGGTTGGCTTGCATGACCATCGTCGAGCAGAGGCCATCGCACTGTGTATCGCGCGTGCTTGAAAACTGCGAGTCGGTTTGGTAATGTTGGGTGTGCACCTCGAACTGCCGTAGCGTTTTCATCGCTCTGCCAACCATGGACGCAAACCTGCGTGCGTGTTTGGAACGAATGACAGCTGAGATGGGTTTCGACCCACACTTCGATACACCGCCTCGTCGCACTGCTCGCGCTTGAATCGTATTCAACACGACAAAGCTGCGTGCACCCTTCTCCCAGTGGCGGTACTTCGATGCTGTTTGCTCTTCGAATGCGGGTGCACAGCGAGTGCGGGCTGACAACAAAGAACTAAAGACTAGAAGAAAGGATCGTGGGGCATCGGGCCGGCGCGGACCCATCCCCCGGCTGTCTGCAGCTACCGTGAAAATGCGAGTCTGCTTGGTTGCTGTGTCGCGGTTTCTCGGGAACCTGAGACTACGGGAAGGATACGCCGAGGTACGGCTCGATGACATACTGAACAGACAGCGAACGGGACTCTCGCCATACAGCGAATACAGGTATCCTAAGCTAGCCGGCGCCAGCATTGTTATCGGAGAAATGCTGCACCGCTGCCTTGGTCGGTCGTGAGAACGTGCCGACGATGCAGTTTCCAGCTGATGAGGCAACACTCGAACGGCTGCCACTCTCAACGGCAACCGGCGATGGTCAAAAGCACAGAAATATTCACGATTTCGGCACTGCGCATGGTGAAGAAAACGCAACCACGCAACTACGAGCAGACGAGCTGTCGGTGAGACCGGAAGTGCTAATGTTAATGTTTGTTCGGTGTTTTAATGGCATAACACAATATAAACATACATATTATCTACTTATTGAACTCAAAATTAACAACGAAGGTAATAATGAGGCTGTTATCGTGATTATAACATCAGCCAATGGTGGAACTGCCGACAATCGCGTCATATATTGCGGACTAATACATCATTTGTCGAGAGAAGAGGAAGCGATTTTCAGCTGACTTTGAGAATTTATTGTAAATTTCAGGCCGCTCGCTTCGCTATTATATTTGGCTCGCGTGTTCTCAGGAGCCTCGACTACCGATTGGCAGCGCTTTTTGACCCTGCTCAAAAGGTGTTGCAGGGCCCCTTTAAGGCAACATGCTCACTTTCGAGTGCAGGTGCTGTTTTTTTGATGGGGGTGATGTGCAAAACCTGCCTGTGTACTTTAGGCGTGCGTTGAAGAAAACGCCAGGTGGTCAGAATTAATCTGGAGTCTCCCACTACGATGTCCCTCATAATCGGCTGTCGTTTCAGTGTGTCAAACCCCGTAAATAATATTGGAATCAAATTGATCGGCTATAGTAAAAGAAGGGACACTGAAATATGGCAAATCAGTTTCTCTCGAAGCCTGCAAAGTGGGAGAAGTGTTAAATTTTGTTTCTGCACTCTTATGAGTAGTTGTGTTATGTTGCTAGTTTCTTACGTAACATTATGCACTTTTGCATATTATACTGGAAGTTTGGCAATTTCCATTTCCTTCCTCGTTTTAAAGCTGTAATAACTTATTTTTGTGGCAAGCTGTCACGTGCATAGAAACTGCAGTAATTGTTTGCGTACTTACAGCGCGAGACAACACCACACAGAAGAAGGCACAGAAGGCACACACGGAGCACTGACTGACAGCTGAAATTTCATTGCAACCAGCAAGCCTTTCATACCCATTGGTGGCTAGAAAAAACGTACAAGAAACGTGAAGACGGAAGGTTAGTGCTGGCAGAAAACAGACATGAGTCTAATTTCACAGTCAAGGTACTTGATTTCTTTGGGACAGTGCTACTGACGGTGCGCTTATACACATGTCGTGCAATCTTGCAATCGCACGTGCTTTCTGCATTTCTCTTGTTAGGACGTCACGGTGTTTACCTATCACAGTTCAATCTGTGTACATTGGTTCACAGGGCTCACCGTCATTTTCTTTTGATCAGCAATCTCTGCAGTGTTTGGCCACATGGCCACAAGAGGCTACGCTTGCGACATTGTCGTGGTGATCTTTTAATCTTTGGTTTGAACATCGTCCAGTATGTCCCACGTACTGCTTTCCACGCGACAATGGCAGTGAATAAATCACGCTCTTTTTACACTCGACGAACTGCTTGACATGCCTAAGTGAAAATCCTTGTGATTCGCCCTTTCTATGATTAACCTTTTTGCACATGCTAGCCAATTTTTTTGGCGCCAGGAAGGTGACTTCCTCACTCGCACGTTTCCCAATTCTTTTGAGGTTGTGTGAAACCTGGTGAACGTAGGGCTTGGCAACAACTTTTTTCTTTCTCTTTGTGTGACTGACTCGCTGGCATCTCGAGTTCCCAGGTCTGCGAGTCAGTCACACAAAGCGAAAGAAAAAAAAGTTGTTGCTGTGCCCTATCTTCGTCAGGTTTCATCAGGTCATCAGGCTTTTTTTTTTTTGGCCGAGTGTAAGCAAGGTGTGATTTATTCACTGCCATTGTCGTGTGGAAAGCAATACGTGAGACAAACTGGACAATGTTATGTTTAAACCAAAGATCAAAAGAGCACCACGACAATGTCACACGCGTAGTCACTTGTGGCCATATGGCCAAACACTGCAGAGATTGCCGATCAGAAGAAAATGACAGTGAACCCTGTGAACCAATGTACACAGATTGCAATGTCATATGTAAGTGTGTTGCCCTAACATGAGAAATACAGGAAGCACATGTGATTGCAAGATTGCAGGACATGTGTATAAGCGCACCGTCAGTAGCACTGTCCCAAAAACAAAGCAAGTATCTTGACTGTGAAATTAGAGGTATGTCTGTTTTCTGCCGGCAGTAATGTTCTGTCCGCTCATATGTCTTGTACGTTTTTTCTGGCCACCAGTGGGTATAACATTAAGAGGCTTGCTGGTTTCAATAAAGTTTCATTTGTCAGTCAGTGCTCCGTGTTTGCCGCGTCATCTCTCGCTCTAAATATGGAAGCTAGAAACCAACTCGCCCGACATATTGTTTTGTAGAGTAATTGTGTGTTTTTCTTTTTTAATTCCTAGTTGCAGAACAAGAGCAGCCATTGTACTCTAAGGCTGACAAAAAACAGAGTGAAGACAAACCGGAACGGAAACCAACGGGTAAGAGCAACACGTTGTTTATTGAGAAATGAAACTCTCTGATTCTGTCACTTGGCCTCGTTACGCAATCTGTGTTCTAGTAAAATATACTCCCTAAGCACTAAAGTAAACACACACAACTAGTATCTTGGCTTTCTTGTCTGTTAGTTCCAATTAATGTTGTGTCTAATAACTAGCATAGGCATTTTAAACCATTGTTTTATTGGATACACTGTGACATAATAAAACATAATAAACTACAAAAGATAATTTACTCTTCTTGCTGTTGGACTGTCTACAGTTACAGTCGCCAGGGGCATGCCACTGTCCATGCCTCGTAACGGCGGCATTGTTTACACGAGCTGTCACGTTCGCTTGTAGCATGGCCCGTGATAATCGTTGATGTTAATGCGATTGCACTGAGGTACTTAACTTGTACTCGAGTTTATCTCATATGCTCTTAATAAGTATAGCACACTATATAAGTATAGTACTACATATGTGCCAGTCGCATAGCTAAACACATTGTAAACAACTCTTACACTACATTTGTGCGAGGTGACTTTCAACAGAGCCTTTAGTGTTCAGCCAGCACTTTGTTCTGCTTTGATCTCTTAGGGACTGGTAATGTGTTTGTTGTTTAGCGGTGCTCCTCTTGTTCCTTGAACATTCAAATTTGTGAAAGGTGTGTTTTGTATTCCGCTTGCCATATGTTAAGCTGGAGGAATGAATGGCCATGGATCTGACTTTGAGAGCGACGAGGAAGAATTTTCAGACACCTACGACCACATGGGAGATGTAAGTGTTCTCCTCACATTGATTTCAGCTCTGTTGTTTCTTGCAGACTTCTGCACTTTTTAAAAAAATTTGCACAGCTTGCACCGAGTCACGAAAAGCTGAGGCACAGCAGAGCTGGTTGGCACTCGGCTCGGCCTGGCTTGACTATGCACGTGTGCATTCACACCCCGATGCACGAAGTGTTCACGTGATCACATTGTAAATCATGAGTATTGGCTAGGTATCAATTGGGTGTTTCTGTTTATTTTCTATTTCTTTCATTCTTGCTCTATCTCTTTTTTCTATTTGTTCCCTTTCTCCCTCTCTCTTTGTATTTCTCGCTTCCTCTTTCTTTTTTTATCTCTCTCTCATTGTTTCTATCTCCTTTTCCCTTTCTTTCTCTTTCTATCTTGATGTGTGTTTTTCTGTCTTTTATGTGTCTATTTCTTTCTACCTCTTTCTCTGTCTATTTCTTCCCTTTCTTTCTCTCTATTTCACTTTTTCTTTCTCTCTTTATCTCTCTCTCTCTGAACTCATTCTCTCGCCCTGAATTATTGCATCCCACACCGGGAAAATTGTCGCAGCGGGAGAGTGCGTGCTGGGCTCTTTTGTTTGGAGAGCAAAGCAGAAGATGACAAAGCGAGCGTGTGCTGGCATGATGATGATAGTTTCTTGTCTACATCGCGAATCGGACAAATGGCAGGCATAAAAGCTCTGCTGTAAAAACATAGCAGTGTACTTTATTTGTGAGGTATTCTATACGTACTATGATTGTTCTGAAGTGTTCATCACACTAGGAGACAGTTGAAGTCATTTTTAAATTAAAGAGAAAAATAATTTTCATTTAAAGTCGGTTCTGTAAGATGTGCATTTTGACACTGTCGGCCCTGGCCATGTTGTTCTAGATGGTGGAGTTTCTGACTTGATAATCCTCTGAGTCTATTTCTTTTTGAACTTTCTTATTTGTGAAATTTATTGTTTGTGCAAAGTTTTACTATTATATTTTCTTATCATTATAATTAGAGCTGTACGAATAGCAAAATTTTGGGTGCGAAGCGAATTCGAATTATAAAGATTGAGTGCGAATTGAATCGAATAATTCGAAGTGAAATTACAGGAAAAGTTGCAGAGAATCCCTAAGTATGTGCTTGTGAGATAGCAACATAAAAGTAGGGGTGTGTGAATATTCGAAATTTCGAATATTTTTCGAATAGTGTTTGCTATTCGATTCGATTCGCACTGAAATTTTACTATTCGAACTATTCGAACTTCCCAAAGACAAATGCAGTCAACGTCCGGTTGAAAGTGACCCCTTCAAATTTTCAATATGCTTCACCTCATTATACTCTCGTATTGCGGCAAAGCTGCCTTTCAAGCTCCGTTACGGTCGAACTTAGCCAAGAGACTAAGTCCGGTTGGAAGTGACCCCTTCAAATTTTCAATATGCTTCACCTCATTACACTCTCGTATTGCGGCAAAGCTGCCTTTCAAGCTCCGTTACGGTCGAACTTAGCCAAGAGACTAAGTCCGGTTCGAAGTGGTCCCTAGATTTTCAATATGCTTCACCTCATCACACCCCCGTATTGCGGCAAAGCTGCCTTTCAAGCTCCGTTACGGTCGAACTGAGGTAAGAGACAGTCAACGTCCGATTGGAAATGGTCCCTTGATTTTCAATATGCTTCACCTCCTCACACCCCCGTATTGCGGCAAAGCTGCCTTTCAAGGGCCGTTACGGTTGAATTTGGAGACAGTCGACGTCCGTTTGGAAGTGGTCCCTAGATTTTTAATATGCTTCACCTCATCACACCCCCGTATTGCGCAAAGCTGCATTTCAAGCTCCTGTACGGTCGCAAATGTATTAACTCAAGAAAACGCTGGTTCCAATATGGAGATGAAAGATGTGGCAGAGTTGGGGGCTCAATTAAGGCTGTTTTGGACCTGAAATTTGGGCAGGAAGTCCGAAAAATCGAACGTTTTAGCATCCAAAATTTCAGATGTCCTTATATATCGACGTCTACGAGGCAGATTTGGAACTCCGCACTTGAAGGGAGCACACCCTTGTCCGCCACATCAGTTGAACTTCCACAGAAGTTGAAAGAGGAGGAGAGGCTGAGGAAATGGCACCTCTGCCTATCACGTGTAAAGTGTCGGCAACACTTTGGTTGCACCAAATCATGTACATAAATACAATTCGGCCTCTACATTGCCTCATTCTTGATAAGAAAGACAACTGTGAAATATGACCCCACCAGCACTTCATCAACCTAGCGAAAAGAAACACTTTCATGTTGCTATCTCACAAGAACATACTTAGGGATTCTCTGCAACTTTTTCTGTAATTTCACTTCGAATTATTCGAAAAATGTTTCAGAAATATTCGAAAATTATTCGAAATTATTCGATTTGATTCGCACTCAATCTTTATTATTCGAATTCGCTTCGCACCCAAAATATTGCTATTCGCACAGCTCTACATAAAAGTGTTTCTTTTCACTAGGTTGATGAAGTGCTGGTGGGGTCATATTTCATAGTTGTCTTTCTTATCAAGAATGAGGCAATGTAGAGGCCGAATGGTATTTATGTACATGATTTGGTGCAACCAAAGTGTTGCCGACACACTTTACACATGATAGGCAGAGATGCCATTTCCTCAGCCTCTCCTTCTCTTTCAACTTCTGTGGAAGTTCAACTGATGTGGCAGACAAGGGTGTGCTCTCTTCAAGTCCGGAGTTCCAAATCTGCCTTGTAGACGTCGATATATAAGAACATCTGAAATTTTGGATGCTAAAAAGCTTTGGCGTCCGATTTTTCGGACTTCCTGCCCAAATTTCATGTCCAAAACAGCATTAATTAAGCCCCCAACACTGCCACATCTTTCATCTCCATATTGGAACCAGCGTTTTCTTGAGTTAATACATTTGCGACCGTAGCGGAGCTTGAAAGGCAGCTTTGTCGCAATACGGGGGTGTGATGAGGTGAAGCATTTGAAAATCTAGGGACCACTTCCAAACGGACGTTGACTGTCTCTTGGCTAAGTTCGACCGTAACGGACCTTGAAAGGCACCTTTGCCGCAATACGGGGTTGTGAGGAGGTGAAGCATATTGAAAATCTAGGGACCACTTCCAATCACACGTTGACTGTCTCTTGCCTAAGTTCGACCGTACCGGAGCTTGAAAGGCAGCTTTGCCGCAATACAAGAGTGTAATGAGGTGAAGCATATTGAAAATCTGAAGGGGTCACTTTCAATTGGATGTTGGCTGCATTTGTCTTTGGCTTTGTCTTTGGCAAGTTCGAATAGTTTGAATAGTAAAATTTCAGTGCGAATCGAATCGAATAGCAAACACTCTTCGAAAAATATTCGAAATTTCGAATATTCGCACACCCCTAATTATAATCTTTATAGTTTCTTGTCGATACCGAAATTAGGGTTTTCAAATTTCACATTTGCTCCATTTTTGGCAACTGCTTTCGTGTAGAAAAACGGAGAAGGAGCAGTTGGTAACTATACTTTGCCCAAAGAGGTCAAATTTCATTATAGCGAATAGCAATTTTAGCAACTTTCATTATATTGAGGATTCACTACAGCCACCATTCGATTTTACGGAGCAACATTGAACAACACGAAGCTTGGCAGCAAACATCGAAGCGGCTAGGCCATGTGTTGTAAAGTGCAGACCACGCACAAGGCTACTGCTGTCAGCATGCTAAGCACTGGTTTGAGGGTGCAGGATAATAGAAATGGCAGTAATGGTGACTTTGAATAATGCCATTTGGGACCTGCAATCGCAGCAGAATGTTAGAAAAATTGGACGGCAAAGGTTTCAGCATCCGAGACTTCAGACATCCTTGCACATTTTTTTTACTTTGTACGTGGCAATGCTGTGAAGGCATCCAAATTATCGGGCATGTCTGAAAAATCTGTCAGTGACCATATAATAAGGAAATTTCACATGTACTGAACCAGGAGGATGAGAGTGGATCACCCGAGCCTCGTGAACAAGAGGCCTCCGGCATGGTGGCCACTGCGGTCAACGAGGCACTCATGAACGGCTCAAATCGGGTCCTGGTGCAAGACAGCAAGAGCCAACTGTGGGCCTTCTACCCAGACGGGTCGAAGCAGCCCAATGGAGAGCTGGCCTTTGTGAGGGGAGGAGGCGACGACAACCCTCACAGGGGGGCGCCACTACCCAGGTCCGGACCTGGGGCTGGACGCTTGCCCCGATCGCATCGTCGTAGAGGCGAGTGGTTTTGTTAAGTTTGTTACACTGCTTCCCACAGTTGTTAGGCGGATGTGCGGTCACTCTTTGCATTATTTTACCAGCTTGTAGGTTTCTGCAACCCATATGTTTGTAACATAGCTCCCAGGGCATATATACCCAGAGCAGACTTCCCTGTAAACAGGAATGTCTCAAACGGAATTGCGGCTTAAAAATGGAACAGTTGCCTCAAACACGATTGGTTTCATACTTGAATTCTGCACCTCTGTTCACCTCTCAGTAAATGGAACTCCTGTTAAACGGAACATACTTGTCCTAGTCCTTTCAGGTTCTGTGTAACGAGAATTTACTCTATTACGCAACAGTTTTTCTCTATTGGTTCGGTTACCTTCATATCACTCATTGCAGTGAGTGGTGAATAGTGCAGATTAATGAAAGCATGGGATCACTATAACAATGACAAAGGACAAAGTAAATGGGAAGACTGCCGTATTTACTCGAATCTCGGCCGGCCCCAATTCTAAGCTGACTCCCGAAATTCGCAAGGCTAGAAAAAAATAACCTAATCATCGTACTCGAATCTAAGCCGACCCCCCCCCCCACTTTCGCACATCGTTTTTTCGAAAAAAACATCGGCTTAGATTCGAGTAAATACGTTATTTACATAATACAGCATAGACCGCTTATAACGTAAGTCGCCGGAGTCGCGAATATCTGTACTATAAGCGGTACCGCACTATAACCAAAACAACATTTTTGAAAGGTTGCACGTGTGCAAAACATGACCAAAGGGTAGGCACGCGATTCCGACTATCGAGGCATGTGACTGGGACGTAAGTTTGCGTTTGCTTACATTTGGAAATGTTGAACGGTTAGCATCCGCGGACCTGCGATGCCGACATAACAAATGCGGAAAAAATGCGCCGTCATGGGAAGTCGCCGCGGTAGCACACTGCGCGTGCGCCATGTCGAAAACGGTGGCGACCACAAACCACAACTCGAGTGTTTCACACGCACGCCCGCGTTTTCGTTAAAGGTGTAAGTCACCCCTTCTAAATGCAACAACTGCAAAATGTTTCATTGACTTGGCACCAAACCACAACTTCTGTAGTCCGCGGCCACCGACATGGCAGCTAGCGCTCGTTAGGCCTAGCGTGCGCGTTGCAACTTGGCATGCCGCCGCGAGAAGCTTACCCTAGGCAACACGGACATCGGACGTAGAAGAGATCACACTTGCGAGCTAAACCGAGGGCGTCACGCGTGAAACGCAGTTTCGGTTCGTGGTCAGGAGAACAGCCGCGGCAACTATCCTGAAAAAGTCTCTCCAGCTTGTAAGTCTGCCTGTTGGTGGCAAAGGCGAAAGCTCAATCGCGTCTCAAAGCATTGTTACTTGCGGGGGAATCGAGGTTGCACGCGCGATATCTGCGCTCTACGACGAAGCAACTATTTTCCCGACGGAGACAAATAGCGGTAACGTGCTCTTGATGCGGATGCGGGCGCCCGTACGTAGCGGAGCGCGCATGTCATGCGGCCGGGGCAAAGCGCGCATGTCAAGGGGGCAAAGGCTTCTCCGTCGGCCACGCAACCGCTCCCCCTCCTCACACCACGCACCCGCGCAGAGCTGCTGTGCCATCCCCTTTTTTTTTCTCCCCCCACTCCTTGTTCATTCGTTCCGCGTCCCCTCCTCCTTCGTAAGGGACTATACACGCGCTATCCGCAAACCCGCTCCGCACGTAGCGGGACACCTGCCGCCCGCAAAGGGAGGAGGAAAAACCGGAAAGACGCCAATCGTCGCACACGGGGTACCGGTTTTTCCTCCTCCGTTTGCGGGCGGCAGGTTGCAGAGCGGGTGTGCGGATAGCGCATGTATAGTCCCTAATGCCGTCGCCGCTCTATCCCCCGCCGGCGCATCTCCGCTGAGAAGTATGCTCGCTCCCTCGCATCTCTGAGAACGTTCCGGCAGCCGCATTATAACCGGTCTTTCGTCTCGGGGGACTGCACAATAAGCGGTATGCGTATAGATGGAGTTCTATGGGAGGGTAAACGGGAGTCAGAAAAAAACGCGTTATAGCCGGTACTGCACTGTAAGCGGTTACGTTATAAGTGGTCTGTGCTGTACAGCGCCAGGGCTCAAGTATTACGGCAGTTCTGTCCTAATTCTCTTCCTCGTGAAACTTCTCTTGGCTTTGAGTGGCATCTTGGCTTGGTGCTGCCAGAAAATGTTGTTCCGGATTGTTGGGTGATAATTGCGTAACAGAATTGGTTAGAAATAATTGTGGCACTACACTGGCCAAGCTTCCTGCTCTCGTGTTGCCTTGGCTTGAGGATCAGTGGCCGTAATCGCAGAAGCAGATGGGGGAGCCGAAGGGTCTGCGTGGCCTTCACGTTCGGCTGGTCGGCTTCCTGGTGCGTCAGGTGGCATGGGCGGTGGCGGCGGCAGTGGTGGCAGGCCTCAGCTTGCCCTGGAAGTGAGTGAGCAGCTTGCTGTGGCCGTGTTGCGGCTGCAGCACACCATGGACGAAGTGGTGGCACGCCTCGAAGTTCTTGAGACCCTGCTGCAGCATGCCAAGGTGGGTCACAGGCCAATAACGCGATACCATTAACCAGTCACCTTTTCAAGCTCGTGATTTTTATCTGCAACTTGTTGCCTTTTATTGCGGTAGCAATTATAGGGCACTCTCAGCAGATTTTTGCCCTCGGCGTCACCGTCTTGTTCCGCATATGTATGTACGTGTAGTATATATATATATATATATATAAAAGCCACAAGGAAAAATAATTCAGAAAAAATATTTTCCATAGTGCGCGACCGGGGATTCGAACCTGCGACCGCTTGCTCCGCAGCGTCCTGCATTAGATGACCCAGCCACGAAGCATGTGTCCTCCAGCATACTAACAGCGAGCTATTTACCGTATTTACTCGCGTAATGAACGCACTTTTTTTTCCGAAAAACCAGAGCAAAGTTGGGGGGTGCGTTTATTATGCGAGGTAAATTTTCTAAAACTTTTTTGGGATGAGCCGAAAATACGATAATGCAAAAAAAAAAAGTTGCGTAGCTTACCTTTTACAATGAACATGCGCGTACACTATTTGAAAACACGCATTTTTATTGCACTTCAATTGCTTCAATCTTCGTCAGAATCGCTGGTACCGTCGTCCAGGTCACTGGCCACTTCAATGTCTTGGTCCCACAAGTGGTCGTCTTCGCTGCCGTCCAGCGCATTTGCGATTCCCGTCTTCTTAAAACTCTTTGTTATCAGATCACCTGGCAGCGAGCGCCATGAGTCCAAGATCCAGGAGCACACCAGCTCGACGGACGGCCTCTTAATCTTGCCAGTCGGCGTCAGGGCGTGCCCTCCATGGGCCATCCATTCCGTGTACAAGCGGCGCACACCGTCTTTGAAAGGTTTATTGATGCAAACATCAAGGGGCTGAAGCACCGAAGTGAGTCCACCCGGAATGATGGCGATCTCGGTGCGCAGCTCCTTGAGTTTCCGACGAACGTCCTCTCCCAGGTGGCCGCGAAAACTATCGAGAACAAGGAGAGACGGGAGAAGCAGGGCGCCAGGGCGTCGTCCCCAGACAGTCTGCACCCAGTCGACCATCAGATCGGCCGACATCCACCCTTTCTCCTGAGCCCGCACGTGTATTCCGGCTGGGAAGTTGGCCTTCGGCACGGTTTTTCGCTTGAAAATAACGTACGGTGGCAACTTCCGGCCGTCTGCCGTGACAGCCAGCATGACCGTGAAGCGCTGCTTTTCGGCGCCTGTCGTTTTAACGAGCACGCTACGTGCTCCCCTGTCATTGACAGTCCTACTCATCGGCATGTCGAAATTGATGGGTGTTTGGTCGGCGTTCCCGATTTGTGAGAGAACGAATTCTCGGTCCCGCCGCAGGCGTATAACGAACTTGTGAAAATCCACTACCTTATTTTCGTAGCAAGGAGGAAGCCGCTGGCAAAGTGATGTTCGCCTCCTCAAGCACAGTCCGTTGCGCCGCATAAAGCGCGTCGTCCACCCATTGCTCGCTTTAAACGCCGTGGGAGCGATGCCATGCTTCCTGGCTGTGGCTCGTGCTTGCGTCTGGATCATTTCGTGCGAAACGACACAGCCGTCGTTTCGTAGGTCCCGGACATATTTTAAGACCTCCTCTTCCACAGCAGGAAACTTCCCGGTCTTTGGTCCCCTGAAGGAACGTCGCTCCCTATTTGTAGCGCGGAGCTTGTCATGCTGCTTCCGCCAGTAGCGCACACGTACTTCATCAATTCCGAAATGCCTACCGGCAGCACGATTCCCGTGTTCAAGTGCGTACTCCACAGCCTGTAGCTTGAAACCGGCCGTGTAGCTCACATTTCGGCCCATCGTCCACGACAAAACGCAACACAGGCTTAGAAAGAACTTCCAACGAGGTGAGAATGGGCAGTGGGCAGCATGGCATGACTTCTGAGGCGAAAAAAAAAATGATGACAACCAATGACAACAATGCTAAAACTCGCGTCACCGTCTTGCATCGTTTTGATTGGCTGTCCTACCCGGCCTCGGAAATTCCGCCGCTTCGGTGGTAGATGGCGTTATCTGCTGCAAGCTGCAAGGATTGCGACCACCCGATGCAAAAGGGAAAGCCACAGTTTCACCATCATCATCATCATATCCCCGCGCGCGGCGCGCTCCCGCACCGCCGCATTAGACATTTAGATGCCGCCGGCTCCGCAAAGCTTCGTATTTGTGTGACCGTGGGATGGCGTGGGCAGTTTTGCTGTTAGGTAGCCTACACGACCGGTCGTGTAGGCTCCCTACGCTGTGTGCTTGTGAGCCGCGATGTCTCTACACTCGAACCGTTCGTGAATACTGCTGCGGCGTGCGGATACTTACTTCAAAAACAATACAAAAAGAGAGGGACCGCGCCGCGCACAGATAGAAAAACTAACAAAACGGTGCGCTACCGCGGGCGGGAGGGAGGGGGGAAGCAAACCGAGGGGGGTCGGCGTAATAAAGGAAAAAAAAGGAAGGAAGAAAGATAAGATAAACGACGAGGAAGCGCCGCGCGTTGGTTCGTGGGACTGCAGCGGATGAAAGTTAGGGGTGCGTTTATTACGCGGGGGAAAAAAAATCCCAATTTTGACGACTAAAGTTGAGGGTGCGTTTATTATGCGAGTGCGTTCATTACGCGAGTAAATACGGTATATGCACCATTTACCGCTGGCGGTACGCAGATCTCGGAGGCACTTCAGCGTGTTCTCTTGATCACCAGCGAGATGGTGTGAAGGGCGTGCTTTAAAAATAGTCAGTCTGCTCGTTCTTTGCCAGAGTTGCGATGAGCTCATGCCTCCTACCTGTAATACCTGTACTTTGCCCTACAGGGCGTGGTCACCCGTGCGTGCACTCGTATCTCGTGAGGCGGGCGATTTGTACATACGTGTTGTGCTGTTACCGCAAAGTTTGCATTGAAGTTACACAGCGCACGAAGGTCACTTCGCTTGCTGCAGCGGCCTCGTTTGTGAAAGGATTGAGCTGCTAGCTAGAAGAGCCAAAGTCGGGGCTAGTTGGTTGTGCATAGTCGACACTTACAGCACGCTGCTCAAACACTAAGAAGTAACAATTGTGACAATTGTTCGTTCGTGCTTGTCTTGTGTCTATTCTTTTTGTGCGTCCTTTGTGCTTGAACAGTGCGCTTCAAGTTTCGAGCTGCTTGCCTTTTTTCGTGTGACATTCCAACTGGTTGCTATCACAGTCATTGCTTCGCCCTTGCAGCGAAACTGTGACTTTTTCATTCGAGCTACTTATTACATTTTACGTGATGGCAATGCTATGCCGTCACGTTCAGTGAAATTTAATGGTTGCACCTAGCAAATTATACTTTATCGAGGAAAGAAAAAATTCAGGGGCTCTTCCACTACCAGGAAAATGGGGGCAAGTGAAGCTTGACATGTGTGTGCCTGCCCTGCTGCTTCTCTTTCTTCCTTTCTTTCTATTGCAATGTGCAGTGCTTCCTTCTAAACTATTTCCTTCTTCCATGCTGTGAATTGGACCTTCATCCACATACTTAGCAGTGCAACATTTCAGTTGCTACAGGCAACGACGACGGTCATGAGTTCATATCCAGACAACAGTGAAATGTGGCCGCGTGAAATGACAAGTGGTCTTGATAAAAGATGAGATTGCCATATCGGAAATGGCCAAACACCCACAAGCCCAAGATCCATAGAGTATTGGAAAACGGCACATACAAACAAGCATGTGACAAATGCACCTTTGAGGGCTGCATTTCTGTACACTCGCCATTGCCGGGTTTATCGCATCCAACGTCGTTGCCACCACCGCCGAAATCTGTAACTCATAACAAGCTTCGCTTGAAAGAGATGATAAAAAAAAGATGGCACTGATCCAAATATTTGTCATTGAAAGTTGATATTATGTCTTTGCTGTGGATCTAAATCAAAGTGAAATACATTGTTTGCGCTCTAGTCAAGGATCTTGCATTCCATTACCTTTCAGCACCGACACTGAGCAGCCAGGCTTCATTGCTATAACCAATAATCCGGGATGAGGCCGTTCTAGTAAGCGGGTTATTTCACCACAGAAACCACACAGAAGTTAAAACTTGATAAGTGCAGCAGCTTCTCAGTGTTATAACCAATATATAATGTTAAAACCAATATCGTTATCAGTGGGTTCATGTAAAATGTAATATGCTTATAACTAATGTAGATATAAAGAGATTGTTGAACAGTGAATGTAGCTGGAGCCTACATTTCGACACAGTTGTCAGGACTTGCCCTGACAAGGACAAGCCCTCTCGTCAAAATATTGGCTTTAGCGAGATTCACTGTTGAACAATTTTTTTCATGACTTCAAAACTCAGTCTTCCCATGGACTGTTTATACAACTAATACTATAGGTTGTATCAAAGGTGTTTCCAGGCTAAATAAGATGTCCTTGCAACCAGGTTTGGTTGTGTTGTCATCAAATCATCAGGCACCCGTTTTTGAGATGTAATACAGGAAGCAGGGGAGCTCAGTGTTGGTATGCACATTGATGAAATTCAATATTTCATCTTAGAAGGTGCTTTGCGAACATTGGAACACCGTAACCAACCATTGGCCACTACCTGCGGCTCACTGGTATTCATTGTTTCTCGACAGGCACCACAGAACCAGCGCTGGTGGCTCTTCGGTGGTGTCGCTCCACACATCCTTGTGCTCTTGTTTGCCTGGCCTGTGGTTTTTCAGCTTGCCTTCTACATCCTCAGTCATCGCAGAGGCAGACGTCTTAGATGAACGCTGAACTCGAAGCCCAAACGGATGCGACACATAAAAAGAAAGGGAATCTGTATTCCTTACACACGAAAAGCCGACTGTTTAATGTTCCAGATTATGGCGCAGTTTCCACGCACACTGGTTATATGGCAGCCTTTCTCATTTGTATCTTGTAATGTGAGACATACAGCTGTAGCCAGTCTAATGTGCATCTTTTCGATGCAAGTATCGATGTGCGCCAACGTTGCCACTGCTTTGTAAGGCAACATGGTCGAGAACGAAAAGAAGAGAATCCCATTTTGGCAAATCGCATATTTTTAAAGACGTACCCCAGTGGTTCGAATGTCCTATGAAGGGAAAGCACTGCTCTTGCATTGCCCGTGAATATTCGAAGGCACCACCGCTTTCACCTGTTGCCATCACACTGTCAGTACTGCAGTTTGTGCTCACTTACTGTTGGAGCAATGTCATCCTAGAGTGCAATGTGTCCACTGCAGTTGATAGTACTTCCTGGTGGATATGAATTTTTTTATTTTATTATGCCTATGAATTGCCGTAGAACAAGTTGTGTTTGGTGATGTAGCATCAGAAGCATTAGCGTACGGAAGAAATTACATAATGTACCAGACCCACAGAATTGTTCATTTTAATTCAGCACATATTTTGAGTAGTATCCTTTTTTTATCCAGAGCTTGTCGTCTTTAGGTGCTACGTATCTTATTAAGTGCGCTACCCTTGGTTTAACGAGTATGTGCAATATGTAAATGACTTGTCTGTATGCTGCAAGCACTGTCTTTTTTTATACATTGTACATCTGTTTGTCATTTTGCATTGGCATTGGGACGCTTGGTAGTATTGTTGGTAATTGACTGAAGTAGGAAGTTTTTTCTCCATTTCCTGTACTTTTGTGAAGAGCAATAGTGGAGAAATAGTGTGCACTCTCATTTCAAAGAGACAGACGTCAAGCTGAATTAGACTAACATTTGAAAATAACGTCAATGTCGCTATTGCCAGGAGCACGATTTTTTCAAACAAAAAAAAGAAATGGCATGAGCACAAGAGAGGATTAGCACGACCATTTTGCAAATGCAGGATACTTGGGTCCCCGCTCGTGTGCCTTGTCTTGACTACAACTTTTAGATTAATTTGTGCGACTTCACATTGAGAAGTACTACTAACCCTAGTTATGAGAGGCACCATTCTGAAGGGCTCCAGGTTAATCAGGTCGTTAACGTTCACATAATCTAAGTACATACAAGGAATTCCGTGTTACCCCCATGTTGAAACGCAGTTACTGCGACCGGCGATTGAACCCATGACCTTTCGCTCAGAAGCAGGTTATAGCTAGCATGCCGTTATGGCATGCGGCCATAGAAATAAATGTGCATTACACTTGAGAAAGACAGTGCAGGCAGTGTAACTTTTTATACATGAAAAAAAAAAATCCTAAAAGCCCTTTGATGGAATTCCTTCAAACTTATCTGTCAGAAAGCACCATGTGCCTCCTCTGCATTTGATAACACAGATAACAATGCATGGACTCCTTGTGACATTTGGCAAATCCACAGGAATCTTGGTATTGTGATGATGTGCTCATTGCATTGCTCAGTTTGTGGGCAGTTTTTATCGAGTTTTCTCCAGAGTAAATTTGTGGTTTCATTGACACAGCAGCTGGCGACAGCTGTAATAAATTTGTTGATACAGGTCATTCAAAGTTTGACCTGTAATCTACCACACTAGCAAGACTGTATTTGCTTTTGTATCCCTTAGCAGAAAGAAAACTAAACTACATCTGACAAGGCTTGTATTTCTTGAAGTGAGAACTGTATGTATTCTGATTATGATAGAGAAATGTATCTCAATTTTCTTATTTTTTCTTCTGCGTATAGGTTTCATTTGTTATTTTTGTACCATCATCTGCTCAGTGGAAAGTGCCACTTGACAGCTGCACTAGAATTATGACTGCGTCCTTTTAGGTGATGTTGCAATCAATTCCGTCCGGAAATGCAGCCTCTAATGACGTTCACAATTCTGTCTGGCTACTTCATTTTTTCCCATAAAATGTGGTCAAGCAGTGGCCTCTAAATTAAAGCTTTGTGTACGGTAAGCTGTAGTATGGGACCAGGTAGATTACCGGCGGTAGAACAGCTGGTAGATTTGGTAGGTTGGCTCAGCTAAACCCATTTGAGGTTGTCGAAATGTCGTCACCAAGCTGGGATGGAAAAGGTTTTGAGGCAAAGCACTCCAGACTTTGGTGCAAGGCTAAAGAAAACGCTTGTATAATTGCTCTATGATGACAAGACGGTTAAGCATAAATGAAAGATTTGGATATTCTAAAAGTGACTGGAACTATCTCGTCTCCATCAAGGCATTTTCTTGTGACTTTTGCATTGTGCAGCAACCTGTCAGGCCACATTAATGAAGTAACGTTGCCGAGTAACGGCAAAATTTCCCTGCAGTGCAGCAAACTCCAAGGCAGGCAACATGGCTACCGCTGCCAGTGCTGTTGCTACTGTGAAAATAGTATCAGCCTACTGTGGACTACAGCATTTGAGGTTGCTCTGCGCATTTGTAAAGTTGTGCGGCGATCTTGAGTAGCACTCGCCCAGCATACGTAAATATTTTTCAGCGTGCGCCCCGTGTAGAATTGGGGCATCCAGAGTTTTTTTTAATGCATTGCTGAACACATTCCCCACATATACCCAGTTAGCACTGTTCAGAGTCATTTTGCAGGCGCGAGACAAGACCTGTTGGTGGGGTTCGGGCAGCTCCAAGTTAAAGTTTGAGTGTAAAATTGCTGTATTCTTGAAGTCCGGTGCTTGACGAGCATGACACCGTAGCCGGTTACAACTTGAGAAGTCCAGAGAGGTCTCACCCAGATGGCCGAAGCGGGGCAGCCAATCGCCTCCCTCGACTAAAGAGGTACGCAGACCCGCTCATACACTCGGCAGTGTTATCTGATGGTGGGGTCACCGGCCGTCAATCTCAGTGTGTGCTCATTGGTGCAGGCTTGTCCGTTTTTGAGAAGGAAATGCCACAGCAGACTTCTAAAGTTGTACCAGACTATAGAAGCAATGCTTGGATGATGGCCTGTGCATGAGTTGCAATTTGTAGAATTATGGCAGCTGTGAGGGGAGTTGTACAGTGCTTGAAGCATATTTGTATGAAGGGACACTGAAGGCAAATGTTAATGTCGAAAGAAGATTGCTGATCTTTACTAACGTGCTTGCCATCATCGCCAAGAACACAGGTTCTGTAGCAGAGTTCATGTTTGCGTAGTTGTAAACTAGACGTCACAAACGATGCTTGCCTGATTACACCTAAGAAATTAAGAGCTGTCTGTGGCACGAAGGAGGCATTTGCGAAGCAATTTTCTGCGGTATAATCATTTCAGCTAAGCCCAGTTCTTGCCTTCAGTGATTCCCGTGTAGATTGATGTGATGCACAGTGTGCAGAGTTTGCAACATTTTTATATTATGTCAAATGAAAAAAAAATGTAAAAAAAAGTGCGTTGTAAAAAAAAAAGGTAGGGGCACACTATGTACATCTTGCCTCGTACCCTGCTGAAAATGCCTGCTTTGCACAAACACTAAGAAAAGCTGTGCTCTACTATAAATGACGGCAGATTAGGGATTTCATGTCTTGCTGTATTTGTGGGGCAACATACTGCAATTAAGTCACAGCATTTTCTGGACAGCAGCCTGCAAGAACACTTCAAAAAAACTTAATTCCATTATGGTCTTTGATTCAGTTGCCATCTTTGATGGTGTGTTTAGACTTTCCTCTGTTAACCATGCCGATGTTTTTATATGTGTAAAACTCTACGTGCTGTTTTAATAAACCACATTTTTGCGTGAGTGCATTTTGCGCCAAGCAAAATTTGAAGTGTTATGTCAAGTACCTGGAGATCATTGTAAAATTAGGACTTGCAGTCATAGCCTTAAGGTACGCAATGGTGAAGACTGAACGGTGTGATGACGGCATTTAATGCACATGCACAATAAATGTGAGCCTCATTTAGTGCTTGCATAATACCCAGCCACATGGGTTGAAAACAAAAGGTAAAGCAGGCCTTTGAATATTTTGTCAGATGCAAGTTCCATACTACAAGTGGCTAAACAAACCAATGACATCTTTATTTCAATCTTTTCAAACACCGGGTGGCAAGTCCAAATGCAACCCGCACAGTGCAAGATAAAATTTGCAGGTACGTCGCATCTTGTCGCTTTTCAGTCTTGCATTTTTTTATATTGACACAAACATCTATGAAGTGTCGGGTATAAGGGTGTTACACATAGTTGTAAAACAGTCTGTTTAATTCTCGGGAAAGGAGATTACATTGTTTGAAGTGGCCTTGGACTGCAGTAACAAACTAGAAAACCACAATGCGAGTGTTCTGCGTAGCTCAAGGTGCATGGCTAACAGGAACAGTGCAATACTGATGAGCAGAAGTTCTCAAATTTAGTCTTTAAAATAATCCAGTCTGCACTCAATTTGAAACAGCAGGCACTGCTATGAAAGCTAGAGAGACTGCTCTCGCAGTTCACGTTTGCAACCACAGAATAGTGTGTTACACATGAAAAAGATATGGGCATGCATCATGTAATATGATAGAACATTAATATTGTACTTTGTGGCTTGCACAGCATTGCCTGGTACAATTCAAATGATGTACTATATTGAGTTCCAAGAGGTATTCATTTTTTTTTTACAAATTTTTTGCACCATTTTTTCTTGTCTGTTCTGCAGTGTTGCTGCTGCACTTGTTGCAAAACAAGCCATGCCACGCAGTGTATACAACAGCAAACAGTGTTGAATATAGTAGAATGCAGGTGGAAATGCACCCTGCCTACTGGCTCTATAGTTCACACAATTTATGGGGCTTTACTGTAAGCTCTCTGCCCGGAACCTAAGTGTATAGAAAATTCATAATCTTTCTAAATTGTTTAGCTTACTCTCTCTCATTCATTCAGTCTGTGTGGGTAACAAAGTGCTTACCAGAAAAATGTAACCTTTTTCTGTAATTACTGCAACATGGTTTAATGAAAGGGCAAATAGAATTAACCGCTGTCAAACCAGTTAAAGGTATGTCAATCTTTACTCATTGGTCAAAAGAACTGATTGGTGCATTTGTATGTACTGCGCAGCTCATGGTATTTCGCTGTGTCTTCAACATCTCCGTGTCCTGCATGCACATCAGCGATATACCCCATCAGACATATTTTGTAAAAATCGCGCATAAGTTTTTTCACATTTTGTTTCTTGTGACTTGGTTCCATAGGCCAATGTTTCCCATTATATGACTTGGGTATCTGTATCCATTTTCAATTTGAATACCCATAAAATAAGCAGTATGGAAATGAACAGAAGAAAAGTTTCACAAGGTATTAATCATTTCATACTCATAATCACAGAGGCATTCCATTCGTTAAAGCAGGAGCAAATCTCCAGCCGTCCTATAAAGTTTATGTACATGAGAGGCCTTGTGAATATATGCAAGACATTCACATTCAATTCTTCATTGCAAGCAATGATAAAAACTTATCACACGTGACAACCAGCACATAGTACTTCGTCATTGACCTTTGCATGACAAGCGCATTGTACTTTAACACATCTACAAACAGACCTTGAGTTTCCATGTTACATAAGGATGAACACTTAGCATTTTCACCCTGTATAACCAAAATGCACGACATTGATATAAAGAAGAAAAAAAAAAGACATGCGGAGGATACACTGTGGTCACACTGTTTTTTTTTCACACAAAGTAATGAAAGAGTACAGTCCTAAAAAAATGTATTTACAGTCGCAGACTAATTTGTAGAACAACCCATGACAGCTCTCTGCTTGTTCACAAGTTTCTGGAATAAAGAAAAAGAAAAAAATTATGTAAGTAAAGCACATGACAGCTTGCATGGTAATTATTGCTCAAGTCAAACGAAGTGCAAAATCAAACAACTTCAAATCTGTACACGTTGTGTCAATGTCTACAGGTTCATGCATAACAACGAAGTAGTTGTAGCCCTCAATTCTCAGTAATCTAGGATGTTTGCGTGAGGAGATAAAGGTGCAACCAACTCAAAATATCTATAGTGCAATACTTGCAAGCAGCCAAAAGAGCAAAATCACTTTAGAAACTTTGTTGGCAGAGCAACAATGACTTGGCAATGGATTGCACTGGCAGAGAATGCCTGTCAATTACCTGCCATGAAGGTGTTAACAGTTTCCATTATTGTTCTAAAGGCAGAGCAGATGCCGAGACATGGATGATCTCTAAATCAACAAATATGAAGAACCCACACAAATATATTAGAGGCAGCGTAATACATTATGTGAAAACTGCGCGAAGATTGTAGACAAAGGGAGAAATGGACAACACAAGCACATTTACAATCTTGTCTCTCCCTTTGTCTTCCTTTGTCTACGTTCTTCGCGCAGTTTTCACGCAATGCATTAACAACTCGCCCAACAGTCTGTTCTTCTAAGGCAGGCTAAGTTTCACTTCAAAAGCCTTCTCCTTGTCTTCGCTGTTAAGTCCAAAGTGACAATCACTTGGTACTACTGTGAACTGGACCTTGCTGCGGCGCTTAATCATTAAAAAGAAAAAGAAATAATTCTCTCGCATTCGGAAATTACCCTTGCGCGACACCAAAATACTACTATTGACTCGAGAAGACGCTTGATGAGCCAGAAAATACGCAAGAAGAATACAGTATGCAGATGGCGATGCGGGCCTTGGTGTTCCCGCGCTGACTTGTCAAGATGTGGCAAATTTTGATGGCATCTGCTAGGGCCTACATAACTACTTTAAGTAAAAATAAAAACATTGTGTTTTATGGGAGCCATACATCCAACATGCCAAATTTTAGAAAATTTTTATTTCCACTGTCAAAACACACAAATAAATGTTTTGAGATTCGTGTAAGCACACTTAAATTCAGATGACGAAATTTGAAGTAAAATTCAACAGTGAAACTTCCATTTTTCTCTACTAGTAACAAGCCTATCATAGCAAAATTAGTAACAAAGTTCTGAAAGAATATACGTCTAAACTGATTAAGTGCTGGACTTCAGTAATGTTTTGTTAAGTGGCATTACTAAGCATTGGACCTTGCTGTGGTGCCTAGGCTAAACTACTGTAAGCCAAAGCTATGTTCTTGTCCACTCACTTGTTTTTGTGCTGCTGGGAGAACTTGCGTGCAAGTACCGACTGTTTGGCGACATTGAAGGGCAAGTTGGAAATGTGACGAAGGCCCTGGGGCGAGGGTGCGGCCGGTGCTGGTGGAGGTGGTGCAATCCAGTCGCTGGCACCCACTGCCGAGCTGTAATGCTTGCTTGATGTCTTGTTGAACACGGGCAGCATTTCATTAGCCTCATTGCTCAGTGCCTGCAACGAGAGCATTTCACAGCATTAAGTTATGAAAATGGTGTTTAAAAAAGAGATAGTTCTACTACTACGTATTATATATTATAGAAAAGATACCTAGGTTTCATTGATTCAGTTTATAGTGGCATCCATTTTCAATGGACTACTACAGTTAATTAACCCTTTTCTGTTTGCAAGAGATTCTACGCAAACTTCAATATGAAGTACAGTTTTTTTCTTTTTTTGCTTGCCTACTAGGTGACACTTGGGGCAATATTTAGACCAGGGGTCTCAAACACACAGAATGTGGACCTTTTGCTAGCGGCTCGGATCGCACATGACTGTCTTCGTCCTTTTTTTTTAACTTTCTTAATAAGTATATCCATTAGCTACAATGACATGAACGGTATGGGTAGTCTCAAGCATTTTTTTTCGTGAGGCATCATATGCAGTCACCATGTTTTGAAGCACAACCGTGGAACAAGAACTTTATATGTCAGAATTGACGTCCAGATTTCAGTCATTCTGGAGATCAGTATCGATCCTATCAGAAATGAATCATATATGAGATGTGGGAAAGGCCTTCTTTTATATGGCAACGTTAGGTGGCATTTTGTTCAAACCCCCCCCCCCCCCCCTCCAATCTTCTTCACTGTCCCTGCCCTTGTGGGAGTATAAATTTTGTGACTGCGGCCTGCTAGCTGAGGCGAGTGTGACACCCCTTATTTAGACTTAGCAGAAGGATATGGCCTGTGATCATGACTTGTTAAACAAGAGAAAACTTGCACCTAAAAGACACTGTGCTCAGTTTTTCATAGAATGCCATTGTATAAATAAGTCGCTACAGGAAAATAATTAGTTAAGAGTAACGGGCAGATTAAAATTTAGTGATAACCACACATAAACATAACCAGAAGTGTGCAAGGCTTAATATGCCAAAGTAACGAAAGATGGCAATGCAACAACGATAATCTCGCAATGTCTAGCTCCTCAGGGTGCAGAATTTTAAAGAATCCACTTAAAAATTATTTCTCAATAAAACAAAAATTACGGTTTTGCTTAAAAGTTTGCAAAGACCGATATGTTCCTCCTTTCGTAGACTTTCCTCAGAAATGCACAGACATGAAAAGAATATGCCATGAATTCTGCAATAATGATTTTCACAGCACTGTAGTTTGTGCACAAGGCTAAATAGCAAAAGTTCACCTTTGATCTTCTCCAAGAACCAAGTCTCACTGAGCAAAGGCAAGGCTGTGTTTAAAGATCAATCTGTCAGTCGACAAATTTCAAGATACCTTCTTAGTGCCCATTTAATTAATGGCCAGATCTAGCAACCTTGGTAATGCTGCAGGGATGGTGATTGCCCAGTTTTCTTATCAGCCTTTAAACAGCAGATAAGCAGACAAGTGCGTGTGTGACTCAAACCTTTTCTAAAACATCTACCCGTAATTAAAACAGAATATGCAAGCTTCAGCTGCTGCATTGATTAGTGTACATACACACTTTACGTACATATTCGAAACGCATTTACCTTGAGGTATATGAGGGCATCAGTTCCGTACCCTTCGCAGGATGTTAGGATCAGGTCCCCACGAAAGTAGCGGGCATATAGCCGAGACAGGGGCAAGCCATAGCCGTAGCCAGCCTGAAGTTACGCAAATGAGAAAAGAAGTCGTTACAAAGTATGAAAAATACTACAAACGTTACATCACCATAAGTAAAGCCCACATGAACATAAACAAGTTTATTCATAACTAGAGATTTTACTTCAGATGTGTGCCTATTTTACCGCATGTGTCACGTTCGTCCGCTTGAAAAAAAAAAAAAAGACACCAAAATGGTTTTTACTTTGAGATAGATGTTGCTACGTTGCATATGTCAGCAGTGGAATATTTCACTGTTCTGGAGCTCTTATTTCTGAAAGCAATGCCTGAGAACTCCTACAAGTCCATGAAGGAAAAATGATGTGTTACAAGTAAATACTACAATGTTGAAGTGAGCACCAAGGCCATATTTCTTCTCTAGCATGCATTTAGGAACTTTAATTCGGTTTTAAGACTGTGGGACTCAACTTCGAGCTTACCTACTTGGCCAGAAGGTATACAACGTATGAAACATACAAAAGCTGTGCAAGCAACGCTGCATGAAGTACAGCAATGGTTACCAGAGGTGCAGAGTTGAGTCCCGAAGCTGAGGGCTGTGGAGCGGTGGAGTACATGTACTGAAACAGCAGCTCTGTGCATGACCGTGGGATGCCTCCGCCTTTGTCACACAGCTGGAAATATATAGTTGCAGCAAACTGTCAAACAATGCAGCTAAAATCATGAAGTTTAAAAGCACACATTTTTCTTTTTTCACTATGTGAAAAAGAAAGGAAAGTAGAGCAACGGTAGTAAGAGAGAAAAAAAAATTTGGTAGTACTACATAGGCCTTGACTATAATATTCATGTCATACTGAAAGATTGACTTATTTATAAGACTATTTGCACTGGATAGCATGACACGCGCAGTTGTGTGTCACATAAGACGCATCCATTTTCAGTCACGAGCAAGAGTAATAGAAGTTTAGTTTTTGTTGCATCGTATGAATTCACCAATGTATGAAATGGAGCACGGTTGGCTCGCTGCTACCAACAAGAACCTTTAGTGCATTGACCTACTTATAAGTATTAATACTTACCCATGTTGCTAAAACACTTTGTGTAAAAGTTTGCTGTCACTTCCAACCACAGTAGTGCGGTTCGATTTACCACCATTCATTTTACTTTACGTGGGATCCGTGACTAGCTTTTGTGGAGAGAGAGGGGGAGGAGCTAGGCGACCTCTGCTAACAGATGTAATGAAAAAAATAATAATAAACATTACGTGCCAACAACAATGAACAACAAGCAGAAGAAAAGTATCTATTCGAATGAAACTATTCCGAAGGACAAAAAAATTCAATGCGCAATGAGCAGGATTGCTGCTTAGAACATGGTATGGCTGTCTATGGAGGTAAGATGAGGGAATCCAAATTTAGTAGTTGCACTTACTAAAACTAGGTGGATATTAGGCCTGACAATACGAGTTTTCAATAACAACCTTACCGGTCCTTCTCTCATGTAAGCTAGTGCTCTGACATGTTGGCATATGCGCTGCATTGCATAGCAAGTAGTGTGGTACTCATGAAAGTGTACGCGTGCCATTCTCTCTTGTCCTTCTCCTTTGGCAGATATGGCTGTTTGATGTTCTATGTGACATTTTACTGCTTTCGAAGTGAGCCCAGCTTGGTTCGGACAGAACTCGGCAGGTGTTGAGCCTTCAGTGGTACCTTGTGCGAGTGAGTGTTTACTAATACTCGTATACCGCACTAATGAGTTACGCTTCGTGCTCCAGCGATATTAGGCATTTCACGAATCACATCTTCTGCACTAGGCTGGCAAAATCAGTTGTAGGCAGGTGTCTAACAGCGAAGTTAAGCATTTTGTTCCTCATTTTCTCTTGTATGCGGCAAATACGTCTATTTCACGAGCAGCATGTGTGCATGAGTAAACGGGTGTTTCCTGCAGTAACGCTCATTTTCAATTGCACTGATGTATCTTGCATTGTACTATCAATGCATGTCTATTTACATGTGGCCATGAGGAGGTTCATATCGTAATCGTGCAGTATAACTTGAGCAGGGGTGCAACAGCTGCGCCATTTGCACCAATTTGATACAATTCCTTATTTTTGCAACAAGCTGAGCCAAAACCATGAAATTTGTTGGAATTGCTCCACGCTGCGCCAAAACACCCGACCAGCCTCAAAATTTTCTCAGTACTGCTAATTTTAGCTAGAAATGGAGAATGCATTAATCACCTGCAGTTTGCGCATATGCGCTGCAATCCAATCCAGACATGCAGACCTTAACCCTAACACTATACCCTAACCTCACCGTGAAAGAAAAGAAAAAAATAACAGCGGTTCTATAATTTCCTGGCCTTGTTCTATCACGTGCAGGATGATTTTTACACCACTTTTTGTTGCAGTACACCTTTGCTGTGCAGGAAAGTGTACTACAATTTATAAGGGGCTACTAGCTAGTACTTGCTGTCACAGGACACAGCACGTATTTTTCCTTAATTACTCATGTGTGCATGCACCATATAATAAGTACTAGTACGATTCCTGACATCAAAAAGATTGCTGGCACAATCATTCAGAGCGGTGTATGGCGTTTCTGTGGCCCTGAGAAACAATAAACAAAAAGGTACGCCCGTTTTCTTTTTTCGCCACCCCCTTTCGCTCCTGCTTTATGAATCTCCTGAATTTCGAGAATGCGCCACGTTGGCAGATTCACAATAGCATATGCAGCGCCTGTTAAATGGTTTGATAGGCTCCGCAAAGACTAACGTGTACTGTGACATTGTTTGCACTGTGGGGTTGTTCAACAGACTGCTTTTAGGAGCTCGCTCACTAGGTTCTTATGCAGGGGCAAAGTCTTGCACCGTAAGCGTAACCTTAATTCCAGAGGTGACCGCTACAGGTGCAGCTCGCGCGGAAGAGAAATCTTCTTCCTCTTGTTCTTTGAGCGCATTGATCATGACATTAACGCAAGCAAAATCACATATAGCATAGCCAACTATAGCATGTGCACACTCGCGCGAAAGAGAAGTCTTTTTCCTCTTGTTCGTCGAGAGTCTTGATGATGATGATGGTGATGATGATGGTGATAACGCAGGCAAAACCCCATATAGCATAGCCAACTGTAGCATGCGGCACTCGCTCCACTCAGGCAGTGCGCTTCGATACTAATAACATGGATGAAGAAGACAAGGTGGCGGAGTGGAGGGCTTTCAAGGCAGCAGCAGCACGGGCTCGTCGCCGAGACCTTGCGGTGAGAGCTCGCGAGGCCGCAGAGAGACGGCAGCATCATGCGGACCCTGAGATACAAGCCCGCGAAGTCGAAGCAGCGCAGTAGCGGCGGCAAGAGAACCTCGAAGAGGTACGAGCACGGGATGCAGCAGCCAAGCGCCGAAAGCGGTCGCTACCTGAAGTTGGTGGTGCCGACTCGCGCTTCAAGCGGGATTTCCTCGACCATACGTTCAGCCACAGCTGCAAGGTCTGCGACCGCTTGTAGTCCGACAAGAACCTGACCACAATCACTGCTATAACAACGTGCGACGTCTTTATATGACAGAGAAATCGTACGAAGCATTCACGGTTTACCTGATTATCTCCGAGCGAGCCAGCTCCTCAATCATCATTCACCTCGTGGATATGGTGTGATTTTATTGAAATAGCAGTGCTCACGTGCACGAGTATAGTCTGTACATATATATTCTTGTTTTCTAAAAGTAAGTCTCATTCATTGTATCGCTCCAAATTTGGGATTTGGGGCTAAAAAACAGATTTTTTTTTCCTGTGACCTGCTCCAAATTTGAATTTTCGTGCTCCAAAAGCAACATTTTGCTGTGCCAAAAATTGCTCCAAATCCTAATTTAGCTGTTGCACCCCTACTGGAGGTGCTTACAAGGCATGCATCAGTCTGCCTCTAGTGGCATCATTGAGAGTCAACTGCAGAATTAAAGTTTCAAATCTAAAAAGACAGGGCCTGCAAACACGGACACAAGAAAAGTCGGGACACCACAAACGCCGAAAGAGACTCACAATGACGGAAAAGAAAGAAGGCACGAAAACTTATCTGCGCATGCCCATGTAATAGGCGAACCTATCAATCAGGCATGCATGGCGGTCTACTTGAAAGATAACTGTTAAGGCATTTGATTTCATCTTTATGCAAGTGAATCGATGGTTGGCTCACGCACGCGCTACCACTATTCTCGATATGCCATGCCTCAATCATCAGGCGCGTTTCCTCATTTCTGTGCCGGTACAACACTACGCATTCATCGAATTTTGGCGTGCACTTACACTCTCAACAATGTAAGAGTAAATTAGAAGGTGAGCCTCCGGTTAGCGATCTCTTATGTTCCAATAATCTCTGGTTATTGCAGAGATTATGCACGACTTTTTTCTTGTGTCCGTGTTTGCACACCCTGTCATTTTATAATGAATACTTACCAACTAGCTCAGCTCTCTGTTGTTCTGTGTCAAATTCTTCATATTCACGTAAAGTCCCACATAATATATTTGTAACCTGTTTACTGGCTAACAGCTGATGTCGGCTTATTACTGCATGATGCACGTTCACGCATGTGCCTTCCTTTTTATATAGGTCATGCCCATCTTTCATCTTTGCCCACACTTCTCTTGTACAAGCTTCAAAGAATGCTTGGCTTTATTTAACACATAGTACTGAGTCTGATGGAGCAAACCTACAAGCGCGGTCTCCACTATCCTCAGGAATAGACCTGTGAAACAAACCTTAATGGTGAGGTCTTCTCGTCCGCGAGCAATGAGCACGGTCAGCGGAGGCAAGTCATTGGATTCTGTTTCGGTCCCGTGGTACTCAACCACTGCTCTCATGGAGTTCTGTTTACAACACGAGAAAACAAAAATCGAACCTCACATCAGTTGGGCAAATAGCAGAGTTACGCAACACTCGACAAGTTCTACATCACACTTTTTTTTTCTTGAGGGTGTGTTCCTTGTTCAGTGTCGAGCCTTATGTGCCAAACATGAATACATCAAATCACGGGATAGCGAGGTAAATACAGAACCTAGGTTTTGCTAACGTCAGTACTATGTAACAAATACACGCCTATAATGCAGCAGAAAGCACAGGACCAGGTTGATTGGCGGAACATGGGAGAGGCCTTTGCCCTGCAGTGGGCGTAGACAGGCTGATGATGAATGGATATAGGATATTAAGATGCATTTTAAAGTCTGATATGTGACGAACAAGGTTCACCAGCTGAAAAGTTCAAAAATAACAGCCCTTCTTTTGTGAGTGAAGATTGTGTGTGTTCGTAAACTAGCGATTAACTACACATGAAATACTGTTGCAACACAATTCAGTATAAGAGCCAATGCAAGGACAATGTTCCAAAATGCTCACCTTGAAGAGCTCGAACAGCATGTGATACAAATGTGATGGTACGTAGTCTATACAGATGGCAGCATTTGGAGCTATCACTGAAAAAGAAAGAGAGCACAGAAATAAACACATATTCGAAAAAATGGCACCGCAGTGCCAGTGCTGGATGTGAAACTTCAGTGGGCAGAATGAAAAGCAACAGTAAATGGACAAAAAGCTCAAGTGGGGCACCTACCATCACATTGTTCAACTATGAGGCCAGGAGATGTGAGATAATACTGGTCGCATAGGAACTTTGCATTTTCATAAGCATCTGAAAATTTACAAAATAACACTTAGTTTGAGCAGAGAAAACAAACTTATTTCTTGCAGTGACTGTGGCAGTGGCCAGCTGTTCAGTTTAGACATTGCACAACGAATCATACACCATAAATGAAGGGGAAAAAATGCACATTACAACTATTACAGTTTTAAAAGTATACAACTTTGTGCTCTTTCTTCAGAATTAAGAACTGTAAAAAAAGCTCAGTTTACATGCAAGCCAGCTTGTACAAGTGGTGATCATATACAATCAAATCTCACCATCACGAAGTCTCATTAAACTGAAAAGTGTATATGCGTTTATGTACATATACGCTTCACCCTGTATTCAGGACAGATATTTTAGATTTATGTCATTATACACACGTTCATTAATTATGTATATCACATTTAGGTTATATGCCGTTCCTGCTGCATCAATGAGCAGTAGGCAAAGCTTGTCCTACACCATTACAAGCTTAGTCACAATGACAAATATTTACCTTCAACTATACTCGCAACATTGCAGTTACGGTCGATGGAACCAATGTGACGAGGGTGAGTGTTGTTCTCGTTTCCAAACAAGGAAGCTAAAGGGAGAAAGAATGATCCACAGATATAAATACTCTGTACTTATACAGACAGCAGGACGAATGTACAGACACTGTTACACATAGAAAGAATGTATCAACAAACTGCCTGCCTCAATAAATGCATGTGGCTCCATGTCACTTTTTTTTTGCATTGCATATGCCCCTCCCAAGAGCATGACACTGAAGAAGACTATACCAGGAGAATTTCTAGTTCCGAATAACGTAATCAAAATACTAATGAGCAACAAGGTTAATGATTAAATGCAGGTGCAGAAACTACCAAAAAATTTGGCAAGAAAGGAGCACACCTAGTATATATATATATATATCTGTAGCTTTGCTTCTGTAATGAAATTTTCACTGTGTGCTGATCTATCAACATCTGCTAATTGCTATACACACTGTCTGAGCTTTCCTCAGCTGTCTGGCTTTAAGATCGCCATTACACTTTCCAGAACCTTGTCAAGTGATGAGAAGTGGCCAAACTACATTGGCAAGGTTAATATAGAAATTGCTTTGAAGATTATTGCAACAAAACGTGTACCGATTTGGCAACAATCCACTAGAGATGCATACAGTTTTGTCCAACGCAATCTTTTCTGCACAACTTCTTATGCTACAGTACACATTTCTGTGTCCATGAATTGCAAGGTACTTAATAATAATGAAAATTGACAGCAATTACCTTAATTATTAACTCACACCATGCTACAAGAAAATGCTAATGCATGCCAACTATGTAAAGCTACACGTACACATAGATTAGCGAGCTTTGTAAACCTAAATACAAATTAATTTAGAAACATATTTCCTATCACCCAGAGTGGCTTCCGTGTTTTCTGACTGTATTAGTGACTGTAAGTCAATGCTATGTAAAACTATATACAAATAAATTTAAGAACATTTTCTGTCCTTCAGAGTAGTTTCTGTGCCTACTGATTGTACATCAATGCTAAGTGATTACTGTTGCTTTGTGCATATTGCGCATATGACATTAAAAGCACTAGCAGGCCTTACTGTGTTGGTTTATGAGCATTCTGATAGAGATCCTGTTCATGTAGAAGCGATCCAGGAAGTACTGTATGCTGTGCTCTGTCTTTGGGTCTGGTTCGTGTGACTCCTTCAGCTCAATCACTCCTTGGGCCATGGTCTGAACGACGTTCGAGTGGCGATTCCTAATCTTGATCAGTGCCTCACAAAACCTTAAATGAGAAGATGTACATAGAAACAAGTGTTTCCCCCTTAAAACATGCACAGCAATTAGCATTGATGCATAGAGCACAGATGGTAAAACAAAGCACTCCCTAGCAAAAATTCTGATAGAGGTCTGTATCAGTCTGATACAGTTTCCTATCAGTTGTACCAGTCTTGTATAAGACTGATACAAAGTCCTATCAGTTCTGATAGACATCCGTATCAGTCTGATACAGTTTCTTGTCAGTGTTACCAGTCTTTGTATCAGACTGATACAGGGTCTTACCAGTGCTAACAGTTTTTCAATCAGTCTGATTGGCCATTTCTATGGTGTATATTAGTCTATAGGTTTTTAGTCTTTTGTTGGTTTATGGGATCTTCATAAAATGCAGTAGTGTCATTTTAACAGTTACTCTTTTTTTTAAACACACTGGTCACATATATATGATTGGTCATTTCTGCATGCATATTGGTGTATCAGTGTTTTCTATTGAACATTTGGCGACCATCGTATGACATATTACCATCATTCAATGAGTGCCACTGGTAGCTTTTGAATGCGTAGAATAATGATGTATAATGCTTCATGGTGGTGTTAAGCATAATGAACACACTGAGCTTTGCAAAGCAGGTTTCAGGCTAGATGAACATCTCTTATTCTATGTACAAATGGGGTTGCAGGTGCCAGATAGCAACACAGTTTATTCTGACATTCAGGTATCTTAGGAATTTTAAGACACTAGGTATACGAAACTTATCACAGAGCAGTACAAACACAACTTAAAACAACAATACAAACAAAACTTCTCATCACACAGCAGTACAAACACAACTTAAAACAACAATGCAAACAAAACTTCTCATCACACAGCAATACCAACATAACTTTTAAATTTTTAGCTTATAGGGCCAGTAAACATCCCAGGACACTAAACTTCATATTTAGAGTACAATTGTGTCCTAGTGTGAAATGAGCATGGTAATGCAATAATTTTTTGAAATGGTGCGGAGTTGAAAACCTCGGTGTCTGGGTGCTGCGGTTTCTTGCTTTCACGACCCAAGCTAGCCCTAGCTGCCTCCCCCACATAGTGCTTTGCCTTTAATGATGAGGCACTACATCTGTGCCATAATCCATACTGGATGAAATCCTTTAAAGGGGGGATGAACCGCTTTTCCAAGTAATAATTGAATGACCTCAGGGTCGAAGTTTATTGCCTCGCAAATCCACTGCCACAAAAATTTCAAAGCGAGCGGAATTACAAGGGTTTGTTGTGCACTTTAAGCGCTTTCTCTTTTCTCTCGGCCATCCCGACAAGGTGCGTTGGAAGCTATAGGGAGGAATGGCACTGAGGAAATACATTATGTCAGCACACATCATGACCTAGAGCATGTTTGATGAAGCACGACTGCTTTTTCCTGTTGCAGTTCCCATGCACGAGTGTGACTATGTAATGTTAGCATATTATGGACAGCAGTGCCAGCATGTGGCAGCACCCTGTGGCAAGCAGCACATCTGATCGAAATGCCGCTCTTGATTTATGTTGGCTATAGGCCAATATCTATCTGTTGCCATCTGTTGTTTTACACCATACAGCAGGCATCCGAAAGTCCGAAGAAAGTGAGCACAGGCATCTATATATATGAAAAGAGGGCACCTGAGAAATTCGCAACATCGCATTCTGCTTTTCAAACTCTCCTTGCCGTGCACAGCTGCAAGATGTGGGTGAGATGTTTATAGCAGCGTCTATTATCCACAGGATGTCTTTTCACCAAGGGCTGGTACAGACCTGTTTAATACTTGCATGTAATCTTGCCAAGATTTATGAACATCAAAAAGCATGTACTAATAAAGGCCAAAGCATTTGACCGCAAAAAAAACACAAGATACTGTCTACCATAGTAAAAGTTCAATTGTGAAGAGAACAGCGATAGAAATGGTCAAGAAAAGTCAACTTTTGATTGCCCTACCACGTTAAACTCAAATTAGACTGACTACATTTGTCACTGACACCCAGTAATCAGTCTCTTTCAAACAAGTTTGGTACATCAGCAACATAGCAAACTCGTCCAACTTTCATGTGCACGCACACTCTGTCCACATCCTCCGGTAGAAGAACAACTTTTTTTCGCTATCACCATGTGCATAACTGAGACTTCGTGGGTCGCTCATACTTGCATCGTCGCGAGCCGAATCTGCAGTTTGGTCGGAATCGCTTGAGAGCGGACTCTCCTCGAAGTCGTACGTGTCGTCGGGATCAGGATTTCCATCGCTGTCACCGTGTGCATCACTGAGACTTCGAGTGTCGAACGCCGCTACTCCAGAACCACCGTTACCAGCTAAAGACTGAGGAATGTTCTTGCTAGAGCGTGGCTGGCTGGCAGATTGCGCCTCCGCCGCTTTTTGATATAGGCTCGTTGACCGAGGTACTACATAATGCGATCCAGGCTCCAAATAGCGCTTCCTTCTTTTTAATCGAGGCTGTGGTTGAGCTGAATCAATCTTTCGTCGAATTGAACGCGAACTTCAAATAGCGCGCTTCATGGAGTCCACGCAAAGTGAGGCCGCGATGAACAATCTAAGCGGGTCCAAGATGCATAGACCGAGGCTTCACATTCACACCCTGCTTGCCGTGCCTTGAAGATGGTGCGCGGCGCGGAAACGATGATAAACTATGATGTAACATCGGAGATAACGTGCAACGAAGTAGGGCTCCTCAGGTCACACTCGATTGCCATTATGGCCATCACGATGGCCATGATGATGATGATGATGCGACCAACGGACCAACGCGAGCGACACCAGGCTAGCCACCCTAACCAGGCGACACTATGTTCATTGTTGTTTATTTTTTATTTACGGTGAGTTAAAAAAAATACCGTGTAAACTTGTAAAAACATGAAGCAAATTTTCTTAGTTTTTTAAAAACGAAATTGCATTTTGTTGAGACCCACAAATGGTAGCGCCATCGTCATGAACAGCGCGTTGGTACGTATACGTTTTTGTTGTGTGTGTTGCTGAGTGGTAGCGCGCGTCCATGTGCATTTCTTCGGCGGCATGTTCGCGTACGTTCGTTTCCGCGACGACAACGAAAAGCGAATCGTCCCAGTGGCTGCATGTAAACACCTCAAGCCGAACGATACGAGCGATTTTAATCCTCGCAAATGGTACAAAGTCTTCTGGAAAGATGAAACACACTGCGACCACTACCACGTGCGCTCAAGTGATTAGGCTTTACGGTAAGTGCATGACCGCCTCTTTGTTTTCCAAATACAAAAACAAAGATGAGGAAGCAGTCATTCTGAAATTATCCACTCGTCATGTTTTTTTAGCTACCGAGGACGATGCAAGGAAGGCTACCGAAAAACGAACTTCCATTCCGCAAAGACCTGGCAGCGACTCCTCCTATAGCTGCAGTTCAAATGAAGTGGATGGATCGTTTGAAGAAGTAAGTGCAGTCAGTTGCAATCGCTCACATTGCAGCTGATGTGCTACTTTGCGGCCTAATTATTACCGACAGCCAATTTTGATCTGCACGTGGTGCCGTATCACACATGGTGCAGCGATGCTTTAATCAATGCCTCCTACGAGGCATTGCTCTGATATACCCCCCATTGGAGATATATCAGAACATCGCTGCTCCACTACCGCACGGACGTCGGTGCGGTCGTATTTGCTATTGCAGGTGGGGGTAAAGTTGCAATATGCCGAAGAGCTATTTATTTTATTCTTATATCTTTGTATGAGCGCAGCCTATAGTCATTTTTTCTGTACAAGTCACTGGTTCAGAATTATTTTTGCTAGCGCGGATGGGAGAGCTGACACAGACAAGCGCTTGTCCGAGTCAGCTCTCTCTCTTCGTGCATTCGTGTTTATTCCCGCGCTGTTGAAATTTCCTTCAAGACGCAAATACGCCCTGTTTTTAGTTGCGAACAAGCTATAAGCTGTGAAATTATAATGTTGGGTTAATTGTCTATTCACTTGCAGGAAACGCAGCGTCAAGCTGCTGTTAAACAGAAAATGAAGGATGTGAGCAGCCATTTTAAGAAGCAGCAGCGAGACCTCCTGTTTGGTGATGCTGAGGGAGGAAAAAAGACCGAGAAAGAACTTCTCAAAGAAGAAGTGAATATGCTGAAGGCCGAAAATTCAAAACTCTTGGACCGAATAAGAATGCTCGAAAAGGCCCTATGCAGCAAAATTTTCAAAACAGGTTTGATTATTATTTCCTTATAAACTATTGTCATGCACTGCTGCTAGTGTTGTATACATCAGTAAGTTGCACTTTTCTTATAGCGTACAATTTTGCTGAAAGCAGAATGCAATATAAGCTGATATATCATACGTAGAAGTGATGCGGGCATGTTTTTCTAATCACTTGTAAGTATGCTTCTCCATGCTGTCACAGCATGGTGCTCATATTAAAGAACACCAGATGGTCAAAATTTCTTGAGCCCTCCACTGCGGCGTCCCCCGTATCACATCATGGTTTTGAAATGTGACACCCAACCTATTATTGTACTTTCATAGCATATATCTCAACTGCATGCTCTATTTTATGTTATTTGGCCTTGCACACCCTGGTCTCTCTTCAGTCTGAGACCTAGGAAGCTACTGTGACAATTAAGGGTGCGATTAACTTTCTTTTGCTGCATACGTTTCTGCATACACTCTTTTATTGCAGAAAAAAAACCTCGTTCTGTGCGAGGGCTGCAGCCGCAAGCCAGAACAACAAGTTGCGCCTTTGCCATCGCCATGTGCTGCCACGGTGCAGCTGCCACGCACCACCACCATGCAGCCGCCGCGCACCGCTACCGTGCAGCCACTGCGTACCACCACAGCGATCCCGGGCAGCCCTGAAGTGGCCCACACAAGTGCGAGGGAGGCCGATTACGTGCCCACTGACGGAGAGGTATTGTAAAACTCTAGTGTGCTTTGTCTTAAAGGTATAATGCTTTGCTGTAATGAGAAAATGTGCATTGACATATTGTTGTGTGCACATCATCTTTAACTTGTTTTATAGGTGCATCTGGGCAAAGGGATCACCATTCCTGAGGGCCTGTACAGCCGCCTCATGAGCACAAAAAGCGAAACCCGCTTTGTTCGTGAGGCGGCCATTGCCATTTATTCAACGGCAGGCTTGGTTGGGTGGAGTGTAATTGGAACAGCCTCTAACCGGACAAAGGGAGAGGCAAAACCTCCCTTGGATAAAGAAAAATACGCTGTGCTTTCTGGTAGGGAAAATTTCCCAGTCTGACTGGAGTTTATGAAAGTAGTTGGCTGCATTTTTGTGCATAATAGTAAGATCAGCCGAGATTCCACTGCCAACTTGTGTTATAACTACTTACTAAGGCTTCAAGCCTCGTATTTTTGTCTACTGGAGCTGGACACTTATGCAAGTATCAACAAACTAATTAAAAAAAAACAGACTGATAGCACTCGTATTTATTTCCTTGTCATATTAACTCCTCTGTTTCGAGTGCATATAATTGTCACCTAAGAAGTGCCCATAATTTGCTTTGTTTTTGATCATGCAGATTTCTTCAACCATTTCTTGAAAAGCAATTTTCCAATTGGAGAGGTCGAGCAAAAGAAGAAGATACTAAATAAGGCGCTCGCAAACAAAATTAACGATTTGATGAAATCAAAAGATTCAGAAGTCAATGGAACATCAAATAAAAGATTTTGTTTGATTTCTGTGTTCATCTGTGTCCTGCTTGCTCTAATGCAGTGGCCCACCTGCCAGTCGGCTAAGCACCGATTCACTTGTGGGCTTATATGCAGTAGAATGGTACTAGACTGGTACACCCATAGACTGGTGCACCTATAGACTGATACACCTATACACTGGTACACCTATAGACCGATCCACCTATACACTGATACACTTATAGACTGATACAACTATAGACTGATACACCTGTCAATAAACTGATAGCCTATCAGTTTTTCTATCAGAATTTTTGCTAGGGCTCTGACAAAATGCTAAAACAAAAGGAAGCACATTTCTCAAGGTTGAGTATCGTGCTTCAGTGTGTAGGTGCAATGTGGATGCACTTCAGCGCAGATATGACATACTATAAATAAGCATTTGCCCATTCCCTCTATGTGTCACAACAAATACCAGAAAACATATAAAGAGGACTGCCTAAGTGACATGTTAGAAATTATGCTATCTACAGAATCCCCATTATGTGACTTATCCTCAAATGCCAAGAAGCCCTTTATGAGGAAAAAAAAAATAGCTCAGTCTATGAAGCTTTCAGAGCTAAATGTTGGAATGACAGAACTTGCTCATTGTGCACTTTAACATGGGATTCCTACATAGGCGTGCACACAGGGGGGGCAGGGGGGGGGGGCGCCCCCCCTAATCACCTAAGAGGGGGGGCACAAAATCTGCCCCATACATTGACTTAGTAGGGTGGGGGGCGCTGCGATGAACCTTCGCCCCCCCCCCCCCATATGGGGAACCCTGCGCACGCCTATGGATTCCTACATCGAAAAAAAGTAAAAATGCTACAAATGCACCAAAATTTTCGTGCGTACTGATAGTAAACACTCAATGAACATGGTGTTCAACCAAAGTGAACAGCCTGCATAGCAATTTATTTTGCAGGTGCACAGTTAAGTGAACATTTATCACCACTCAGTGACGCTGCATTAATCATCGTGCTGTGTGTGGAGTGAACTTTCGTAGCAACTCACTTTGTCATGGCTTTTTGATCGTCGCTCCCAGCATTTTCAAATTCCAGTATTTCCTGAAAGCTCCGTTCATACCTGCAAAGAACAATACCAGCGATACACAATGAATACTGTACACGGGCTGTCACAAAATGCTGACTACAGTATCATATATTTACAATTTTGGGAGCATTGTTCAGTGCTTTCATGCACTGCATGAAACTGTTGCTCGGTGAGATACAGGCTTATAGCAGCGAAGTGTGTCCTAAATCATCCAGCATAATGAAATGAAGACATGCTTCATTTCATGATCCTAAAAGAGCAAGCAACCGAGTTCATTATATTCTGCTATGATAACAATGGCCAGCATTATTGTAAAATTCTATTAAATTTTCCATTCCTTTTTTATCATGCATCATGCACAATGGTGAATAGTGAGAAGAATGAAAAGTAAAACAACTTATTAGAAAGTATGGCCCCTGAAGAGCATACACTACACAAAGAAAGGAGCCTTCTGTATGATGCATATTATATATATATATAATGTTTCGATAGTACAACCTTGCTGAGTACACCCTTGAATGGGCTGTGAGACGAGCTGCTTTTCTATTGTAGATGCATTACATAACAACAATCTTTTGGAAGAAAAAAAGGACATGTCTTTCAAGAACACAAGTAACCTTCCAATCCTGAATAAGAAAAATAAAGGACCGTACAGCAACTAGATCTGTCTAATATAAATAGTGGGGACAAGTGAAGGCATGAAGGATTTTTGTGTGTAACATTGTCTGTTATGTTTTGCCGCTCATAAGTTGATCGTGCAGAAGGGACGGCGCGGCACTGTACGTTATATACAAAGCTTCTTTCTCGCCTCTCTCTGCACGGTCTTTGACTGTGCAATTATCAATGAAAAGCAAACGGCTTCCTTTGAGCAGCTTGTCTCCCCCGTTGGCCCTCAGGGGTTGCGGTTAAGCAACCGCAGTGATGGAAGCGACATTTTGATTTTTGGAGCACATTCTGGAGCAGAAAAAATGCTAGTTTGGAGCAGCTATTGGCATTTTTGGAGCAGATGGCAAAATATTCCAAACTACTCCTGGAGTTTAAAGCATTATTTAAGCATCTCATAAGTATTAATTCTTATTATTGAACATATTGCACATACAGTTATCCCTGCAAATTGCAATAAACAAATAATTAAGCAGATGGGTGGCCACTGAACACTAAGTAAGATGAGCTATATGCTTAAATTTTTGGGTACTTGTGGCAGAAATAATATAAAACCAATAAAGCTAAGCCCCAAACCATAAAAGAAACCACAATCACGTACAGCAGTTTATAATTGGTAATAGAGGAAAGCAATCTATTATTTTCATAATTGACCAAAATAGCCTGCATTTAAAACTAAAAAAAAGACAACAACAAGAAACTAAGTGCAGATAGGTTGAAAAAACAGCCTTGCCATTTCTTGTGGCAAAAATGAGGCCGGAGCTGACAAAGTGACAAGTGTGACAATGCAACTACTTGTGGCATTGTTGATATGCTAGTATGGAGCTAGTACAGAAACTCCATACTAGCATACTACACATACTATACTCGCAGACTTTTCTTGGCAATGAAGGAAAGGCTATGAGGGCGGAGGTACTGCACATGTACTGCTCCACGAAGTAGTCCTGTTTGGCACGCGTTTAGAATTTAGTTTCAGTTTGTGAACCATCCGTATCTCCTGTGACGGCTGTTCGATTATTCGAGTGGCCATGGTCGAATAATGACATTGCATACTATTTGCTTCGTCTGCTTAGACAGCCATTTGTTAGTGAAATTTATCACAAGCTCCTTTGGCGAGTCATTGGGAAAGCTAGAGGGTGACAAGTGCTCAACTGAAGAAGAAGACGCTATTTTGATTGTGAGGTGCACGTAAAAGGTGCAACGTTTTCACACGTGCAAAAACATGAACTGACACTGCGTCAAGTAAAACAAATATAAATTTTATATCTCCTTGGTGCGTGCTGCGCCTCCTTTCAAACAGTGTCCCGTATAAAATAGAGCAATGTTGTTGTTTTTAATTCTCACGCAGAAAACGTGGACGCAATTGTGGGACTATATTCTTCAGTGGTAGCATACGCGTAGTTTGGCTCTGCAGCCTTTTCTTCATTGACAAGAAAAGTTGTCCACGAGTATACAATGATAGTAGACAGCTTGTTTTTTTCTTTAGTTCAGGCTCGCTGGATGATCATGTGCTTAAAGTTCATTGTTTTCAGTTTACCAAGACCATTTCGGAGCAGGTCCGGAGCAGTTACTAACAATAATTACGGTTTGGAGCAGCATGGAGCAGCATTTCTCTTTTGGAGCAGTTTGGAGCAATTGGAGCAGCACTTCCATCACTGCAACCGTCCTCTTCTCAGAGGTCGGCTTGGGGAAGAGCGGCCCGAACGCGTGGGAAGATGAGGCGGGCAAACATCTCCTGCTCTCCGCCGTCGCTCGAGGGGACACTTTAACAACCGACACGTGCTTTCGCAGCAATGCAAGGTCCGAATGCGAGAGAGGCACAAGGTCACGCAAATGCCTTTTGTTTCCCGGAACCGTTTAACGACCGGCCCCGTGGGTTCAACTCGATGAGTGTGGGACGATGGCGTGAATGCACCAGGGCTACAATACCGATGTATTTCGACCGTGAGAATCCCTGAAAGCGTGAGATAAGGAGAGGGAGAGCCATGATGGGAAAGAGTGCCAAAACGCCTGTCTACACTGTAAAGACAATGCTGTCGAGATTAGGGACAGCCCAGTAGGGAGTGGCTTAATCTGAGGGTAAACAGATTGGATAAGGGAATGTTGAGGCGAACCACCAGTGGACCCCCCCCCCCATTTTTTGTTTACCGCAAGGTACTAAAGACTGGATGGAATTCGTTTCCCTTCAGTCTAGGCTGTAATCACTTAACTGATCGATCAGTAAGACTCCGTACGACGCAGCTTTTGTCTGGGTCGTAACCACTTGGTGGTCGAACAGTGAGACTCTGTTCGTTGTATGTTGTAACAGTGCTCTAGGCTCTAACTTAAGAAAAGTTAAGTAGAAGAGTAAGCCGCTGTTGATGTCTATGTTATCATCAGTGTGCTTCGGCAAGCTGTACATATGAGTGTAAATATTTTGCTGCAATATACCTTCAAGTTTTTATTACCTCCAGCCTGCCTCCTGCTTCATCGACTTCATCTCCTTGATGGGACTTCAATCCACATCAAGGAGAAAACGAACAAAGAAAAACATAACTTTGTCTATGCAAACATTACATATATAATGCTATTTTATTACACATATGGCCAATGGCTGGTGCTCAGCAATGTTGCAGAACTCACCATCACAAGGCATTTTGTTGATAACGTAACATTGGGGCAAAAGAATACAAACGACTCTGTACCTCCATTTACCTGGCATAAATATATTCTAAATGGCAAACACAAATTCATCATTAGTTTTGGCAAATGAATGACAGCAAGATCGGCCAGAGCGTCCTTGCTAGCCTCAATGCAGAAGTCTTAATAACAATGCCCTTGTTGTCTACATAAATGCAGAAGTGAGGTGTGCTGTGGAGTCAAGCAAAGGACAAACAAAATATCTTTCAGGGAACATCCAAATCCTGCATCACTTACCAGCTTCTCACAAGTTCCACAGAAGGCATACTCAGCAAATTCTCTGGCAGTAGGTGAATCTCCTTCATTATGTTGGCCAACCGCACTGGCAGTTCTTTGCGCAGGAAGAGGAATGATGTCTTTTCGCAGGCATTTTCACCTGTGAAGACAGAAAGAGACGTTCAATCACATATATTTTTGGTTGAGCTGTAAGCACCATCGCTAGTTTGTAGAGAGCCAGTATCATATCACTTGCCTCAGAACACAGGTTGACGAAGCAAAGGCTCAAAAGCAATTGCAGTACATGCAGTTCATCACAAATTTGTCATCTGGAATTTGCTACACTCAGTTTAGACTTTTTAACTGTTCCCTTGGCATGATTGATGTACAACTGTACAGCTGCTAAGTCAATTAATTTAAAAGCAAGTCAACTAAAGGTAATATCCATGATAACACAGTGAACATTTTGCTGTTTCGTAGCTACCTTGCAAACAGAACAAATATCGTTGCTACAAAAAAATAAGATAACCAAACCATATGTTATGGTCATTGAACAGGACAATTAAAAAATCATCTGCTCCCCATCATTCTTATGATATGGATAATTCAATGACTCTAGGGCAAGATTGCACTTTCAGTAATTGTACTATTAAGCAATCCATACATACCCTTAAAAAACTATATATGCCCCATAATTCTCATAACTAATACTTTAATAATCCCGCTGGCTTTTAGGTGGTAGGCCACTCAAAAAATTTTTTTTCTAAGAGCAGCCCGCGTTGAAATAACTTTCTTAAAAACAAGCATGTCTTATTTAACTTACAGAGCCATTTATAGCGCAAAAAATTGATTATTGGTTTATTGGGAAGTAATCTTTGCCAAAAGTTGCATTAAAAGTGGTAGTGACGCCAGCTGTGATAAGTGACTAATGGGTGGCTTAAATTCAACTTAAATTGAGGACGACGCAGCGAGCGATGGAAAGGAAAATGATAGGTGTAACCTTAAGAGACAGGAAGAGAGCAGAGTGGGTCAGGGAGCAAACGGGGGTTAAGGATATCATAGTTGAAATTAAGAAGAAGAAATGGATATGGGCCGGCCACGTAGCACGTCGGCAGGATAACCGGTGGTCATTAAGGGTAACTGACTGGATTCCAAGGGATGGCAAACGCGTGAGGGGGAGACAAAAAATTAGGTGGGTAGATGAGATTAAGAAGTTTGCAGGTATAACGTGGCAGCAGAAAGTACAGGACCGGGTTGATTGGCGGAACATGGGAGAGGCCTTTGCCCTGCAGTGGGCGTAGACAGGCTGATGATGATGATGATGATGGGTGGCTTAATTAATAAAGCTTTGGCATTTGTGTAACTAAAGGTTGAAGCAATGCAATGAACTAGGATAAATATTATGGAGTAAATATCAAGGAAGTAATGTTAAAGAAACCAAGAAAGACTGGGAAAAAGAGCCAATTTAGACTGAAGGTGTTTGCAAAATCAGCAGTGAATTCAAAAATATTCCATAAATTTCTTTTATTCTAGTTCACTGCACAGATATATGGGGTGTCCCAGCTATCTTTAGCCAAGGGTTAAAAAATGCAATATTAAAGGCAGGCGAGTGCAATCAGTTGCAAATTGCTGACAGCCACCTTGTGCACTACAGAAATTTTTGTTTTGTAATTAACTAATTTGTTAATTAGGATTATTTAACTAAATTGCTAAATATTGAATTTAGGCAAGAAATGCTGCTTGCAAAGTTCGAGAGCGTCTTCAGAAACCCCAACTGCATTATTCGCTATAAAGAAAGTCTCAGATATACCATTTTTTCCAAGCTGCAAAGAGCCCGCGAAATACAAAAAGAACCACGTGACTAGCGCAATCGCGCGCCGCGAAAATGCTGCCCTCAGCCGTGGTTTGAGCGAACGAAATCAGCTGCGGCCGGGACTCGCCGTCTCCGTTCGTACGAGCCGTGATCGTATCACCGAGGTTTTACTGTATCATTAATATAGACGAAACAACGCTTACTTGCGAAACCAACGCAATGTGGTTTCGGTTTCGCTATACGAGCATGGGGTATGAAAAACTTGCTGTAACTCGCAAACTAATGTTGATCGGAGGATAATTTTTTTTTTGCAACATATTTTTGAATGTTTGGGCGTGCACAAAAAAAAAACTAAAAATCGACCTCGCGAAAGAAAATTTTTCGAAGGTGGCCTACCACCTTAAAAGGATCCTGTGTGTTTTATGGGAGGGTTTGAGTGTGTGCGTTGCCTTTTTTTTCTGTATGGAATGGTGCTAACGTTCGTAGTTAAAAGTGCTCCAAAGAATTCTTTTCGTTCCTTTCACGGGAATGGAAACGGTGTACACGTTGTCGATATGCAACGTTCCTGCCCAGCACCACGGAAAAGTCCGGCAGCTGAAGCCCTGTGGGCTTCAGCTGCCGGACTTACCTTTACTGTATATGTAATGACTGCGTTTGATATGTGTTTGCGCATAGCTCCAACGTACACGTTTATCTTGCGGTTCCAATTGCGCGGCGATGAAGCGTCACACGGGGAAAGAGTTATAAATGACGGAGGCTGCGATTAGAGTTACTGTATCAGTAACTCTAGCTGCGATATATACAGTATATAGAGTAACTAGAGTTACTGTATCAGTAACTCTAGCTGCGATATATACAGTATATAGAGTAACTCAAGCTGCGATTGGTCTGCGGCGCCGTCTGTAGTGCGCGAGGCCATGACGCGTACGATTCGCCTGGCTGACCTTCTAGCGCTCGGCAAACGCGGAAACCAGAGTCCCGAGCACGTACGTACACGCGTAGTCCGACGCAACCACCGCGACCGGTCGCGTTAGCCGGCCGCTTACGGGCGGTATCCAGGTCCGTAGCCAGGAATCTTTTTCGGGGGGGGGGGGGGGGGGCACTTGCTGAAAACCTTGACTATTTGAGAAAAACACCTATTTTTATTATTTATTTTTGGTCAAAACACCTACTTCAAAATTTCGGGGGGTGGGGGGGGGGGGCTTGGCACCGCTCTCCCCCCCCCCCTCTGGCTACGGGCCTGGCGCAATCATATATGCATTCTTCTCTGTGTGGCTACAGCTTCTGCACAGTCCACGCTTATTAAGACGAAAGCCTTAGATATGCCTCATCAAAAGCGAAAAGTGACCGTCGGCGTCAACACGAATGATGCGAAAAAATCATCATGCGTTGACGTAACACTATGACGCCACAGATCGCCAGAATTTGTGACGTCACATAATGACGTCATCACATCATATCGTCTGTTAGACACAATAATAATGAGAACTAACAGACAATAATGCCAAGGAAAGTATAGGGGATGTTATTTGGAGTAATTCGAATATAAATGTGAAGAAAGTAAAGTGAACGAAAAGATAACTTGCCGCCGAAGGTCGCAGGTTCGGTCCCTGCCGGCCGCAAGTTATCTTTTCGTCCACTTTACTTTCTTCACATTTATATCCGAATTACTCCAAATAACATCCCCTATACAGTTCTCATTATTATTGTGTCTAACAAAGAAAAACGAGCCCTTAAAGGTCATCTCCTTTCCTTCAATCATATCGTTTAGTAATATCGTCGCTTGGTCAAAGATGGGCCTATCCCGGAGGCACCGCGAAACCACGTGGTGTAAGAGCGTATATAGCCAGAAATTTCTCGCTGGGGGTGGGGTTTCAACCGTACTTTTTGTAGTTCGTGCGTTTGTATGTGTGCGCGTATTCAAAAGCATTCAAAATTGAAAATTTTCGGGAAGCTTACTCCCCCCCCCCCCCCCCCCCCCCCCGGCTACGCCAGTGAAAAAGGTGATGGCTTTCGCCTTCGAGTCGTCTTAGGCAAATGTATAATACCCTAGTATAACTTTTCCGCGCACGTCAGGGGCGTAGCTAGAGGGGGGGGGGGGGGTTCAACCCCCCTGCCCCAAAAATTTTTCGATTTTGCATGTGTACAGATACACGCACGCACGAATATAAAAAAAGAATGGTTGAACCCCCCCCCCCTGAAAAAAAGTTCTGGCTACGTTTCTGGTGCACGTCCTGTGAGGTTTACTTTTAAAGACGATAGTCTTTCTTGGGATACTTAAACGGAGAAATTTTGGTCACAAAGGAAAGTTTATTGAACCTGTAAACGCAAGCGCATGAGACTTTTTATAAACTAAATACTTATAAATTGCGTAACGCTAGACGCAATCTGTCTTTCTGTTTGTCGACACGTCACACGATTCAGCCACTCGGCCAAAGTTGAACCACTTGCCTAAGGGCCAGCCATCTTGAACGGCTGGCTAGGTTCACACTTGCGTACATTGTCGATCAAAAAGCAAACATTACGCATATCTGAGGCATAACATTACTAGGTAAGTATTATGTGGTGTGTTCCTTTAATAGAAAATGCATACAAACGTAATTCTAAAGACATTGCGCTGAAAATGCGACTGCGCTGAAACTTGCCTTCCTACGTGCCCTCTGCACGAGCTCATTGCTGTGTTTCGGTTTCGGTTCTGTATTGCACTGTACGAATGCCATGGGGCGCCGCTCTGGCATTCCTGTTTCACTCAGGCGAGGTGTATATAAAAGAGTGTGTGGAGAGTACTCGTTGAGTGCGGACGTTTCTTCTGCTTCAGCGCTTCGCGCCAAACCGCGTGTTCGGGCTGGCTGGCGTCCCCGCCGGTCGCGTTGGTCACCACCGGTCTTCGCCTGCTGCTGCGCCGGGACTACCAGCCCGCAACACAGCACTCATGTTTCCCGACGTATTGCCAGATGACGTCCATATCTCACGCAGCGCCTCTTCTATCGTCCTTAGACGACATTTGCAGCGAAGCACGCAGATACGCGGCCAATTTTTTGCTTGGCAATTCTTTGTTTTGTGGCATGCGTCGAGGCCGTTGACCATATTTGTGGCAGCACGATCCGCTTATCTGTGACTGAGCCATTGTGACAATCGTTTTCAAAACTATAGCGTGTCATCCTTGCTCTGCAGAATGTGGAAAATATTGAGACCTATCGGCCTATCCTACAGGCACCGTGCACTGACCACAGCCCGCTCATGACTGCGCGCGCGTTGCGTCCGTCTCCCTTCTTCAGCCACATCCCAATTTCGCTGCTTCCTCTCGATAGGCTGTGGGTAATGGCGTTGCTGTCGCATGTAGAAAGTGCGGCCACTTTTTTGCTCGCCGGAAACATGTGCATTCTTTTGAACCAGCTGACATATCTACAAACGTTGGTTCACATTTGTATTGCACGTATGATCGATCGAGGTTTGTTGTCAGTTTTGCCATCGACGCGACGAAACGCATGACGCACGAAGTCACATGGACGCCGGCTCGCACGTGCAAAGCATACCGCCGCATGGCTTCCTACGCGACGAGTACACGGGAGCAGAAAACACGTCCGCTAGACACCGCGTGCGGTTCCGCGGCCTTGGACACGAGGGTAGTTGCCAGCTAGCGGGTACGGGAACTCTCAAGCGCGCACGTAGCCAACGCCGCCGCCGCCTGCAGCACACTGACATGCGGCAACGATCGCCGAACGTACAAGGACTCCGGCGCTGGTCGGAAGCCCGGAACCCGCCACAAACAGCAGCAAGCGCGGAGTTGAGCGAGGTCGCTATTTTCGAAGTTTCGGGGGCCTAATCCCGAGACGTGGGGAGCGCGGAGGCAAAAGCGCAACGGCATGTAGTGGTTGGAAGACAAGCGCGATGAACGGCTCTGTATTAGTTGGCAAAGTGGAAGCCAAGAATGAAGAAACTTGAAGCAGTAATTGCGTATCAGTAACTGATGCAACAACGACAAAATATGTGCGAAAATAATTATGATAAAAAAAGAAATGCGACATCTGCTCGCTGCCTTCATAACTACTCGTTCTGTGGTTGCAGACGTCATAAGATGACGAGAGGCAAAAATTACGGGAAATTATAACAATAATTAGCTTTCTAATTAGGAGACAGGCGGTCGGGTCAGATTAGAGGACTGGATTCTTTCCTGCGAAGAGCCAACTGCCCCTTTGAGATTTCAAAAATACGGCCACCGGTAATTTTTTGCGAAATTCGACCAAATACAAAGGCTAAACCGAAATGCGCCGATAAGCGCAACTGCAATAACCTTATAGACGACCAGAATGACGACGATGTTTCCGATAATTGCAGTGGTGCCATTCTTCCGCAGGGGCGATGCCAGACTTTTCGGGGGAGGGGGGGTGGCGGGTTCAACTAACCATTATGTACGTTCGTGAGTCTGTATGTATATATAAACACATACTTAACGAATACGCTACGCAAGAAACACGATGACCAGAAGGAAACAACACACAAGCGCAAACTATCAACTGAATTTTGTTTGAAAAAACACTCATATTTGTACACTGAAAAAAAAGTCAGTTTCGCCGCAAAGGCGAAGCAGTGAATGCGATAGCAAGAAACTAATGCTATACGAAGTGAGGCTCGCCAATGGATACTCTCAGTTTGAACAGCGCTCCTGTTTGTTGCAAAGGCGGCCGAAGCAGCGAAGGAAACTAGCGTGCTTCAAGTGTCCAGCTGTGACACTTTATAGTTCGCGCTCATCTTCTGTTTGTTCGTTTAGCGGCGTCCCTTGAGCTCGAGTTACTTTCGTACGCTCCGTAACATGAGCGCGAACCCCCCCCATCACGGTGAAAGTACATCCCGCTTCCCCTCACCACGACAAAATCGCGCGAGCAGACAGCGGAAGGGCAAGGTTCTCCCTGCGCAAATATAAGAAGCGAGCGAGCTTGCCGACGACTTTTAAATGCGCCCGTCGCGCTCCTAGCGCCATCTCGCTGGTAATGAAGCAACGCTTATACGCGCCTGCCGTCTCTGAGTCCGTCGAGCGGTAAAAGGTGTGTATATAACGCTCGCCGTTAGCTACGTGGAGGATCTGCGTTCGTGGCGCAGTGGTTAGCGCCACTCGCTGCGGAGCAAGAGGTCCCTGGTTCGATTCCGCGCTTCGGAAGCATTTTCTGAATTATTTTTCTTTGGGGATTTTATATATATAAATATACATACTTATACGTATACGGTGCATGGCGACGGCAAAATCCAGCCGAGACTGTCCATATAATTGCTATGGCAATAAAATTGATATCACCATCATCACATCATGAAGCCTCTAGCGCAAAATTATATATAAGCAAGGTTGCAAAATATGCAAAATTACACATAAAAAATGAAGAATTTCTGGAGGGGGGGGGGGGGGAGGGGCGACGGGTTTTGATAGTTTTTTCCGCATTCGCCGACCTACGTGCGCCATGAGTGCTATTATGGCAAGTATAGCTACGGTTCATTGATATAACGATGCTCGCACATTCTGGGCGTCTCGGAAGAGTATGGCAGTTGCGTTCTTTGGCGCTTCGGTGCCATCAGCCAATTATCGCGGTGGCTTCGGTTCCTTCAACAAGGGCTGAAAGTATAGGCGAAGGTATACATGGCGTTAAGTCAACCCTATACCGTGACTGCGCGCATTCCACAACCGTGCAGGTGCTGAGAAACAAGTCGTAGAGCAGTGACCCGACCGATAACATTCAGCGTTTTTTTTCTCCCCCCATATCTCTGAGCGAAAGAACTGCTTATCGAGCCGGTCGCAGGGACAAGCGCGAGGTTCATATCGCGCTGACGCTGGCTCTTGATAACGCGAACGGTGCCCTACCGCCGTTGATTAGACGGCGTCCACGTCGACGGGTTCGGTTCAATGTTGATATGGGTCGTCGGTGACTCACACGCTGCGTGATGACTTCCACGCGGCTCGCAGTCACGGTGCAAGAGAGCATACACTCTACACCCTTAAGAAACCGAGTATCTGGGGAGTATTTCTGCCACGGAACAATAATCGAAACTTGGCTCCGGCCACTTTCCTATATAAGAATGCTTTAAGAAAAATCCGAGTATTCGGGGAGTATTTCTGCCACACCACTACACTCTAAGAAAAATCCGAGTATTTGGGGAGTATTTCTGCCACACAACTATACTCGGGGACAATTTTCTGTGGCAATGCAGGGAAAGCTACGGGGGCGGAGCGTCTGCACATGTACTGCTACGCGAAGTAGTCCGGCTTGGCGCGCGTCTCGTAACGCCGTGGAAAGTGATGGCTAGCGTTGCATTTCGACGCAAACGCTGCTTAGCGTCTAAAGTACGGGTAAAAGGCGCGAATTTTTCAAGCATGCAAAAACGCAGTGACAACGTATAAAGTAAAAGAAATACAAATATCTCGCTTGTGTGCGCTGCGTTCTGTCTCAAAAAGCTACATGTAGAAAATGAAGGAGTATTTTATATATCTCACGCAGAAAATACGGACGCAATTGTGGGACTACATTCATTAGCGGTAGGATACGTGCATTGTGGCTCTGTAGCTTTCCCTTCATTGCCACAGAAAGTTGTCCCCGAGTATACACTAATAAAAAATCGAGTGTTTGGGGAGTGTTTCTGCTACACAGCAATAATCGTCCTCCACCTCACGTACTTTCCTCGCGTTATCACCGCGGTCCCGGCACTTCCCGGTCACGGACGGCGCGCGCGTTGTAAGCGTGACATAGCATTCTTGATAGAAAAGTGACGAGAGCCGGGTTTTCAAGAAAGGAAACGCGAGCAAGCTTATTGTTGTGCGGCAGAAATACTCCCCGAATACTCGAATTTTTCTTAGGGCCCGCGGCTCATGCTAGCGGCACGGCAGCTCGCCGTTTGACGTTCTCAGGCTGCCCTGCGCAAACGGTTTCGTTCGCGCGCGCACGTCAGCCGTTCTTTGCCGTTCGGAGAATAGGTCCGAGACCCATTTTCTCGCCGTTCTCCGTCTGCCGGAGAGCGACATGGCCAATCAGTGACGGAGTAGCGGTTGCCATGACTACGGCGCGCCGCGTCGTCTGCTTTCGGCTTCCCGCGCCGTGTGCGTCTGCCGCGGGACGCTTCGAGCTGCTTGCTTTCTGCTCCGCGTTTCAGAATGACATAGCACATTATCAGAATGACATAGCACACTTGATAGGAAAGTAGCGAGAGCACAGTTTTCGAGAATGGAAGCGCAAGCAAGCCTTGATGACGATTGTTGTTGTGTGACAGACGGACTCCCCAAATACTTCCGTCTGCCTATGAGCGTGTACTCTGCGCACTCTTAGGAAATTGCACTGTCCTGCTACCGTGCCCCTGGGAGGAGAGCCAAGCGGCGCGTACCTATCACGCCTTTCCCGAGTCCGCCGAGGGAGCACGCCACGTTCCACTGCCGAGGTCACAGTCCTTTTCTCTTTTTCCGTCTTTCTATCCAGTGGCGGCACGCACTCTGCAATGGCTGACGAACTTAAAGGACCCCTGACACCGAATTTGGAAACTCGAGATGCTTGTGTTGTTTGATAGTCCTGCTTGCGGGGGCACTTCTGACCGATTATGAGTGACGAGCGTTGCCTTTAAGATATTTTAATTTGGTTTTAAAGTAAGCCTGAGTGCTCATCTGAATTTCGAAGTCCTATCAACATAACCACTAGTATGACGTAGACGTAGGCCCCTTGGGACGTTGCAGAGGTAAAGCAAGTGTTGTCGACGTCACGGACAGAAATATGCGCGGTGCATGCACTGTGGTCTATTGCGAAGCATGTTTGCTTTCCCACCTTCTCCTTCTTCGGTACGTGTCGGCAGGCAGCGTGAGCTCTCCGTGTGTGTGTTCTCCAACTGGCAGTTCAACAAGCGCGTGGCTGACGTCACCCAATACTGAGCGCACGTCATCACGCGTGCCCCAAGGCGCGACCGCCGCGGCGCGGCGCTAGTTTCTTATCCTCTTTCGGCGCGCGTTTTGAACCTACACTAAAATGACCACAATTAACGCTGCTAGGATTATTTAGACATCACGTTGGAGGATTTACGGTGTCATTCCGTGATTACAAGACATAGACCTACTTATTACAAGGTAAATGTCCCAAACAAGAAATCGGCTGTCAGGGGCCCATTAATTCACATTCCACGGTTAGTGACGTTCCAAGTATATAGTGCGTAACGTGAACACACACACACACACTCTCTCTCTCTGGAAGCGAGACCTTCTCGAAAAGGGCGCACGCTTTCCAGCTTGAAATTGCGACCAATTTCCGAGAAACGGTGCAAGCACGATCGCCATTACCTCATCCAGATAATTGTGCTATGCTTTAAGAGCAAATGAGTGTTCAATAATTACAAGGGTGGCGCAGTGGTGCCATCAAAGCGCACATAGACTGCGTAAATACCAATGCGACTATGCTCGGCCAGGAATGAAGAGCAAGCGACCTCTCTTTAGCTCTGCGAAACGGCGTTGGGTGTCGCACTAACCGCGCCAGACAACGCATTTCTAAGCTTCTGGGAAAGAGTATGCGCAGAACAGACACTCCCGAAGCCGAGATACGCAGGACAGGCGCTAACTTCCAGCTATCAAAAGTTACGCGCCATCTTGTCTAGTACCAAGCTTTTGTTAAACATCTACAAGCCCATGCAGCAAACTGGATTGGCTATATGTAAAACCAGAAACGATAATAATAAAAAAAACGATAACAACACGCAACGTAAAATGAGCAATATATGCTTAGGCTCTTCCGTAAACAGTGCAGTGAGAGCTTTAAGGAAAGCCACCAACACGAGATACGAATGAACACGGACACACACAAAAGATAAACATTTGACGGAAGAAAATACGCGCACACACGGAGAGAGACGTGGGGAACGTCGCGTAGGTCCCGAGCGAAACAGCATAAGCATAAAAAAAAAAATTATCAGAGCCAAACATCCGCGCGCGCCTCCCTCCGTCCCTAGAGCGCCCCAAATGAGGTCCTCCGAACAAGTATTACAACCTAAACAGTACGGCTACCTAGAGATCAGCGCAGCTACCGTTATTGATCGTCGACGCGCGCCTTGCTCGAAAGAAGCGACGTGCTATACTGGGTTTCGGAGAAAGCAGTCTTGACGCACACGCACGCTGTGTCTGCTCGCCCGAGAGTAGACGCATGAGTGTGGTTTCGCTGACTACTGCGGCTGCCATGGCGACGGTCCAAACGTCGAGTCCGCGGCATCCCGACGTCACGATGACGCAAGCAACGGATGGATGTTGACAAATGCGGCTGACAGCGAATGGTGTTCCACCGCGTTGCCTCATTCGTGGGATTTCCGGCGTATCATTTTTAGTGCTCTCCAGATACCCGCGATAAGAAAGATTAAAGCGTCTACGAAAACACTCGCGCCTTTTGTTCCGCGTAGTACGCGACATCCGAGGGATCGCGGCAGGCAAGTGAGAGAAATCAATACCTTTATCGGAATACATTCGCGCGCACTATATTGTTGCTGTCTGTTCAGACAAGAGGTTCAAACGTCTTCGTGAAAGTGAAAGCCGCACTCTTCATCCAGATGCCGCATTACTAAGCTTCACCTGCACCTACCGCAACGGAATACAGCCATGTATGCAAAGCGACCGAACAAACTGAGTAGCATTTGTAACCGAGGGCGTATAACAAGGATTTTAGCCGGGACTTTTATTTCAAAAAGAGGGAAGGAAAGAGGGGGAATTGGGGGGGGGGGGGATTGAAGTTGGACTGACTGTGCGCGGAGTGAGGTCCACATAATAGAGGTGTCATTGTTGCGATATCACACACGTATAAGCTTGTTTACGCAAGGTTCATTCAAACAGTATACTGCATGTCTAGAACAAAACACAGCCTTTAATTAGGGCTGCTAATTGGTATGCGACCTGGGGGGAGCGACGCCCTCCTCTCTTTCTCTTTGCTTTCGTTTTACCAACGCCTCTGCTCCCAGATGCATGCATATGTTATATACAATAAGCGTATTCTTTCTTTGCTGGGTGCAGGGGGATTGGAGCAGTGGAGGACGTTGTCTGAAATAACCCCTTCACCAAGCGCTACACCAATGCCTGCAATAGTCCAAGACGGTGGCGCCTAGGAATAAAAAATAAGATCTTCCTGTATGCCCTTTCACAGTGCTACTCTTCCGATTGATTCTCATATTCGTGATTGTTTCGTTAAGTTTGCCAAGAAATTCGTGATACAGTACGGAAACACCAGTTGTGTCAATCGCCCGCCCTCGATAGATTGATATCTTCCCGGCAGCAAAGCACAAACAATAGGCGTGAGTGGGGCGCCACCATCTTGGCCGGCATCCAATTGCACAAGCACGCAGGGGGCAGCGGGAGAGGAGGACCAGGAACGTGACAAAATGGCGGCGGCCTTGACTTAACGGTTCACTTATCCTCGCGGTGACGCACCGGAGCGCAATGCACAAACAACAATAAGAAAGGCGAAACTGCCAGGAAGCAGCTTCGCCCATGTTTCCGAGACCGTTCTTTACATCTTCTTCGGCTATATAGACACCCCGTTTTCGCACAGTAGCTGAAGCCAACTGCATGACGTCAGTGGCGGCAGTTTCCGTTCCCGGCGTTTAACGCCGTTAACTAACTTAGCTAGCTACAACTAAACGCGCCTGCGGAAAACGAGCTGGCCGCCTCGATATCGTATTGCTCATTCCTCACGCTCCTTTTTCACTTTCACAGCACGGCGACAGTGTCTCACATTGTATCGCCTGACACGAGGGAGAGGGCTCCGACGGAAAGCAGATCGCAGCCAGTAAAATAAACTTCACTGCAGGTAAAAAAAAACAAAACAGTTTCAATTGTAAGCGCTGTCTAGTCTGTACGCGAGCTATGAACTTGATTCAAACTATGAGACAAGTGGATCGGTTGAATGCAACATTCTGACATTGTTTCGTAGCATCAATGAGATCCCGCGTGATAGAATGCGTTAAATTTAAAATTCGAATTCGTCACGAGTCAGAATAAAGAGGCAAGTAAACACGTCATGGGATCTCTTCCTGTACCGCGACGCCAGCGCCCGATTTCACGTTCACTAAACAAACGAGAGTGGCGAGAGGAAATCGGCGTACACGTGGGACTCGATTCGAGGGAGACGATCAAATTGCTTCCGGCGCCAAAAATAAGCGCGGAGAACCTGTCTCCAAAATATGAGGAAGGAAAGCGATAATCAATTCTCGACAGGTGGCGCCAGACTCGCCGAAGGTACATATTCTAGTGCACTATCTTGAAATCCTAGGCGATGAAAGCCGGATATAAAAGCAAGGAAGATCGTCCCGAAGAACTAAATGAAATTGCCGATTTTTTTCGTTCAAAAGAACATCACACCAACCTCTGTAATTCAACGATAAACGTACCCACTAACAATTAATGGAACGAAGAAAAAATAAAATGCCAGCACATAACCGTGAAAGGTGGTCGTGCTATATACACTAAGCCGTATATTCGAGGAGTCTTTCTGTCCCACAAAAATAAAATCGTCATCTATTATACCGAGTGCTTTCATTGCGTTGTCGCCGCGCGTGGTTTTCGAGAAAGGAAATCGGAAGAAAGCCAGATGAAAACTTGTAGCGGGGCGAGTTGGTTCGTACTTCAAAGAAAAAACTGGTAAACGCTAAATGATAAACAGGGGCACAGCATAAGACAAACACGCAGTGGCGCGAACTTTAAATTGACATTTATTTTTCGTCACTCCTCAGTTGAAAGTTTGCACTCGCCCGCGCTTGTCTTACTGTGCCCCTGTTCACCATTTAGCACATACCGGCTTTATCCTTGAAGCTGGCGTCGCCGGGGAGGGATGGTTTAAGCCCCCCCCCCCCCCCCCCCCATCCCCCAGAAGTTTTTCAGTTTTGCATGTGTATATATACACGTACCTATACAAACGCACGCACGAACATACATAAAGTATGGTAGACACCGCCCCCCGCCCCCACCTCGAAAAAAATATTCCTGTATACGCTCCTGCGAGATTACTGTGGCGTGACGGAAAGACTCCCCGAATACACTTGTTCGGCTTAGGGAGTACAATCCTGATTATGAACGGAAATGCGAAAATACACCCTCTCGGCGTATATAAGTAAACAAAGCAGGGCGACGGCGAGATGCGAAAACACGCGACGTAGTGGGAGAGAGGCGTTGAATATCGCGGCTCGGTGCACGTGGGCATGATGCGAACGTGACCCCATCTGGGATGTGCGATGGGAGGGATGCCATCGGGGTCGCGGCGACGGCGGTCGCGTGACGTCAGCGAACGACTACGTCACACTAGAAGACCTGGCATGGAGCCGGCCGTGGCCGGATAGGACACTTGGCGGCGAGGTGCGGCATGCAGCTGCCACGTGCCGCGAGCGCGTGGTAAAAAAACAAAAACAAAACTCAAGGTGGACGAGACAGACAGAGAGAAAGGGAGGGAGGCAGACCGGCTCGTTGGCCCTTTGACAACTGAGAGAGCTCGCCTAATTGTTGCACGCACAAAGGAAATGAGAAAGAAAGGTGAAAAGTGCACTTGTCGGATGCATGGAAAAGTGGGGCTCGCGTCGTACAGTGTTCCCCAGGAGCTCTGTCAAAGAAGGTTCGAACGGGAAAAGAAGGCACGGCTTAAATCGCTGATGTGAACAGATGCACAGAAATAAAAAATTCAGGGGGTAGCAGAAAACAACAAGAAAGAAACAGGTTGGAGCAACGAAACAGTGCGCCAGCGTGACATCTTCACTGCTGTTGCTTAGTTAATTTGTTCTGTTTGTCTGCCTCATTCTGCTAATCACTGTAGGTAGCGCGATACTAGGACAAAAGCAAAGAGGACAAACCACAAGTTTTTTTTGTCCTTTTTGTATCTATCCTTAGAAAAGTTTCGCGCTACCTACGATGTTGGATCATTACAAATTCGTTCGATCAAATTGTCTGCCCCCTTACAACTGTCGCCACAGTGATTCTGATATTCTTCTGTCCCCTGTCCCCCCTCCCCAGTGTAGAGTAGCAGGCCAGAGCAAACTATAGCTCAGGCCGACCTCTCTGCCTTTCTGTAAATAAATTCTCTCTCTTCTTCTTCTTCTGTTCCCTTCCGTCGATTTCACTAGACTTTTTTGTTGACATGCAACTGAATAACATGCGCTATTTCAGCAAGGACCATTCTGCTCTCTCCCTCCTTTTCCCCGGCAGGTTCTGACGAAAAAAAAAAATAAAGCAAGCGAACAGGAGTCTCGGGACTTTACACAGTCTGCGACAGAATGGCCAAACGCTTGCATATTCTATACCGTTCGGAATTCGTGAGCGCTGTCCCTCGCCAAAGGCTTCCCAAAAGCGTACGACCGCGTACGGCGCACGCAATCGCACTGATCGCACACAGTCGGCTCGTTTACGAGCAATGAATGGTATAAGAGAGAGTTATAAGCTTTGCACTAGTGGCGCCAAGCCTGAAGGAAGAGTGGGGCCGGGCGGCCTTCCTTCTCTTTATTTTTTTTCTCTCTCTTTCTGTTTTTGTATCTCTTTTTTGTATCTGTTTCTTTATACTTCTTTCTTTCTCTCTCTATCGATTTCTTTCTCTTTCTCGCTCTTTTTTTCCCTTTCTCTTTCTCCATGTCTTCCGCCGTCTTTTTATCTTCTTATGTCTTTATTCCCTTTATTTCTCTCTTTTTCTCTCTTTCTCTATCTCTCTCTTTCACATGTTCGTTTTCGTTCAACCCTCGCACCTGCTGTACTCGGTAGTGGGGCTTGCCCAATTCCCGTGGCGCATAACCGCCCGAGGTTTTTTTGTTCGCGTTGGACAGATTGCAGTCGGCTTAAACCAGTTGAAAAAAATGTGAAGCCTTGAAGGTTGTGTTTGGGGTATTCAGTTCAAAAGTCCTTCTCCGACACTGCATTCTTGCCGAACGTATACACATGGCCGGGAATCCGGCCCACCGACTCATAGTTATAGGCAAAGGAAGCTTTGCATTAAAAAAAAAAAGTATACAAAAGTCGCACAGCGTTGTCGAGTGCGTCGAGTGTGTTTTGACTGCACGCTGCCTTCCCGCTAACGAGCGTAGCCAAGCTGAAATCTCATTTGACGAGCGTGCCTTGGAGCGTGAAACACGCAGTATGAGTTGTAGTCCACAGAAAGCCTCCAGACATGTGTGTTTACAGAAGTGGCCAGTTGCGTCTCTTTATTTTCTTCCCAGAGTTCAATTAATGATCATGCCTACAGAACGAGAGGAACTAGAACAAAAAAAAAATAACGCTATCAAACGAAAAGCCAGTCTTTTAGTGTGTGAGGCCATATGCTATGATATACGACAGATAATTTGTTCGCGATCGACGTGCAGACACGACACCGTGTCGCAAGCCTTGGATCAGTGGTGCGTGCGCCAACACAGGGATCGCTGGTGGTCCCGCATCCCATTTCCGGCCTTGGTGGCGTCTCATCGCCGGCAATAACGCATCGAACGATGAACTCACGTACCCAACGCATCACTGCGTGTCAACGCGTTCCGAGAACGCCGCAACTATAAGCACACATACGCGGTGGCTTTGCCTATGGTCGCATAAACACTGGCACTTCCACCATACGGGCCAGTGGAGAGTTCTGGCGGCAAGTTTCTTGGGAGCGAGTTCTAGTGCGCCACTATAGCGTCTCGACAAGAGACGTATGCTCGTGATGCAGAGGTGAAAGTTCCTAGATAACAGTGGTCATAGGCGTGCGCAGAGTTCTCAAATAGGGGTAGGGGAGCAAGTTTAATTGCCCCCCCCCCCCTCTCCAACGTTCGTTGAACGATAGTCAGATCAACATTCGCAAATTATTCAGTGCCGTTCTTCCATAAACGCGCTTTGCAGTGGGGTGCTTGGAGTGCGTGGATCAATAAAGATATTTTTCTAAGAACTGTGCTGTTCTAAGAGAGAGCGTGTCTCTCTAAACACAGTCAAATGAAGCCGAATAACGCCATCCCGTTAAAGGTATCAAACCTAAGCGACGCTAAAGAAGCAGAAGTCCTGTGTTACTACGTGAATCTTGTGGCGGAAGTGATAGGGCAGCGGCTTCCCTCAGATATCACTTACGCATAATGAAAAAAAAAAGACCTAAACGTGCGCCGTGTCTTGATTATCATACAACTTCGTCAGAAGCACCTAAAATGTGATGACGAAATTGTGTGATAATCAGGACTTGGCACTACTTTTACGTCTGTCTGCCATTATGCGTAAGTGATAGCATATAGGGAAGCCGCTGCCGTTACCACTTCCGCCACAATATGCACGTGTAGGTTTCCTGCTTTTAGTAGTAACTTTGCACTGAGCATTGAAATGCTTTAGTGCTCATAAAAGCTTACGTTCCGTTACGTCCCAAAACCCCCCGGGGCTTGCGTGGCTATACCTTGCGGCTTTCAAAGTTATTGTATCCCCTCTTATCTGTCTTTTTTCGATCACGTGAAAGACCCGCAGTCATAGGCGTGCGCCCGGGGGGGGGGGGGGGGGGGGGGGGGCGCCCTTTTATTCACCTAAGAGGGGGGGGGGGCAATGTCAGAGCCATAAACTGACATCATTGGGAGGGGGGGGGCGCCGCTGCGAGACCCCCCCCCCTTCCCTGAAGGGAACCCCGCGCACGCCTATGCCCGCAGTAAAGGAGAAAAGCGGCACTAGGCGTATACATATAGAGACGCATAGCAACAGGCAGCGTGCAACAGTTTCCTTCGAGGAGGCACTGCTATACTCCTACACTTAAAGCCCCTATACCTACACTTCCCGGTTCGGCTTCGGCGAGAGCGTCACTGGCTACCGCACCTTTCTGTGAACGTCGTTACGATGCACGGGAGGCGAAACGAATGGAAGCCCTAAGCACTCGGCGTTCATTCCGTATACTACTCTCTCCTGTACGCGACGAGACTTGCATTACTCAGACGTTGCGGATGACACCGTCATAGGAAACCGTCACAAGCAGTGACAATCAGCGCTCAATATAATATTGCGCCATCTAATTACACAATAAATTTTGTACTCGCTCCGTCCGTACCAAACGGGGTCAAGAAGGAAAATTCTGGCGATAACAGCACGATAAAGGAGACTGTTTTTGAGGTACCCTGAAATGCAGACATTTTATTTTATTTCGCCCATCACCGCAAACCACTGGTGTAGCCAGAGGGGAGGAATTGGGAGCTTGACCCCCCCCCCCCTCCCAAGAACAAAAGACACACATTGCTGTCTACGCTCCTGTTGCAAACGTCTGTACAAGAAGAACGTCGTGATTTTGTACATGATTAGTCACTCTGGCCACGTACATGCGAATGGGTATGGTGGGATACCCCTCCCCTTTTCGCCCATGTGACACGGCAGACGAGGAAAACTGATGTGAGGATGATTTCATGGTGTACACATAACGTCCTGTCCTCTTTCTGTGGTCCCTGTCTTATCAGCGCTATGGCTTCAATGAACGTAACGAACCAACTAGCCCAAAAGTCTGTACTCTTATACATCTAAATATCATGCGAGCTTGCTTTGCTCGCAAGATTTTGAGATGTAGATTTGATCAGACCCCTTTACTGCGACAAAGCTTCGCCACGGCGACAGCGGGCATTTAGAAAGGCAAAGCCTCCAGCTGTCTGCGCTGCTGCCATGTAAGCCAAAGAAAACCGTCAAAATGAGACCCGGTCGAGCTATGTAAAATGCGCGACACACATTTCAACTGTACCGGTAGGTCGAGGTTGCCCGACGCTGCCAAGGGCGAACGCAGCAAGGCAGCGATCGTGTATACAGACATAATGAGCGATCCCTGCTATTATTCCTCACTTATGAAAGACACCGCATTGCCCCTCAAAACAGGTTTTGACTGTACTGACAACAGCAGCTGAAAACCATGCCACGCAGGACAGACGGAGAGGGTGAAACGAGACGGGGAAGTGAGAAGGAAATAAATGTCTTGCAGGAAAGCGCTGGCTGCACAGCGTCTCGTGGACGTACCACACAGACGCCTGCGGCAGCGTAACGCAGTGCGTACGTGACGCAGTAACAGGAGACCATGGTATCGTCTCCGCGGAAAGTCGCCGTCTGTCGCGCGTTACTGATAACATACGCAAAGGAGCGTATAGTCGCTTCGTTGTAAAGATGAGAACATATAAATAAAACAAAGCGAAAACGCAGTTCCTGATAAGCGGTTCGTTGCCAGCGTATATCGTTAAATACATTAGTACCCACTGCGTCCGTCCGCCGCCATTTCTATGCGGCGGAGTAGACGATTGTCGAGGAGAACATCATATAACATTCACGAATGACATATGATGTGCTGCGTATAAGACAATCCAGAGACTCGTGAAAGTAAATGGCTCGCACGAGTGAACGAACAGCACAGGGCGTGCGCGATGAGTTGCAGAGCCGTAGTGGCGATTGTCTGCGGTTCGAATTTCCATTTGCAATTATGATAAGCGGTGCAGTTGTGGCATGCACCTGCATGTGTCACATATATAGATGCAAGTTCAGCACACAATAATAGCCAAACGATGGCATTCATTAAATATAATTTGCCTGCAGACCGACTGCACGTTATGATCAAATGACATCCTCATATAAAATCAGCTGAAGGTTTTGGTCGTCTTCACTATTTAATGATATGATACTTCAGCACACAGTAAAAGAAAGGCACGCACTCTACCATGAATACTGACGTCAAAGCATCGCTGTTTTGCTTAGTTTAACATATCAAGCTCGAGTTATGGAACTAACCGGAGTATTTCAGCACCACGTAGATGTTTACTGGAACGTCTATAAGGACGGATGCATCCTGTAGACAATGCTCCTTACCAGTTGACGCTAGTACGCCTGTAAGTGACTCAGAGCTATAGTACGAGAGAGGCCTTTGACCTGTAGTAGGCGTAGTCAAGCTGCTGCTGCTGATAATAGAATATACACTGCGATGACGTGAGGTATCCGGAAGGGGCTGCGCAGGCGCCAACTTCCCGTGCGATGGAAATAAAATGCGAACATATTAGAGAGTTTGAGAATTGGGGCCCCAAGGAGCTTGGGGACCCAAGAAGCTTGCGAGCCGCCAGGGCGCATGCGCAGAACCCAAGCCGCTACTGGGCTCTTGCGCTCGTGTTGACCCAAGACGCAAAAATAGAAAAGTGGGTGCCCAAGGCGTCTTGGGTCACCAGCTTGACGACACAGACGCAGCGCGCGCCACGGCGCAGTATGAACCCCGTCTCCAGGGGCGTAGCCAGGGGGGGGGTGGGTGGGAGGGTCCAACCCGCCCCCCCGAAATTTTTCAGTTTTGCTTGCCTATATAGGCACGCACACATACAAACACATGCACGAACATACATAAAGTATGGCTGAACCCCCCCCCCCCCCCCCGAAAAAAAATTCTGGTTACGCCCCTGCCCGTCTCGCATGATTTCAATTTCGCCACGTGTGGCGCTCCGTGCGCTCGACCCAACCCAGCCACATCGTTCGGCTTAATTCTCAAACTCTGCTGATCTCCCGAACGCAACAGCACGCTGCTCAACGCAGCTTGGGGACCCAGTGTCTTGGGTCCCCAATTCTCAAGCTCTCTATATATTGTATAGTGTGCAACGAGGATCTACAGATCTGATGATGTATGGGATGTATGGCTGTCACGGACTGCGATTTTTGCGACTCGGCGTCACGGCGAATTAACGGGCGCCGCTCTTCCCCGCTGACCGGCGGGAACCGCGTACTCTTGGAAAGAGCCGGGAAGTGCTTAATGGGGTGTCCTTCTTCGAACGTCGCCGCGGACGATTGATCCTTTGTACCTACGGCGGCGGCGGCAGGATCTTGCAAAGGCCGCGAGGTACTCCGAACAAGCTTTTGACTTCAAGACGCTCCGGCTGAGAGCCAAGCAAACTGACCATTCCCACGGGAAAAACTTCTGGTGGACAAGCCGTATGGCAGCACCCCAACAGATTGTCACCCTCGCTCAGTTGAGGACCCTCTCCTAATTAAAAGGGGGTGTGGTCAGTGTAATTTTAGGGCGGAGTTTCGAACGATGAAACGCGCATGATTGGACCCAGGTAGAGGTCCCTTGTTCCCCCAGGAAAAGGATGAGGGGACACGAGGATGATTTAAGCGCAGGATTTGGCCCTGCTAAGCAGGCTAGTCGCTTAAGGGGTATTCAGACGGATGAGAAATGCTCGGGGGGTAAAGGCGGAGCCTAGTGACGTCAACTCGCGAGGAGAAGTCGCCACAAATGCCCCCCACTCACACGGACGGGGCGAACGGAGGGGGAGACCAGTGTTACCAGACTACTCCTGTGGCTTGTACCGCCCGTTTCACCAGCTGCTGACGACGATGACCCCAGCTACAGATGACCCCAACTGCAGACTGGACACCCGCTGCCGCTCTCTGCAGGAGCAAGTGCAACAATGTGGCCAAACAAGAGCCAGAAATTCCGCCACATCCCCCACCGCCGGGGGATTGTTTGTCCTTTCGGGGAAAACGTCCCCGTCTCCTCCGAGGAGGCGCGGGGGGGTCACGCCCACTCGCTAATCCGTGACGTCGTGGTCACGTGATCCGCAACCCCCCCGTCTCCCCCGAGCATTCCTCCCCCGTCTGAATACCCCTTTACCAACATGGTGTAGAAGCAGATCAACAAGTATCCCTTCTAGAAGTTTTTAGTGTGGCTCTGTATCGGCTGGCCACCTAAACTTAGCCGTTCGTTTAGTTGTGACGAGAAATTAACGCCCACATCGTAGACATCGGAGCTTCCTCTCGGGTTAGCTCAACCTGCCCGAGATCGCCTTCAAGCACTAGCCTCCCGGAAACACCAGCGTTGCAACACCACCGACATCGCAGTCGTGCCAGAAATCTCTTCGACTTCTCGCTTCCGATCGTCGTGGACTCAACGCTGCCGGTCATCACACGTATGCCTTCACCTGTTTATCCCTTCGGACTTTCTCATCTGTAGTTTTAGTGTTCGTTAGTTTGTATAGTTGGTAATACTTCTCTCTCGTAAGCTGATTTATTGATTTCATATGTATTTTGTTAATCGTATGTATTAAGTGTTGATGTATTTTGTTAGTTCTAATAAGTGTTCTGCTACCGTTCCTTGTGCTGCAATATCACTAGAGTAAAGTTGTTTTGTTTTGTTTCCCACGCCTCTGATCTCTTCACTGTCTCTACTTACGTACGGAACGAACTAACCTGCTGTCATTCCCGTCGCCGACTTCGCGCCGGCGACGCTGGTGGCAGCTTGTAACAAAACTGGCGTCCGCGACGAGGACGTTCCGTACAAGAGTAAGACAGTGAGGGGTGAACGAGAACCGTGCGGACAGCGTAGTGATAGATCCGCACAGTTGAAGCGGTTGCGTCCGGCATACGAATTATGAGTGCACTGTTTTTATAATGGTGATATAGTGACAGTTTGCAGAATTGAGGGCATGGATTTTGATAAGTGGATCGCGTGCGGCAAACAGTTAGGCCTCGAGGGCGCCGAACTGGGACAATGGATTAAGGAGCAGCAGGAACAGGCGCAGGCGTTTGCCAGAGAAGAGCGGGCACTGGCCCGGGAGCAAAAGGAAAAGGAGAGAGAATGGGAGGAAAAGCACAGGAAGAGGATGCAAGTATTAGACGAGGAGTGTGAAAGATTGAAGCGCGAGTGGGAACGACTGGAACGCGAGCTAGACAGAAAGCAGCGGAGTGATGAATCCGTAGATGTAGCGCACGAAAGGTGCGAGGAACAGTCGAGTGCGGTGCAATTCAGAGCCGTAGAGAAGGCTAGCACGAGCGAAGATAACAGCATGTTCAAGAATGAACCAAGGTTGGAAGCTGCGAAAGATGCTGCGCTAAGAGGAGAGGCCGCCGAAGACCACAGTAAGCGCGACGAGGTGCTGTGTCAGTGGAACGCTACAGAAACAGCTAATACAGTTGTGGAAAATCTGGCCCAAACACCAAGTGAGTGTGTCACGGCGTTGGATCTTGCATGCGGTGTCCAAGGAGAATTCGACCCGCTAGGCAAGAATACCAGAGCAAGGTCATTAGATGGCGCCAAAGTACAGAGTACTGATTACAATGCAGTTGTGGACAGCTCCCAGGCGCGCGACCTAGGTTGTTCAGAGGAAAGCAGCTGCATTGTCCCTAAGCGCGTTAGGCTGTCCGCCAGTCTGCCGGGCAAAGAAGACGATGACTTGTTCGTCAGTCATTTAGACAGTGCGGGCGAGAAAGCTAACGAGAGCTTCGAGAAAGTTGATGAGCATCAGCTGCAAGCGGGATGCTCGAAGGTGAGCCCCAAGAAGAGGCATAGACGCAAGCGGCACCGTAGAGCGCGCAGGGCAGCAAAGAGCACTACACGTGTAAAGAAAGGCTCGAAACGTTGGAGTATTGTAGCCGGAGTGAGGCGTTTGTCATCTTTGACAAGATTGTTTTCCACGCGTCTGCGCCGCCAGACGAAAAGAAAAAGAAAGGCGGGTTGTGCGCCAATGCAGCCAGCAGGAAGGGGTCGGCTCTCCCGCGGTTCTATCCACGGCACGTTTGGTGGGGCACGGGAGTGCAGAATCCGTGGTTCCCAAGAAGTAGCCCAACGAGGGGAGGAACGCAGGCCTCCAGCGAAAAGCTTGGTGCGGTCCGGAGGCGAAGCGAATGGGTTTCGTGATTGTTGTAGTCGTTGTAGTACCCGTCCCGCAAGAAAGGCCCACAGGGCGCGACCGCCGCGTGTACGTCTCAGAGGTGAACGTCAGCCGTAAACGTTTGGAAAGAAGGTCGCTACCGGATTCGTTGGTTTGTTTTGAACTTATGTTTTAATTGTTATTTTGGTTTTCGGATGTTTCTTTTGGTATATCGGCTTCCAGATATTGTTTAGGTAACTAGTTTTGAGGTTTTGTTTATTTCTTAAGCGTTGTATGTTTTTCTTTTGGAGAAAAGCGTTGTGCAGTTGCATAACGGCACGCATCGGACACAAGTCTAGGAGCACTGCTCATGCCGGCACACGAAGGCAAGCTCCACCCCACAGCATATGCCAGCCGAAAGCTGCTTCCACGGGAGGCTGCCTATAGTGCCGTCGAACGCGAATGTCTCGCGTTGGTATGGGGAATTAAGAAATTCTCCATGTACTTGTATGGAGTACATTTTTGTGTCCAGACAGATCACCAGCCACTGAGTTATATCCAACAGGCAAAACAGCTGAACGCTCGAGTACTTCGGTGGAGTTTACTACTCCAAGAGTACCAGTTCACCATTACGCATATTAAGGGCAGCGAAAACGTGGGAGCCGATTACTTGAGCCGGATATAGTTCTTTGAGGTCTGGGGAGCATGTTAGCATTTTTTTTTTCCCCTTTCGTCGTTATATTTTTGTATGTGCGTATTTCATTGTATAAGAAGTGTATCTTGAGTTAATATTTTTGCTTGGTGCACCGGTTGTTCTTACATGTTGTCATGCACATGGAAGGATTTCACTAATGTAGAGGAGCGCAATTGTTTCGTTTTGTTTCGTAGTATACATTCGTGCAGTGTATTCTGCATTGATGGGTGCCGTGTACGGCTATTTCTTTTTCTTGTTTGTATGGCGCATTGACATTGTTCTGTGTAACTGAAGCTGGTACTCTAATAATTGTTTTTTGTTGTTAACTTGATGCACTCTCCCTATTATCTTGTGTAAGAGAAGGACAGTCTTTATTTCTCCATGGTTGGTGGTGTTCCGTTCCTTGGTCGAAAAATTGCCCTCCGTGTGAGCAAATGTTATGAATAACATTCTGAATGTGGGGGGCAATGTCACGGACTGCGATTTTTGCGACCCGGCGTCACGGCGAATTAACGGGCGCCGCTCTCCCCCGCTGACCAGCGGGAACCGCGTACTCTTGGAAAGAGCCGGGCTTCGAACGTCGCCGCGGACGATTGATCCTTTGTACCTACGGCGGCGGCGGCAGGATCTTGCAAAGGCCGCGAGATACTCCGAACAAGCTTTTGACTTCAAGACGCTCCGGCTGAGAGCCAAGCAAACTGACCGTTCCCACGGGAAAAACTTCTGGTGGACAAGCCGTATGGCAGCACCCCAACAGATTGTCACCCTCGCTCAGTTGAGGACCCTCTCCTAATTAAAAGGGGGTGTGGTCAGTGTAATTTTAGGGCGGAGTTTCGAACGATGAAACGCGCATGATTGGACCCAGGTAGAGGTCCCTTGTTCCCCCAGGAAAAGGATGAGGGGACACGAGGATGATTTAAGCGCAGGATTTGGCCCTGCTAAGCAGGCTTGTAGAAGCAGATCAACAAGTATCCCTTCTGGAAGTTTTTAGTGTGGCTCTGTATCGGCTGGCCACCTAAACTTAGCCGTTCGTTTAGTTGTGACGAGAAATTAACGCCCGCATCGTAGACATCGGAGCTTCCTCTCGGGTTAGCTCAACCTGCCCGAGATCGCCTTCAAGCACTAGCCTCCCGGAAACACCAGCGTTGCAACACCACCGACATCGCAGTCGTGCCAGAAGTCTCTTCGACTTCTCGCTTCCGATCGTCGTGGACTCAACGCTGCCGGTCATCACACGTATGCCTTCACCTGTTTATCCCTTCGGACTTTCTCATCTGTAGTTCTAGTGTTCGTTAGTTTGTATAGTTTGTAATACTTCTCTCTCGTAAGCTGATTTATTGATTTCATATGTATTTTGTTAGTTCTAATAAGTGTTCTGCTACCGTTCCTTGTGCTGCAATATCACTAGAGTAAAGTTGTTTTGTTTTGTTTCCCACGCCTCTGATCTCTTCACTGTCTCTACTTACGGGAACGAACTAACCTGCTGTCATTCCCGTCGCCGACTTCGCGCCGGCGACGCTGGTGGCAGCTTGTAACAATGGCCCAGTCAGGAAACAGTAATGTCCGTTTTCTTTTGCCTCATCTTGGTAGCACGTAACATTGTTATCTACACATTATTAGTATACTATACGAATACGGGAAAGTCGGCGATAGGGCCCCATCTGTATTCACGTAGCGGCCGTACACTGGTGCACTTACAGCAAAAGAAGGCCCCCGTGGTTGGCGCTAACAGCCTTGCATATTTTAGTTCAAAGCAACCAATGCCTTTGTGACTCATCTTCAACGCCATTCTAACAGCAACGTCAGCATTCGTACGTCAAGTATAGGCTTATTGTCCCTATCTGAGAGGGCAACACGTCAGCGTCCTTCAAGTTTGGTCGCTGTAAAACATCTACTGGGTAGCGCTAGTGACAATGAGATAAGATAACGCCGCGCTACTGTAAGCTTTCTTAAATTTGACCATTCTAAGATGCTTGCTGGTTGACAGAGACATTGATTTTTGTGCGTCAGATATCCTTTGCGGAGTCCAAAAGTGCAATGGGGACCGAAGTAAAGGCTCGTTCACATCTGCGACCGGCGCTGAGCCGCGCTCCCAACTAGGGCGGCAGAAATAGCATCTTTTCCTCTTCTCAACATCTCATCACAAGCTGCGACTAGCACCGCGGTCGCGCGACCATGCCAGCTGGTAGCAAAAGGCCGCTTTGGTCGCAAAGCGACTGCTTCAGTCGCTCGCGGCTCGATTCTTCAGTCGCCAACCTCTGAACCAATCACATGCGCAAGAACAGGACGTCAGCTTATTTTACGGGGAAATGGCAATGCTAACCATACGCGAGCAGACGTGAATGCCGTGCGGCGACGGGTATAAGTCGCACGCAGGTGTGAACATCGGTCGCCTTGAGTCGCTTTTTGGTTGCCAGTCGCAAACGGTCGCGCGACCGTTATTGCTATATAGTCACAGGTGTGGACGAGCCTTAAAAAGTGTCTTCGTGTAATTTCTAATCACTATAGCGACGGACAAATGTGATAGTTTAATAAACGTTTTTATAGTAAGACGAGGTCACCTTCTTTGACCTCCGCGGTCGGTATACAGTGCATGCGGAGAGACAAGCGAAACCGGAGATGACCGACGCCCCGCACGTTATCGCGCGACTGCCGTCGTTGGAGGCGCGTGCGACCTTCCACACCGGGCGAGTGACAAGGCGGCACGCCGATAACAGTGCCGACAAGGAGCGAGAGCACACAAACACTGGCGGACGACTCTTCCGGCACCACAGTGGTACGCTGTTCCGTATCAGCAGCGTCTATCGTCAAAAGGTTCATTATAGCGTCCCGGGTCGACGTTAAAGCGACTAAAGGGTAGCGTAATTTTATTGTATTAATAAAATAACCCTTTCAGAGTTCAGAAAAGTGCCCCTCTTGCAGCGACATGATGCTGCAAGCCAAAAGACGTGCAGAAAAGAAAATACACGTGGCGACGCCGCCTTGACGTTCCCGCACTATAACTCGCCGTGACTTCACAGATTTTGACGGCCGTCCGCTAGGGCCTAAATTTTTTTTTATTCGTAAAAATTAATAATGTGTTTAAGAGAGCCAGAGACTTAACAAGTTCAAGAAAGTGTTATGTGGCCCAATTACAAAAAGAAAAGGTAAATGACCGCGAAATCCGTTACGTCACACTGACACTGAGGTACAGAAGTTCGACCCGAAGTTAAAGATTGAAATTTGGACCTTTATTTTCTTCACCGATAACGAACCCATGATCGCTAAATTAACGACAACAGAGTCCGAGTTACTAACTTATTAGTCTAAACTTATTTAGTGTTTTACTTCATCGTCCTTCAAAGATAGTACGGATTACATTTTCGTGCACACATTTCCAGTCTCGATGGAAATTTAAGCCTTAGGGCGGAGTGGATTTTACGTGTGTGAAATAACATCGAAGATCGACAGTGGTATCACAAATATTGCACACCGTATACAAGAATTAACAAAAAAAAAAAAAAAAGGAGAGACGAGAGAGAGAAAGAGAGAAGGGAACTAAAAGCTTGCTATAAACGTACGTACCACATCGCGAGCGGTTACCCTATCTTTTCTTTTTTTTTTGGTGTACATTTCAATGCATCTCGTATGCTGCCTCAGAAACATCTGTGCTTTCCACTACAAGAGACGAATTGACGTTAATACACAGCGTTATACGCGAGCGGATTACGTATGCGCAGGAACTTTCTGAACAAACTATCAAGGTCTTCAACGTAAAGTTCCGGTGACAAAAAATCACTAGGACACAGGCGGACGGGCGCCACGAAAAATGCGAATTTCTGCTTCGTTAACATACAGCTCTTTCAATTCAAATGATGATTATGTCGCTCGCAAGAACTGTACTAAATGCTATTTAAAGCTTTTTATTTGAGACTGCGTTCTCACGCTAAGCGTAACTCTTTTTCGTTGTGTCCTATGGCATCGACACTTTTGCCCTCGATGTAGGGCGCATATGCCTCACTCAGTTGCAAGACAGACTTCGTATGCCTGGTGCAACAACGTGGCCTAATGAAAAAAAGGCGACTTAATACAACTTCTACACAAAGCAGTCTGATCTTGCGCGCACGGATTAACCAGTCCCATGCGAAGGGGGAAAAGAAAAAAGGTAAGGGGGGAAGGAGGTTCCAGCAAAATATGCACAGACGCCGACCATGAAGCTTAATAGCTTCAGACAAAGTCCGCGTCGCAGTTGCAATTGCCCCGCGTCGTATAGTGACAGATTCAAAAAGGGATTGGTCCTTTTCCGCATTCTGGCCTTTATACTTCAAAGCGTATCGGATTAACCCTGCCAGCGTCAAGCGACAGCGCTGCTTTTGCAAGAGCTTAACGCGAGAGCAACGCAGTCTGGCGCAGCGCTTATCGCGAGCAGACAGCGGGGGCGCGTTTTGAACCGCTTCCAGCCAGCGCCTAATTGTATAAGCTTACACTGCTAAGCCGGCTGTCTAGACAGGAATTGGCAAAAAACGTTAAGGCAAGGGAAAACAAAAGTAAAGACTTAGCGGGACTATATGATGGATGAAGCCGCGCAGGAGAGCGTAGGAGGAGACATCCCGACGAGACTGAAAATGTCTGTTGAAATTCGAAGGTAGTGGGTTCGGATCCCACCGACAGAAAGGGTGATTTTTTTGTCCACTTTAATTCACTTCAATTTATCATCACAATTACTAAACCACAGTTAAAAGAGACAATTAATGTTCCCTGTGCTTTCCCTAGCCTCACTGTCTGTCGGATTCGTTTGGTCATACGGCTGTGAACAGAGTCCAGGTGCGCCAATACGAAGTCTACAAGTCAATGCTTTTTTTTAAACGCATTGACATCATTGACTTTTTTCACGCACATTCTGTTACGGGTACGGTAATGTACGACCTCCGAAAAAACCTACGAGCCCTTTCCCGACGATAGCGCAGTCTAACAGAGCGCCCTATTATACGTCACGTCCCTTCAACTACCGTATTTTCTTGCGTACTACCAGCACTCGTTAGCGCTGGGTAACTATAGTGTTGATTAATGCTGGCTAATTGATAGAGAACGCTGCTATAAGCGCAGTTATAACACCATCATTGCCTGCACTCAATTTCAGAACAATGATTCAGACGTCGACTAATATTTAATATTTTTATCCCCATCCCAGTCCCAATTCTCTATGCATGTTTCACACCATTTTTTTTCTCCTATGCACAGTGCGACGCGAGCGATATGAGGGTCAATCATGCGACCCTCGATACTGATTTCCTCCTCCTCTATGATAATACAAACAGCCACGAAAGCGTTACCCCTAGATAGAGAGCACGTGGAGGTATTGCGAAGCAGTGCAATCGCAACGGGTGCACTTTGAGCCCAGATCGGCAGTAGCTCGAGTGGATACTTTCAGATCGCTTTCCAGCGAACGTATGGGTTGGGCCCGATTTGATTGGGCTTTAAGAACACACACACATCTTCATGCTTGTAGTGCGCTGCCAGTGGACACGGACGAAATAAAGAAACGAGGAAGACAACCCAGGGTGATACGCAAACTCACAACTACTTTATTTCGATCATGTACAGCCTGATGTACGTACAAGAAAGAAGGAACACGAAATGAAGTGGGGGGGGGGGGGGGTTCAGTGATAAGTATGTAGAACACAAAAACAAGAGAAATAAACACCATCACTAGCCCCTGTTGCCGCCTTATAAACACACACATCAGCCCTTCCTTGATAAAAGCAGTACCTCAAACAAAAACAAACAGTTATTTAATTCGGTTTTTTTATGGCGCAAAAGCAGCTGAGGCTATGTTGCCCCCCCCCCCCCCCCCAAAAAAAAAAATAAAAGAAAAAAAAGGAAAGTTATATTCAGTTTCGGCCGGTTTAACAATCCAAGAGCAATCAATTAATCAATTGACAAATCGGAAGAAATCGTCCGATCCCACTACAAAAACAGGAAACACTTTCAGCTTATTCGTCTGCGCACCCGATGACGTTTGCATCGTTAGACGACGTGGCAGAGGCCTGCCTGCAAGGTAGGCTGTACATTTTCGCAACAAAGAGTACCCCACCACCACATGTCAAGTGGTACTAAACTGCGCATTTGGACGGCGGCGTTGAAAAAGAAAACAGACTCCTACCCACAGCCAAATGTTTCACCATTCACTACTCAGAACGGTATTTTCCTTGTTTTGACTGTGTGCAGTTGGTCGTATCGTTACACTAAGCGATGTACGAAAGAGAAAACACGCACTAAATACCACATAGCCAACACGCCTTTCAGTTAAACGATTGCTGTATAGATAGCTTCAACAAGAAGGATGATTATGGGTGGGTATTTCTATAGTGAATGGACCCCTGAAATTACTATAGCACGTGAGGTGCTGTCGAAGCAGAGAACATGCGCTGCTGCAGTGCAGAGCTGAAACAGCACGATAAGATGAAGGAGCTCTCAAGAATTTCGCAGGATTCAGCTTCTACTGCATGCAGATGATAGCAAGGTGATAATGCTTGCATTTGCCTCCCTCGCTGGTAATCTTATCTCACGAGTTGCTTTCAACGAGCTGAGACTCAGACGTTGCACACAGGTGTACTAAATAGAGGTCGATTGCTTCACGAGTGACTATGAATGTGCTAAAAGCGTGCTTGCTGCCCCGTTGGATGTGGACCGTCAGTAAAGATTTACTAGTGGCACTGCGCCCAAACCGTATGCAATTGTAATGAGCGGACGAGAGACTGCTTAACGAAAGCGAGCGTACATCTGCAGCACGATTAACACAGAGCTCACATGTGGCACGAAGAGAAACGAATGCAAAACATAAGCGGACGCAAAAGCGACGGTTTCGGTTAGTTTTACTGTTCGACTTAGGAAGCTGTGTTATGGCGACTACATTGAATTTGCATGCAGGTTCACTGCAAACTTTTGCGACAACGACTTGTCAGGAGAGGCCTATATGCTCCTTTTAAAATTTCTGTGATTTTACGTGCCAAAACAACAATACGATGAGGCATGAAGATGAAGTACTGGATGATTCCGAATAAATTTTGACCACCTGTACATTGTGAGCGTTCAGAGCCAAATAATCGAAACTCTTCATTGCACAAATATAGTTTGGTGATGTTGGTCACGTTAATGGAGTCATTCATGACGTTTCATGTCATAGCAAGGAGAGCATTTATGAAGCGTGTTGCATTAGTTAAGTCGCACGCAGAGTACAAAAACGTCATCAGCCATTTCTGTGTTTACTGCAGGACGAAGGCTTTCTACCTCCAATATCCCTCGCGCCAGCTGACACCAAGCCCGTGTATCTTCAAAACGTGGCTCGCAGTGCATATGTAAATGTGCTCGTGCCTTGTACACAGTCTGAGCGTCCGCTTTCCTACTACTAAGGGAAGTCTGGAAATGCCTGGGCGATTTCACGCATAGCAGTAAGCGTATTCACCGGAAAGAGGTCCTGACAGCGAGAACACGGATGCAGGTACGTGGAAAGGAACACGGTAGAAAAAGAGAAACGTATTCAACGAGAAGTGAGACTTTTGGCGAGCTTTTTAGCGTATATTCTACTTTAACGTCTTATTTCTTTCTTCACGGCGCCAACGAGCGCCTGGATTCGCTGTTCGGTCACGGGGAAAGAAACTGACATCTTGTTGACGTACAGACGCTCCTGGAAGCACGACTAGCACAACGGACGCGCGGCGAACAGGAAGTTGCCACAGCGACTGACACGACCGACCCGGTTTGTTCAAGGTCATCGTTCGGAGGAAGGCAGTTTGTTTGTAAACTCCACGCATGCGCGCCCACGTGTCGCCTTCACAAGCTCTCGTTGAGTAATGAATCTTGATCAAGGTCATATGGTCTTACGAAAAGATAGTCTCTCAGTGTTGTCATATATCGTTGATCGGCGAATGTCGCGGGCTTGGTGAATTCGTGAATGTCGCTTATTTTGAAAAAGTAAAGAAAAAGTTCGGACAACAAAAGCACGGTTTACCTCCCTCCGATATTTCTTTTGAGTACACGATATATGAGGTTTGCAAGGATACTTTAACTCATAGCACACACAAGAATAGCCAAGGATTGCGACGACACCTGTCTCCACGTTGTTCACCACACTTGAAACCGCGCTAATTGTAGAATACCAATTGTTTTAAAATTCCACCCCGGCTAGTTCAATAATGCGTGCCGAGAAGTGTACGATAGCAGGGTTTTTTTTTTTTTTTGCTCGCGTGGAATGCGACGGCAGAACAGATGACACAGCAGAGATGTGCGAATCGAATAATTTATTTCAGGTCTCATTCATTAAAGAATTGTACAGGTCCGACATGACTCCCACAAGACTTTTGTTTCTTGATCACGTACCCTTTCTTTTCCTGAGCTGTCGCAGTCATAACATCAGTAGAAAGTTACGTCACCCCCTAGATGACACGGTACGGTTAAGCTTTCGATAACATCCTTTACGCTCATTTTTGACCCCGCTGTGCCTCTCTAGCTTATCTTTCCGAGATTAGCTGTGCAGAGGCTTGCATTTTTCCCACCTTGTTTTTCGCGGCAGGGACACGCCTCTTACTTTGCGTATAGGTCAAGCGCGGCAGCCGAATACGGTGAGTACTTATCCACTAGACTCTAGAGATAAGCTAAAATACTTGAACTTGGTGAGACGCAGCGAGCGCGAAGTCGGCAAAAGCGAAACAGTGCTGCGCTTTCTCCTTACAGCACGGGGAGGTAGCGAGCGCGGGAAGTGCCAGTCAGCCGGTTTGCTCGGCGGAAAAACAGACCGGTCAAAACCGGATGGCTGCTGCGGCGGCGACAAGCTGCTTCCACAGTCCTGTACGAATCTGCTGTAACACAGGTGGAACGGCTATAAAGCGCTCGCAAGCCAGCTCGAGGGCGTAATGCAAGGGGAACGATCAGGATATCATGGACATATACGGGGGGAGGGGGGGGGGGTTCAATGTAAACAAACGCCAGCTGAACAGATGTTCTGTCCAATGATGCCGCACACACTTAACGTTTGATACAGATATGAGCTGCCTTATCGCAGCTGCGCTAAACACAGGTATCACATCAATATCGTTCTCGTGCAAAGCTTCCTGTTTTTTTTTTTCTTTCTTTTTTTTTAAGCGCTGAAGAACTACTTCCCTAACTGGTCCCTGTGAGCTGAGCTGACCAGAGCTATATTAGCTGGACTCAGAATTGTGCCGAAACGTCGAAAGCACCCACTCCTGTAAAGAACGTACTTTTTACATTCGCTGTAACACGTATGCATATAACATTGAAATCAAACGTCTAGTATGAATAGTTTCTCCTTCGTCCGCCACATTTCTGCGTTCATTGCAAATTGTAAGTGTACTACCACACCGAGATGACAATGCGAGAACGACGCCCAAGAAATGAAAAAAAAAAAGTAATTTCGAATAACTTGCAAGTATACTGAACAAGCGCGCATGGTAACGACTATGCTTAATATACGCGAGTTCTTTTTATGTTGTACTGCATGGAATAATATAGCCGAAGGTAGCTGTTCATAAAAAAAGACAAATAAAAAGAAATATGTATATGCATTTGCGAAAATGCTTCGAAGAATGACAACTCTTATTAAAGAAAAAATAAAACTATCTGAAGCGTCAAAGACGTTTGCAGAGTGTGCGATTATGCACATGTTAAGATCAAATGCTTGTTTACAAACAATGCAATGGGATCAGTGTTCAAGTAACAGCAGCAATGGATCTCTACTACGTCACGTGATTTTACTCCAGCATACTCGCTTGCGGGAAAAGTTTAGACCACCCAGCAAACGCAGCTGGTTCATCCTTTGAAACGACGCAACAAAAAATGACAAGGAAAAGGAAAGAGTAGGAGCAATTTCTGCATCGCAACCGCATGAGATGATACTCGCGAAACACTGATACGGCGCGTCTTTTCCTTTCGGCCGCAGACGCTGTAGAACGATTACGTTACGCGTTGCATCAGACTGCTGCTGCTGCTGCTAGTGGCCTCCGTTTGAACGACCCTCTGTGGTGCCCTACATATGATCGACGACAGCGCAATCACAAAGCCAGCGGTAACTGAGAATCACAGCGACGCCGCGCTCATGTGCTGCAACTTGCAAACGCTGTGTGCACAAACACAGCTGAAGATGCTACGATGCCGCAACATTTATTGCGTTGCCCTAACAGAAAATAAAAACATATAAAAACATATAGCATAAGTGTTTCCGACGAAAAGCCTAACTGATCAGCATTGTGTACGCTGACTAAACGAGCACGGACGGGCAATTCTTCCGTGCTGCTGTTTCACGCTTGATTCACAGCTTACATGTACCCAATGGAACGGTGTATACGAAACCGATGAAATTACCGTGCCAACATGGAGCGCTGCTGCTCAGCGAAGCTAGATCACCTAGCTCAGGGCAAAGGTACTGGAAATGTTCCCATCCGGGGCCTGAATCGCCTTAAATAGCGTGCAAATACTCACCGAAATCGATGAACTGCTTGATGGACAGCGGCGACGGGTGGAAGCGGGAGTATTTGTCCAACATCTTCCCGATGTCCTTAAGTAGGCGCGCTGTGATTCTCATTTTGGCCTAAGGTTGGAAGCGGTCGTCAAAGAGCACGAATTTCTTGCATTCGGGGTAGGACAGCCGGGCAGCCGAGATGTGGGCAAGCAAAGGAACACCGCTCACTGGGGTCGGGAGCGCCTCGCTAGTGCATTTTGAAGCTCGATCGCTCGATGTAGCTTGGGGGCTTGGGTGCTGCGGGAAGATTACCGGGCGAATGTAAGGTGTCACGTGTGGTCTCGACGTCACTGCAAAGCTGTCACACGCACGTAAGCAAACAGGAGGTGTGTCTACGCTTGCAGCTGGCGATTGGTCCGCCGCGGCAGCTGACGGAAGGGGCTCGACTTTCCGCGATTGATCGGCGAGGCAGCCAGGTTCAACATGGCGTCCGCCATCAATTTCTGTGATTATATAACACACTGGTTTTGTTTCAAACAATAATATAACAAAATAACCTTTTGCTTAAATAAATAGGGTGAGATAGCGTAAGAGGCTACGAACATTTTACGGAAATCTGAAAACGGTTGCTATTGAGCTTACAGTAATTGATAGTAGATGGCAGCACAAAGCAATAAGCGGCGTCGCAAAGTGGCGCTGCGAGTGCGTCGCTCAGTGCAGCAGACGGCGAGCTCGTACAAAGGCCATACAAAGCGATTTCGTACCGTCCTATTGATTTAATCTTACGGACGGTGCTGAAGCAGTATTCTAGTAATCTTCCGTCATATGGCAGCTTTTACACAGAGTCGTAATGAAAGAGAAAACTGAAAAAAGACAACAAAAGTGTGAGGGTTTTTGCGCCACAAGCGCGATATATGATTATGAGGCAGGCATTAGGGGAGCGCTCCGGATCAGTTTCGAGTAAAGTCCCTAGATTTTTAGAAATAGATCTAATGACTTTAGTTTCAACCACCAGGGGTTCCTTAACGTGCAAGTGAGAAAACTCAGTGACGACTCCTAAAGCAGCTTTGAGAAGATGTAGTAACGTTGTAGTCAAGCTGCACATCTCAGAAATAAGGACGATAAAAAAACGCACGTAATCATTCCACCAGCTATCCGAAAGAAGCATTTACATTAAAAAACAATGGTTTCTTTCCTTTTTTTTTATTAGCAAACTCACAGTATTTCCATGAAGTGGTGTCCTCGCCGAGTATAACACAAAATTAAATTCAAAATTCCGTAATCGAAACCATTTCTCCAAATGTGTTTCTCTTTTGTTTTTTGCAAATTACTAGGTGTTACAGCCTTCATGCCTTAGAAAAAAAGAAAGTAAAAAAGAAAGCCTGCAGAATTTTATGTGGCGCTCCCAGTGCTCCTACTTGATTACGGAATGTTTTCAGTGCACCATTATACCCTTAGGCGCGCGCAGGGTTCTTTATTACGCAGGGGCGTAGGCAGAAATTCTTTTCGGGGAGGGGGGGGGGCGCACCTTCTTGATCTGAAGTGGGGGCCGAGCAGACAGATATGATCGAGTGTCATTTTAGGTTTTGCATGCCATGGCAAAAAAAAAAAAGAAAATTAATTCGGGGGGGGGGGGGGTGGGCACGGGCCCGGTGTGCCACCCCCTGGCTACGCCACCGCTACTACAGGAGGGGGGTCGGGCAGTTTTATCACAGCAGCTCCGCCCCCCCCCCCCTTTCCTCCTCCACCATGAGTTGGTCGAGTACGAAAGAAAAAGAAAGCTTCTCAATTGATGCAAAAATGCAAATGAAGCGATGACGTGCTTCTCCCGACAGTCTGCCTTTGGTCCCTGGCTTTCCGAGGGTAAAGGCGCGAAGTAAACAGTTCTTAGAAAGCAACATCAGTGGTCTTAGGGCACCATTATCGTCAAAAATCTGCCCCGTCAAAAAGGACGGGGCAGGTCGGACTGAGCAAAGGTGTGGGGCAGACTAGGCGCATTTCTTAGATGGTTAAAGGACCAGCCGAACCCCCCACCCCCACCTTCAGCGCCAGTTCAGTGTCTTATTGCACAATCAGGGTCTTACGGTATGTGAGCCTTATTATGGGCTTGTTTCTAGAGATATGTCAGGACTACACGTTTTAATTGCTACCGGTGGGCAGACACTCTGGCGTTGAGTTTGGCAGGAGAAAAGCGATGCAGTAAGAAAGATTAAATGAACAAACATTTCATTCAGTCAACCAATTAATTAATGAATAAAAAAAAGCCGTAGTGCTCAGAATGGGAATCAGCTAAAATAATAAGGTCACCTTTAAAAAAAAAAGAAAAGCTAACGCCGATGGTGGCTAATGATCTATAATGTTGGTTATCTGCTCTTATAAAAAAATGCCGCCCTTGCACCCTGTGGTGATAATCGACCACCGAAGCTGATTGTGTGTGTGTGGGAGAGGCGATGTTTATCACTGGGTTTATCAGGTCTAAGCGCCCCTTTATGCCGAGCAATGAAAAGTCGCGCACGTTCGGACGTGAATGTGGATGACTAGCGAAGCCGTGTAGCACATGGCACAGAGGTGACGCTGAATTTTGACTAAAGGTACAGAAAGCCCCTTTTGAATGTAGCGTACGCTCCTTTAACGTTTTTCGTTTGGCCAGCATGCGTCTTCTTGCCACGACATGCGTCGTCTTGTCCGGTGGTAGAAACATTTATTGCCAGTGTGTGAACGTGGGGGCCGAGCCCCCTACATGGCACGTGGGTGCTCCCTCACTGTGAGGGGGCACCCTTACAAAGCGAAGGAAATCCCCTGAAGCGCAATCCTCTTCATCGCGCAGGAGATGATCCGGCGCTGATCGAAAGCAGAAGTGCTGGTCGTGATGGACTTCCAGTAAGACACCGCCCCAGCCGGTGATGGGGGATGAGGGAAGGTGGGGCATGTGAGGAGGATGTGTAGGAAACCTCCTGGTTTGTCGCAAAGTTTGCACGAAGAGAAGAATTGGTCTGCCGCGTTTGCTCGGCGTTTCGTGCCCGATCTTGAGGAGCCAATTCAGCAGCATGCGTCTTCTTGCCGCATTCTCCGTTTCGCGACACTTTGGTGGACTAGTGGTGAGTAGCGGTGTTTGCCAAATTTCTGTTACAGATACGTTTTTGGCCGCAGATGACTTCTTCGTTTTCAGCAGGGTGTCGGAACGAAATGTTTTTCGTTTCGGTTTTCGTTTCGTTTCACCGCACACATTTCCGTTTCGTTTCTGTTCCGGAACGAAAAAAAAAAAACGTTCCGTAACGGTTCGTAACGGTTTTTTTTTCTTTGTATAAAAAAAGAAAGTATGAAAAAGGTGAGGCAATCACTAAAAAAAAACATTGGATTTGTGATGTAGTTGCTTGCCCTCCTCTTAAGAAAGTGGGACAAGGGTAAAACACGTTCTTCAAAGGAGCGGAAGTAACTGGACCACGTATTCCTACCAACTAGCACAAACCAGTATTCATTTCAAAGTCATAGTATTTATTTTCTCACAAGACAAATACGAATTTTTTAGTTGGCTTAATTCTTTGTGTCAAGGGAGTGAGCACGATCTCAGAAGCAGCACGTCATTGAGTGTACTCTCTGATGTGCGAGACCGCTATTCTGATAAAAAGATCGCCAGGCCTGCGTGAAACCCACAGCAAGTCACAGCAAAAGCTAGAAGAGCGCTTTGTAGAGCCCGTTGTTATCTCTTGGAGCAACTAATACAAGTAAACATGCAACGTACCACCTACGTCATAAATCGTCGCAATTTTTCTGAAGTAGCGAAGTTCCCACTACGCCATTTTTCTTCATTCTTCGGAGAATCGCGGTAGCCGCTACACATCTGTAAGGCATTATCTGCACTTTGTGCTGTGGCTGATAATGAAGAATTATGGCTGAGCACTTTTCAGTGGGTGGGAAGGAGCGTTGCGGAATGGGCGCCTCCATTCGATTCCAATTCCATTCCGGGGAATTAGAAGTTGCCGCAATTCCATTCCTTTCAATTCCTCGGAATGAAAAAAAACTTAGCCCATTGGACTAGGGGAATGGCCTGGCAGTCCGATTCCATTCCTGTAATTCCTCAATATAGGAAAGGCATCTTGATAATTTTATCGAGTTAAGAATGAACGCCCCCTAAAGCTGATGTCATCAAATGCATTAAGAACTGCAAAACTACGCAAAACACGTTGCCAAGGTCGAGGAATAGTAGCTTGGTGACATGTCTCGTGCAGTACAACTAGCCTACTAATTCCAATAGGGGCAGTTCTCCCGCTACCGATAGTATTTGCGTGGTCAACATGTTTGAACGAATGGTGGTGTTTCAATATTGTTTAAGCTTAAATCTGTTAATGCTAAAATGACGACATAGCGTATTTTTATGCTGACAAAAGCGCATTTGCATCGAATACCGAACACTGGGCCGCACTGCCTGTCAGCACTCACGCTTGTCAAGCGTGCCTCCCAAGCATGGATGGGTGAGGAGAACTTTCTGTGTTCGCCTGTGCGCAGGTATGCAATGTCTTCCTTGTCGCAAAGGTTATTTACGTGTGTCATGTACTAAACTGCTCGTGAGATAAAGATCAGGCTGTGCATAGAGTATTCGCCACTTTCGGGTGGGGGTATCAATGGAAACCAACGCGCAGGGGTAATTTGTTTCTCCCTTCGGTATCTGCTGGGATAATGCATTTGTTTGTACACTAACTTATGCCTCCGTTTGTAGTAGGCGCGTTGCTTATAAATGTACCGTGCTTGTAATCAGCTAAGCCATTTTAAAAATACTGCTTTAGTGTTAACCTGCGAGGCTGTGACTTACTAACGTTTGAAGCTTGAAAAACAGCACGTAGACGAAAACGTCCTGTATTTTCCGAAAAAGACGTAATTCCATTTCCATTCCATTCCGGGGTGTCGCGAAAATGTGGAATGATTCCGGAGTCATTCCAATTCAGTAGTGGTAACTCCGCAACACTGGTGGGAAGCATTGAACCACACACTCTTTGCGCTATTAGCATTGTGTGATGACTGGTTGTTATTTTACTCTTCTGCCACGCTATATTACATATGTTAACGCGATTCCTTGCCCGACATGACGCCTGTGTAGAGTATTTTTGCGATGCAGTTATAAGCACCAGCGTGACACTGTGGTGGAAGACCCGACTGCCACGCAGAGGGCCAGGATCCTAGAAATTTGTTTCTCATTTATTTTTTTTTCTTATACCACGCGATAGCGGTCACGTACACCGGCGGCCGCGGACAACTATGGAGCCAAAATCGGCTGTTGTGATCTCATAACAGCTTTCGCTGTAACAAACTTCAGCGCCGACAATGCCCTCTCCACTTTGGCCTGCTTGACAGGCGCGCAAAAGTCCACTTGCGTTAATATAAACATCCCTGGTTGCCACTGTTCTCGTTTTTCGCACAATTTCAACATATCTTTGCTTTGGATTTCCTGTCTGAGGTACGCACTAATACTATACCCTGAGATATGCTCACATTGCATGAGCTCAGTTGTTCCGGATTGCGAAATTTTCTCGTGAACCGAAAAACGATTGAAAAAATTTCGGTTTCACTCCGGAACGAAATAATAAATAACGTTTCGGTTACGTTTTCGTTCCGGTCAAAAATATCGTTTTTTTTTCGTTTTTCGTTTTCGGTTTTCGTTCCGTTCCGACACCCTGGTTTTCAGTGGAACAGTGGTGGGTAGTAATATTGTAATCCTTAAGGGTTTTACTTCCCGAGACCACGATATGATTGTGAGAGACGCCGCAGTGGAGGTCTCCAGAAATTTTGACCACCTGGGAGGAAGGGGTTCAGGCATTTTGCCTCCGTCGCAATGCGGCCGCCGTGGCCGGGCCCGCGACCTTCTGATCAGCAGTGGAGCTCCATTGGTGGGTAGTGGTGCTTGTCCAGTTTATGTGGCACATACCTGCGCTAGGGGTTTTCTGCACACGGACATCCGTTTCGCCTCGGCGTATACATACACTTCGCTCTAAAATGAAACAAGTATATGTGTACTAGCTACTACTACACCTCCCCTTCACCCCGGCCCTTAAACAAATTCGCCGCATCCCCCCCCCCCTTCTCACGTTTCGTGCTTCAAAAACAATTGCGGTGGAAGGTTCTCAGTGGAGTAACGCAGTCGTCCTCATCTTAGGCACGCTGTTCGACCTATGGGTACTTATCATGACCAGTACCCTATATACTCGATGCAGCTTGTCTTCTGCTCTTATCTCGCGCTCAAACAAAGCAAAACGCGCTCCCTTCAGATAAATGCGCGGTTTCATGCATAGATAACTCGAGGTGAACCTGTAAACTATGCCTGCGGGGGTGAGCGTGCATCGCGCTCGGGTACAACAGTGCGTGGAAATTGAGTACTACTTTTCGTCCCGGCTTCGTTGCGTTATTGAGTCGAATTAGAGTGAAGTGTAGAGCTGGACGAAAGTGCGTGAGTTATTTATTCAACACTAAGGGAACGATGGAAGGGAAAATTTTGAATAATTATAAAACCGTCTTTGATGGGTTTCTGCAGTTAAGTTAGTTCATAAAGCGGGTGTATAATTATGAAATCATGGGGGCGCGAGCGTACGTGTCTGTGAAGCGAAGTGCGCATTATAGGAGGTGCACCTAACGTTCTGTTTCCTAAAAAAAAAAGAAAAAAAAGAAGGCGACTTAAATGTGCTTTCAATGTCTTTTGAAGGTCGTATCTCTTCATTACCACGACGAGAATGGTCGAAGTGCTGCTCTTGCGGTTGTCGTGTTCTAGTTTGCTAATCGGCCTCGAGGCAAGTGGTTAAAATAATTGGGAGAATGTGATGATAACGAGATAAAAAACTGTCCTTGAATTCGTGCGCAAGTATTCAAGTTTCCTAATTACTTGACACTGAAGTGGATGATTTGCTGAGTAACTAATCAAGCGGATACGCAGGACGTCTAGGATAAAGATGATATGAATACCATTGGTGTGCCCGAGGGGGGAGGGGGGGTTCACCCCCCCCCCAAATTTTTTAATTTTGTATGTTTTCATATACACGCACACCTACAAAGGCACGCAAGAACGTATATAACAGGTGGTTGTAAGCTCCTGATGAACACTACAGTCGTCTTTGCAGAAAATGAACGCATATTCCAAACGCTCTGTTTTAGAGCGGAGTGCATACCAGCTTACGGGCCCCTGTTCCTGCTGTAACAGCGACGCTCCCGTCAAGTGCGGCCGGGTTCAGCTTGCCGCTATAGGCTGCGAAAGCAACGGAACGGGACGTCTGTTCACATTGCTGTGTTACACAGCGTGTGATAGCGCGATGATCGAGCAGCTTTTCATGCTGCGCTCAGGATTCCATATGAACTTACGCGTCATGCACACACCACCACGCACCCGATTGTTGTTCAGCATATCATTTACGTGTATAATACGAAAGAAGCGAGCTCGATGTACGTTCGAGGGGCGCGCCTGGTGGTAAACCCTTGCAATATTTTAATTGGACATGGTAACGCCTAATATAGGCTAGAACTAACGAGATTTCCTGCGTGATGCGCACAGAGCACACTCGTGTGTGCCGTCTGCCACGCTGTTTGCTCAGAGATGCACACCAGTACCAGCCTTATCTATAGGATCCTGCGTTCAGAAAGCCGGTGTGACGCTGTTCGTCGCATCGCTGAGCTTGCTGCTTCTCGGGAAACTAACGTGTTCAGGGGTCGAAGCTCGGCGCGATACTATGAAAAAATTGCAAGATTGTGTATTGCCGGGTGACGGAGCATAGCAGCTGCGCAGGGCCTCACAGATATGGGCGAATAACCTCCACGCAGCTGTCATGATGCGCTGAGAACTTGACCGCGTAAGCACGGGTGCGCAGGACGATTTCGACTAACGCAAACGTCTCAGGCCATGACGGTGCCGTGAGGTCACTGTACACTTTATCACTGCTTCGTTTCAGCGAGTTCATTTATCTTTTCTTCGTCGAGGGAAGTGAAAGACTATAGCTGTATGAAGCTATACATTACTCATCGTATTGTGCATGTATTGTTTTTTGTTGTATAGCTAAGTTGATTGGACACCGAGGCATTTCGATTAAAATGGGGATTTGTTTAATCGACCGGTTTTAACGTATTCCGAACGTAGCATGATAGCATCCCCCATAGATAAGGTCTCGAACCCGCAACATGCGCAGTGCAGATATTGTCCTCAGCACGTCGTAAACTTTGCTTTAGGGAAGGAAACGTGGTAATAACGTTTCATAACGAAGCTGTTTTGCAGTATTTTGCTGGGGTGAGAATATAGATAGGGGAAGTACCGATGCAAAACTGTCCTGCAGTGACCGTTGTTAGCACATACGTGCACTAAGGGCATGCATCGTTGTCCTAAGATTCCTATGCGTTGTTTATCAGACTGGCGCGGGCACAAGTGCCAATTTACGGCATGATGTGATCGTATGTGACTGCCCTTTTACGCATTCCTTTTTAAATGCGAAGCATTTCTTAGCGAACCTTTGTCACTTTGAGCATTTCTATCTATCTATATATCTATCTATCTATCCGTCTACGTCTGGGTGCTCTCATAATCACCCCTTACCTTGGTGTAGACCAAAACTGGCATGGGAGTGTAAGAGGATTTGACGAATATGACTGTCGGGTCTTGACATGAATAACGTGAGAATCCTGTCGCGTACGTCGTCAAACCCTATCCTCCAGACACGTGTGGCACATACCCGTTTACCACGGGCCGCGGTGTACGGGTATGCGCCACAGGTGATTAACAGTTTATATCTACCCAGGAACGGCGAGAACAGACATCGGTAATTTGAATGAGAGAGCGTTAAGAAAAACTGACATCGGCCGCGTTGACCCGAAGAATGGAGAGAATAAGAATTAGGATCCCAGCAGGAATCGAACCCAAGCATTCTGCGTGGCAATCACTTATTCTACCACAGAGCCACGCCAGGTCTATAAACTGGTTTGGAAAAACAGCTTATGCAGGCGTAATATCGGTGCAATGTGAATTATGTTTGTGGTGCTGGCTATCCAATTTTACAAGAAAGCAATAAACACCACATATGTACTCATACGATACAGGCGTCATATGAGATTAACATCTGTGGTTCGAATATTGGCTCCGCTTATAAAGCTGCCTAATAAACATTACATTTGTATTCCTATGATTCAGCAAGTAATATTGAAGCATTGCTCGACCCCGGTGAAATACATTAAAGTTACGTGTGTTATTCACATGATTGCACCGTAAAGTGCGCTTAGTGTCGATAATACTGACGTATGTACCGCGACCAGAGGAATCTGGCATCCCACCAGTATTGACAGGAGAAGTAAAGAAAGCCCTAAAGGAATGCAAAGACGCAAAGCTGCTGGTGAGGATCAGGTAACATCAGACATATTGAAAGACGGTGGAGAGATTATGTTAGAAAAACTGGCCACCCTGTATACAAAGTGTCTGTCGACGGGGAGGATACTACAATCTTGGAAGAATGCCAACATCATCTTGATCCATAAGAAAGGGGACGTCAAGGACCTGAAAAATTACAGGCTCATCAGCTTACTGTCCGTTGCCTACAAGCTATTTACAAAAGTAATTGCTAACAGAATTAATACGACACTAGAGTTCATTCAACCAAAGGACCAGGCAGGATTTCGTGCAGGCTTCTCAACAATAGACCATATTCATACTATCAATCAAGTGATAGAGAAATGCGCGGAATACAACCACCCCCTATACATAGCCTTCATAGATTACGAGAAGGCATTTGATTAGGTGGAGACATCAACAGTCATGCAGGCACTGCGTAATCAGGGCATCGAGGAAGCCTATATAAACATAATGGAAGAAATCTACAGCGGATTCACAGACACTATAGTCCTCCATAAAGAAAGCGACAGAATCCCAATAAATAAGGGCGTACGGCAGGGAGACACGATCTCTCCAATGCTATTCACCGCGTGTTTACAGGAGGTTTTCAGGGCCCTAGATTGGGAAGATTTAGGGATAAGAGTTAATGGAGAGTATTTCAGAAACCTGCGATTCGCTGATGACATTGCATTGATGAGTAACGCGGGAGACGAATTACAGCTCATGATTACTGAACTGGATACGGAAAGTAGAAGCGTAGGTCTGAAAATTAATATGCATAAAACTAAAATAATGTGGAACCATCTTGGCAGAGAACAGCGCTTTGCGATAGGTGGCGAGACACTGGAAGTTGTAAAGGAGTACGTCTACTTAGGACAGGTAGTAACCGCGGAGCCGAACCATGAGAGGGAAATAACTAGAAGAATAAGGACGGGTTGGGGCTCATTCGGCAAGCATTATCAAATCATGAATGGTAATCTACCACTATCTCTGAAGAGGAAGGTATATAACAGCTGCATCTTACCGGTACTTACCTACGGAGCAGAAACCTGTAGGCTTACAAAGGGGGTTCAACTTAAATTGAGGACGACGCAGCGAGCGATGGAAAGGAAAATGATAGGTGTAACCTTAAGAGACAGAAAGAGAGCAGAGTGGGTCAGGGAACAAACGGGGGTTAAGGATATCATAGTTGAAATCAAGAAGAAATGGATATGGGCCGGGCACGTAGCATGTCGGCAGGATAACCGGTGGTCATTAAGGGTAACTGACTGGATTCCAAGAGATGGCAAACGCGTGAGGGGAGACAGAAAATTAGGTGGGTAGATGAGATTAAGAAGTTTGCAGGTATAACGTGGCAGCAGAAAGCACAGGACCGGGTTGATGGCGGAACAGGGGAAAGGCCTTTGCCCTGCAGTGGGCGTAGACAGGCTGCTGCTGCTGCTGCTGATGATGATGCACTCTAATGTGAGGGCTGACGTTACTTCGCATTATAAGTTACCCTTTAAACGCCAGTGTTGTCGACGTGCCTGGTGTGCCCACGATGTGCACAAAGCTACTACGCTTACAAAAACACGTCGATCCACCTCGTAAGCCTTGGCTCAAAGCCATAAAGTACAGCATAGACGTAAGTACTCGCTGACTGCTTCGCATGAAACGCGTGGGATCTGCCGAATTTCCTTCAACTGACTTTTTTTCTTCTCCAGGTATGAGTCTTTGTCTTTCTTCATTCCATTTACCATCTCGTCTTCGGCCTACTCTCCACGTGGGTTCGTGTTATTTTTTTGAGCAATCGCCATTGTCACCAATCTTCTGTCACCAATCTTCTCATGATTACGCGGCACTGCTGCTGATGAAGAAAGAGGCAACGTTGTTAGGCCTACTGGGACCGCCGACAAGAATGTCCTCTTCAGTGATCACGGCGCCGCGCTCTCAGCGCTTTTATCATAAGGTAGAGTTCAAGGTTATTGTGTTCGCCACCGTCAGCAGTGTCTTCTTTACGTACATGGCCATGGAAGTGTTGATTGTCCCAGACCAGCCGAACACCGCGGACGTCCAGCGACCCTGCCTGAACTCGATGCCGGTGAACTACGCCGTGCCCGCGGCTGTGCTCGACGCCACAGGCTTTATGGAGTTGTACCTCGGGGGCGTTTTAAAGCGTCGGCGGTGCCGACGCACCGTCATAAACCTGCTGCTCTTCCACAACGAGGTTGACTTACTCGAGATACGTCTGCGGGAGCTGGGCCACGCCGTGGATCACTTCGTTGTGCTCGAGAGCACGAGGAACTTCCGGATGCGGGGACGAGACCTGCAGCTTGAGTCGCTGCTCAACACGTCCCGGTTTCGGCCGTACCGTGACAGACTCGTCTACGGCTATAACGAGGAATACCCGGACTTCCCAAAGAACGCGAACCCACGCGCCGTCCGAATGGCTCTTCATCGCGTTTTCATGAACGAACTGATGGCCACCTTTACCAGCTCGTTTCCGCGCGTGGACGAGGACGCTTGGATCCTGCTCACTAGCGCCGACGAGATACCCAGCGCGTCGGTCGTCAACTTCCTGAGCCACCACGACGGAATACCCGACGTCGTCGCTTTCAGATACGCCAAGAGCGTGTACAGCTTCCAAGTGCCGCACGCGCAGGGCACGTCGACGGAGAGGTCGGCTTCTACCTGGCGGTTCCTCCGCGACGACTTGGCAACCTCGCTGGACGCACTTCGATTCGATACCGCGGCGGTGGTGGCGCAGCCATGGATTGTGGGAACACGCGAGCAGCCGGCTGGGTGGCACTGCTCCTGGTGCGTAGGTCCAGCCGGGGTCGTGGACAAGATAGCCAGTGAGCCCGATGCCGTCAATCAGTCCGTCAACGGCTCGTACGCGTTACACCACTTGATGAGAACGGGACACCTCTTCAACGGCAAATTCGTGGCCAGTTCAGAGCCCAATGTATCGCGCTTAGGACTTCCGGCTTTTGTCCAAGAAAACCCGGGGATATTTAAGAACATACTATTTCCCATGTGGCCAAAGAAATGATAAAAGATTTTCAAGAAGATAATAAATAGCTAGACTCCAGAGGCGAACTGATAAGCTCCTTTCGGCAAACACCCGAATTTATGTTTTCGGCACGACGTCTCTGGACGTTAATTTTATTTGCTATATTTCTGCTAGTTTTATGCTTTATCTATAGGCGTGCGCGAAGAATGCATAATTTGCGTGCATACGTGAGCCAACGTTCTTGCCTATTTTTTACTGATTATAATATACATAATTAGCTTCTCGGTGAAGTTGAGTACGTGCTATCATTATCGTCGCTGTAATAATGTGCAATGAGCAGCAACATGAATAAATCGAAATTTATTAAATTTAAATGTGGGAATTTGAACTTTGCGCTACCTGCTTTGTTCGCGTTTAATTCTGTATTGAACTCCGAGATGGCGCGGCAGTCTAACTAAACCGAGAGTAACTGTATATGCTACCTTTAGGTAGCATATACAGTAACTCCAAAGTACGCCATCTTGGGCTCCGAAGTTTTGGGGGAAAGCCACTCACCATCCCGCGTAGGAGCCGCGCTCCCGCGACAGAGTAACAGTGTTGGTTTTTTTTCCTTTCTATCTTTTATTATGCTGAGAGCAAAACTCAGTTAACAAGGTCAACGCTTACAAGCCTCGATTTTGCGCTTACGTTCCTAGTATGTAATCATGAAATAAAATGCATCGTGTGACGAACACATACACCGGCGATATGAAATAGCAGAGGTGTGGTTCGTTGAGCTAGCTGGTCACACATTTGCCTCGTCTCCTTTTCCGCTGTTTTTCCCATTTGCAGATATGAAATTATTTCTGCACTTTCGATCGCGATCGAGCCAGTTAGAGACGGAATTTCTCTGTCGCGTTTGGCTCCTTTACGTTAACGGTGGAAGGAAGCCAGCTGTAATCTAGTTTTCAACTGAATAGGGCTCGATAGCGATCGAAAGTGGCCGTGCGACACCCGTATTATGCGCGCGTGCTTGCAATCACGTGGTTCAAAAGTTCCGTTTTCGCCTAACTGCGCTTCGCCCGGCGCCCTGCTTCGCTCACGCGATCGCGTCTCAGTGGTAGTTTCGGTATCGTGTACTGCCGCCTGTGTTTTGCACGCTCGTGAAAGTCGCTCTGACAGAAAGTTCGACAAAATACCGCATGCATGTGACGTTGCCGGATGCCCGAATGGTGCACGCCGCCAGTGCACGCCGCCGCGCAGTAAAGGCGGGCAACGTTGGGCACGGCAACAGTGACGTGTGAAATGCCGCTTTCAGGCGGGTGATTTGAAGTGCGCTAACGCGATGCGGACCCCTAAAAGGTGATTTTATTTCAAAATAAGCACTTCCTTGGTATAAAAGTAGCACTACGAGGTTTCTGGACCGCTATTTCAACAATCAACGTCGACTTAATATTTGCCTTTAGTGTCCCTTTAAACAGCCCTCGCGTGCAACATGCCTTTCGCTCAAGGTTTGAAAGTTGCATTAAATTCGCGTAAATACAACACCCCGTCATAGCGAAAAAAATAGAGCTGTCGATGCGTCTATCACATGGCCTGTTCATACAATTCACCAAAGAATGCACTTACTATCACACGTCTCTCGACCAGCGGCACCGAAGAAGCGCGGCGAGAATAACAACAATAACAACAGCACCGACGTCAACCGCGCTTGAGTGGCCGGAATCTACGGAGTGTCGGCGTCGCCTGCGAAGTGTTGGCTTCTCCGCAGCGCAAAGGAGCCACCTATGACCACGTGACGGCGCTTGGCGAATAGCGTTGCTGGAATCACCGAAGGCAGAGCGAGCGCCGTCCGGAAAACAGTGGCGCAACTCTGCTACCTAAAGGTAGCATGTACAGTAATTCTAACCAACCCATAGCCATGGCAAGAGGACTGTGTCTCCGGAGCAGGCTGTCGCATTGCAGTGTTTTTCGTTTCGGTTTTAGTTTTGTTTCACCGCAAAAAGTTCTGCTTCTGTCCCGGAACGGAAAAAAAAATTGTTCCGTAACGGTTCGTAATGATTTTTATTTGTATGCAAAAGCTTGAAGTTAAAGTAACGATAAAAACATCGGATTTGTTGTATACTATCGCTCCTCTTAAAAAACACGTTCTTCCACGTTCTTAAGAGGAGCGCAAGTAACTCTATACCACGAATCCTTACTAAGTAGCACAAACCAGTACCATTCTAAGTTATAGTATTTATTTTCTCAAAAGTGAATTGCGAATTTTTCTACCATGCACGCCCAATGGTTTGTGTGAAGGCAGCGCCGTTCACGCTGGTTAGGATGAAGGTGAGACGATAGGCAGCAAAGCAACGTTGATGGACCGTTATTGACGAATGTATACAGTACGAAGAAATTAGGTCCACAACAATATTTATTGTTTATTATGCTTTGTATACGCGACGTGAACTTCCATTTCCGGTGCCCATGGCGACTGAGTGCTGGCGTGTACTACAATATGAGAGTACTCATTCTATATACCGGTGACAGGATCGAGCACCAGTATGCAAGAACAACTTGAGGTTGAAGAAGCGTAAAAGCTGCACTTGCACCACGTGACTTGCACGTACGCGTACTTGCCTTAGTTACGTTAACGAAGACGCAGTTAACGAATCGTTGATGTATACAGAGTATGGGTACTGTATACAAGATAACGTATTAAGTGCGAAGCATTTCTTAGCGAGCCAAAGGCGCTTTTGAGCTTCGCTATTCATCTACCTAGCCGCCTACGCCTGGGGGCTCTAGTGGTCGCCTCCTTAACATGGTATAGACGAAAATTGGCACATGAGTGCATGAGGTTATGACGAACATGTCTGTCTAGTCATGACATGAATAACGTGAAAATCCTGTTGTGTTCGTCTTGAAACCCTTTCCTTCAGTCACGTGTGGCACATACCCTTATATCACGCGCCGCGGTATGCGGGTATGCGCCACATGTAACTCGCAGCTTAATATCTACTCAGGAACGGCGAGAACAGACATTGATAATTTAAACGCGAGAGCGTAAGAGAATCCGGCATCGGCAGCATTGACCCGACGAAAAAAAGAAAAAAGGATCTCAGCAGAAATCGAACCCAGACATTCTGCGTGGCAGTCAAGTAGTCTACCACAGGAGCCACGCCAGGTCTTGAAACTGCTTGAAAAAAAAAAAACCCTGTCGTGTCGGCGCAACGTCCATTGGGGTTGCAATGCTGCTTGTGTAATTTTATAACAAAGTAACAGACATTGCATTTGTGCTCCTATGATACAGGCGTCACGTCGGGTTAACGTCAATGGTGAACCGGTTCCATTGTATTTTCTTCGCTTTTCTAACAGTCTCATAAACCTTACACCAGGCCCGTAGCCAGGAATTTTTACAGCGAAAGCTGTTATGAGATCACAACAAGGGCCGTTTTTGGCGCCGTAGTTGTCCGCCGCCGGTGTCCGTAACCACTAACGCTCGAAATAAGAAAGAAAAAAATTCCAGGATGGGACGAGGTTCGAACCTGGACCCTCTGCGTGGGAGCAAAGTATTCTACCTCAGAGCCATGCCGGTGCTTGAAACTGCGTTGGAAAAAGACCGTATACAGGCTTCATGTCGGGAAGGAACCACATTAACGTATGTAATGTAGCGTGGTAGAAGAGTAAAACAACAACCGAGCGTCACACAACGCGAATTCTGTAACCAGGCGTCACACAATGCAAATTGCGCAACGAGTGGGTTGTTGAATGCTTCCAACCCATTACAAAGGACTTTGCCATAATTATTCATCGTCATCAGCCACAGCATCAACGAAGTGCACATAATGCCTTACAGGTGTTTAGCAGGTACCACAGTTCTCCGCGGAATGACGAAAAATTGCATAGTGGCTGCTTCCCTACTTCACAGAAATTATGATGATTTATAGCGTAGTGGGTTCCTCGCAAATGCACTTCTATTGGTTTTCAAGGAAGCCCATAAGGATCCCATGATCCATTTCCTCAGGGTCTCAATAAAGTTAATTCCCTCTCTCTATCTCTTTCTCACGTTAGCGTATGTTATAGAGCGTGGTGGGAGAGGGAAATAACGACCGGGCGTCACACAATGCGAATTACGAAACAAGTGGGTCCTTTAAAGCTTCCAACCCATTACAAAAGGCTCAGTCATAATTCTTCATCGTCATCAGCCGTCGCATCAAGAAACTGCACATAATGCCTGAGTTCTTCTGTGTTCGTGTGTGTGCGCTGTGTTAAGATGAACATAATGCCTTACAGATGGCACCTCGCTTCTCCGCAGAATGGCGAGTAATGTCGTGGTGGGCGCTTGCCAACTTCACAAAAATTATGATTTGTGGCGTAGTGGGTACGTTGCTATTGCACTTGTAATAAGCCACAAGAGAGTTTACAAAGGGCTCTAGAAATGCCGCTCTTCCAGCTTTCGCTGTGACTGTGCTGCGCTTTCCGCGCAGGCCTCTTGGCGTCACGTAGCACGTGATCTTTCTTTCGGGGGAGGGGGGGGGGACTTGCTGAAAACCTTGACTATTTCCTTATTTGTTTTTGGTAATAACGCCTACCTCACCAAAATTTCGGGGGGGGGGGGGGGCTAGCCCCCCCCCCCCCCTTTTTTTTTTCTCCTGGCTGCGGGCCTGCCTTACACATATACTCCTACGACTCAGCAAGCTATATTCAAGCGTTGCTCAACCCCGGAGGAATACGCTAATCAATGGCATTCACATCATCTCACCGTATATGGTGAACTTCGTTTCGATAATACTGGCGTATGTTCTCTAACGTGAGTGCTTACGTTGCGTCAGACCATTATATACCCTTTAAACTACAATGTGGTCAACGTTCCTGGAAAGCCTACGATGTGCACACAATTACTACACTTACAAAAACACGTCGATCCACGTCGTAACGCTTGTCTGAAAGCAAAAAGGCAGCATGGAAGGCTACCTGTTGACTGCTTCGCATGAAACCGATTCACGCAATGCGCGGGATCTCCCAAATTTTCATGTTCATTCCAATTAAACAAGCCGGGGATGTGTCTATGGAGGGCAGGTGGTGTCGCATTGAAAAATAGCGGTTCGCTATCACGTACACACAAAGAATACGCATACAGGTAGACATTGCAATATCATTACCCATGTTGGTAGTGCTCCTGTTATACGTCATAAGCATACACTGATGTGGCGCAGCCATAACAATACTGTTAAATGACTCAACCGCTTCAGCTTGGTCTTTTGACAGTAGCATGCACAATATGGCCGAACGTGACCGCGCAATTCACGCGATCTTCATTCAGAGCTAAAGTATATTTCCCGAATGCCTCATGTTCGCTAATTTATGACTGTTGTACCTTAGCAAGTTGGTTCCGCATTCTAAAAAGATGCATTAAGTAGCGTTTTCTTTAAACTTGATTCTGCACGAAGCTCAGATGATTGACCACAATGACTTGGACGACGGCGTTAATCATTTTGAGCAGCAGCCAGTGAAATGTTCGATGTCTTCCATTGCTTACGGTTGATGGCGTCTTCTCACTTGGCCATAGAACAACAATCTGGTACTTCTAATCTCCTCCTAATTGTACCTGTACAAAAAGTGTCGTTGGTCTATACCTATAAGACCTTTGACTTGACGTGGGGGAGACGTGGTAGTTACCGCATGTAACAGGAGCTCCTCTGAAGGCGCAATGTGTCAAACAGCCACTCCTTAGATGTCTGCACTTTAATGCTTTCTGTAGAAGTGAGTCAGTGATGGTTAAATAGTACTGTGCCTCTTTTCCAGCTTGGCTATTTCCGACACGTCGTACAGGTCATCTTCCCAGACCTCTGTCGGTGGCCTCTTGATCAAGGGAGACGCCGGTGACACTGGCATGGGCGGTGTGTACGGGGGTTCTGGAGGACGAGTCGGGACCACGGGTTCAACTTGGCGCTCTTTTTTCGTGAACAGAGCCACCGCGAGCAAGAGCACTAGAGCGCACAGTACGCCTATGATCCACAGGTGCACACGGCACGCGAAAGCAACCATGGGTTCCATGTGCTCCATGTACGCAGACTCCCGCGATACGCGAGCAAAACGATTGATCACGAACTTTCCAATGTCATTTTTCGGAGCCACCTGGATCGCTGACGCTATTTTCGGTCGCTCGGACGCCGTCCTATTGCTCGCCTGTTGAGTGGTGCGCACAGTCGTGGGATGACTTTTTGTCCTGGTCGCTTCCTTAGTAGTCGCTTTTGCGGTGGAGTAGTCTTTTGTCGTGGTTCCGGTGTTTTTGGTAGCCTTCACTGTCGCAGTCACGAGGGTCGTCAATTTTGTACCGAAAAGCGCTTCCATAAGCCCACGTGACTTTGTGTCGGTTGTCAGTTGCGGCTTCGGGATGACTTGTTGAGCGGGGCACTGGCCAATGTCGTCATCTGCGCCCTTGGCCAGCGTGGTCGACCTGGCCTTCTCCGTTCTATCGACCGTCGGCGTTGTGCTGCTAGACGGCGTTACCCCGTTTGTCGGGGAATAGTCTTCGTGCTTGGGCGAAGCCACGTCTTCTTGCTGTTCTGGCGTTCTGCCTTGTTCCTTCGCGCGTCCTAAGGATATCTTCGGCACCCACTTGCGGTAGGACGGAAGTTCCGCTGGCTGGTTGTGCTCGTCGGTCCCCCAAGTAGCGTCTTGCCTCTGCACTTGTGACAAAATGTTGTCCAATAGCCAGTCCTCTTGGTACGCGTGTAAGATTTGGGGAGCCGCCGTCGGGTAAACGTCCTGTCCTTCCTCATCGTCGTCGTCAACGTCGACGGCGTAGGCGACGCCATCGTTGCGGCCGGGTTCTAACATTTTGTGCCATTGGATACCCCTCCGGCCACGCTGGGGTGGCGACGGGTCGGCGGCTTGTCGGCGTACCTCGGTGTCGGGGCGGTGTTCGGCGGCGGCGGACAGCACGACGCAGGACAGCATCCAGAAGACCAGAAGGCGCCGCCGTCCGCCGCCGGACGCCCCCATGGCCTCCGCGGCAGCCGGTCTCGGCTCTCAGGGCTATCGCGCATCCCCTAAGCCCACTGCTTCTTCTTCTGTCCTCCGCAGTCACGGCAACTACGATAAGTCATGACTTTGCCTGGTTTATCGAAGCCATTCTGTGTTGAGCCAAAGCCAGGACCGGTCCACCGATGCTGCTGTTGTTCGCCAGCTTCCGTGGCTCACACCCGCTGTGGGATTTGGCCAAGAATTGGGCGGTTTTATGAGTTTATAGAAAATTTAGTAGTAGGGTAATTTATAGAATATACATTACGAATTCGAGACGAAGTTTACGCGCATGTTAACACGTGGGGAAAAATCGCAGCTTTCCTTACTATTCCCAACTTGGTGGGCAGGGCTATCTTGGCAAACAAACAACCTAAGCAAAAGCTTGCATTAAATATGGGCCCACTTCCAGTGAGTATTACACAACCTGTGTATTCCACCAGATATGAGCCCTCTTGTTGACAAGTGTAACAAGATGCAAGAAGTAGAGAAGTAAGCTGCATAAAACTGTAGCTGGAAAAGATACAGGAACGAAGCACGCAAAACAGGTATTATAGAAGAGATGTACCATCGGTATAAATTACAAAAAAGAACTGTGCATTCGAAAAAAAATAACACTAGGTAAATGCGATGTGAGCACAGGATCGACGCGAAAAAAAATAAAAATAAAACGCAGTACGCATGTTAAATTCTCGTTTCACCAAAAAAAAAGACGGTGTGGCCGATACTTTAATTGACATTAAGCGAAAAAAAAATGGACTGGACGGGTCACGTAATGCGTGGAAAAACTACCGGTGCTCTCTTAGAGCAATTGAATGGATTCCAAGGAATCAAACTCGCCGTAGAAGAGCAGGTAACCCTCTTTCCATTCCTATTTCCCCACCCCAGTGCAGGGTAGCAAACCGGATGCTAATGTCTGGTTAACCTCCCGCCCTTCCTCTTCATCTCTCTCTCTCTTTCTCTCTCTCTCTAACAAACTGTATATCATTGTCCTAAAAGTTGCTTCTTCTTTTTTTTAACACAGTTTAAGGAATTTTCGGTACGGGATTCGCGTGGTGTTTAATAATGCGGAGCGACGGAGCAGTCGATATTCTCTCAATGCAATGAAAGTGTGTGGGAGCCCGAAGTTGCTTAAAGACGCAGTTGGTGATTACAAAAGTTACTTTGCGTCTACTCTACTGACAAAAGCAACTTCAATGAGTATGCTCAATCAATTAATACGCAATTGTTGCTCCTCACATAGCATTTGACCATCTACCAGGCGTAGGCTAACTAGTAAATTGTACGACGGCGGAAACGAAAGCTATGGTACGTAGGGCGTCGGCGATCAATACACGCAACAAATATTTAATAGGCATGACCCCAGGCTTATTCTCTAAAGCACAACCAGTAGTGAGCGACTGCACCTTGTGATGAAGCATATTTTTGCTTGCAATCATGAGAATTTATGTAAACTTGGTCATGCGATCCAGTAGTTCTTGAGATTGTCATCATCGTGGTGACCGTGCCTTTCTACAGGCCTGCAAGTCGTCGTCGTCGGGAGAGGTTTACACGTCGTCGTGGTGGGCACAGTGCGGGGCTTGCACGTGGTCGTGGTAGTTATCGGCTTGCACGTGGTCGTGGTAGGCCTCGGTTTGCACGTTGTTGTTGTCGTAGTCGTCGTGAGAGGCTTACACGTTGTCGTTGTAGTCGTTGTAGTCGTCGTGCGTGGCCTACATGTTGTCGTCGTAGTCGAGGGTCTGCACGTCGTCGTTGTCGTGCGGGGCCTACACGTTGTCGTTGTGGTAGTAGTGGTTTGCGGCTTACACGTTGTAGTTGTGGTAGTAGTGGTTTGCGGCTTGCACGTGGTCGTTGTCGTTGTTGTGGTTGTCGACGTCGTAGTTCGCGGTTTGCACGTTGTGGTCGTCGTTGTTGTTGTCGTCGTCCGTGGTTTGCACGTGGTCGTAGTCGTGGTTGTCGGCTTGTGCGTGGTCGTCTCGGGAACCTCGCAGCCTTGGGCCTCTGCTGACACGTCCGGTCGCATTCTCCGGTACAGACGAAGGCGCCTGGCCAAACTGTCGGCGAGCCTCCAGCGGTTGTCCCGCTGGACGCGTGGCAGTACGCGGTCGAGGAACCAGTCCTCATAGTAGCGGTTGTCCCGTAGCCTTCGCACGGGGACTGCGACCTCGCCTCTCAGGGCGGGCTCCTCTGCCAAGTCCTCCCAGAGGACGGCTCGCTTGTCCCGGGGTCGGGGTTGCATCGGTCGCGCTCCGGCGGCGGCCAGCAGAAGGCAGCCCAGCGTGAGCACGGCGAGCCGCGTCATGCTGCTGCCGCCCTCTCCGGTCCTTTGACGCAGTACCCCAAAGCTGGCCGGCTCACCCGCGACGATGCCCCTGCTTCATGTGCACCGGCACTGACGCGTGCACCTGAACGGCGACCTCTTCTTCCTTTGAGAGCATTGACAGGAATTTCCCTCGCTGTGGGTGCACGGCATTGATGAGGGACTAATGATGTTCACCACTATATCGGGGCGATACAGAAATCTTGTTCAGGTTTTAAAATGTTTTAATGTAAAAGACCTTGTAAAAGGTTTTAATGGTAAAAAGAATAGAGAGGCCGACCTGAAATAGCGTGTCTACTTCATAACTACATACTCTTCACTGATGTAAGGAAATAATTTCTTTTTTCTCTTCCTCGGAGGAGACAGTCTGGGAAACGAAAAGCAGTGAAGCTTGAGAGCTGGTGACGATCATGCGGCTAAGATTTTATGCAGGGAATGCACCACTGCTGTTAGTGGTGGGAAAGGCCCAGCTTCTATAGGCAGCTTTCTCGAGGGTTGAACGAGATATCTTCTCTCTTAATATGGGGGGGAGGGGGGGGGGCGAATGAGGGACGTTCCTAGGTATATACGTACATAAACGCTGCTGAAGAAAGCAGCCGCTTCCGCTACAGGCGTCGTTGTCTAAACGCTGGCAGCGACGTTGCTTGTTCGACCACGGTTTATTAAACGCGAATCGGAACGATGCACTTAGGCAAATAGAAAAAAAAAGCTGTAAAGCGAGCACAGCGCGAATTTCACACGTCGCATGATATCAAGGGGTTACATTCAAGATTCCAACAAACATATGCAGGGTTGTCAGCACTTTCCATTACAAAGTAATAACGCCGCTGTTCGTTGAGCTGCAGTAATCGCTGTTGCCATGACGGCAATATACGATGCGGGGACGTTGGGGGCATGTGTTTTTTTTTTTTTTGGCGTTTTTTATCACTCAAGCCATTTTGGCCTGTGTTGGAACTGGAAACTTTTTTGGGGTTCTTTCAAGTGTTTGTATTGTTTAATTCATCCGCAGTGGTAGGAAAAGCAGGCGTATAGCTCACGTGACTTAGGCGGCTGATTACGCTTAAGAATCAACGATGACTCAGCAAGTCTGGCTAATAATCCGGATTAAATAGCGCACCAACTGATACAGCCAGTTCGCCTTGCTGACTCGCGCGCGATTATTCTCTGCACCTCCATGTAATAGCGCGGGAATGTCTTCTATTAAATTGCTGCTTTCTTCTCGCTAGTAATACGCTTATATAGCTGAATTTCTTGACGTCTCTGAGCGAATAGAAATTTATGTTGGTTCGGCTTATCTGTCGGCCTCTACACTCTAAGGCAAAATCGAGTATTTGGGGAGTATTTCTGCCACACAACAATAATCGTCATCTGGCTTGCTCGCGTTTCCTTTCTTGAAAACCCAGCTCTCGTCACTTTCCTGTCAAGAATGCTATGACACGCTGATAACGCGCGTGCCGTTCGTGACCGGGAAGTGCCGCGACCGCGGTGATAACGCGAGGAAAGTACGCGAGGTGGATGACGATTGTAGTTGTGTGGCAGAAACACTCCCAAAATACTCGATTTTGTCTTAGAGTGTATCACAATGTTTTGCCCAAATGAACAATCTTACACGGAATAAAATTCTATAAAAAGGAGAGCAAGAATGATGATGAAGGCGGATAAGGATTACTAACGGTGGAAAAGGCCAACTCCCAGCGTCGAAGCAAACACCACATGTTCGTTGTCTAGTTAATGTGCATTAGTTAGAGTCTCGTCACAACACATGCGCTTATTTTGACCAAATAGTAATAGTACCTTTGTTTTTACGTGCCAAAACCCCGATATGATCATAAAGTCAGTAATATGTCCGCTAAGGCCTTTTGAGACGGCGTTGTCATTCATTATTAACTCCTGCTAATAAAACGCTGATACATGCGAAATTTAATTAATATATTGATTCATCATATACGTGACAAGGTGAAGACATCAAAACACGTGGGTGTTTTTTAACGGTTTGCGCGTTGTTTATTATTAATATCTCAAATATTACGAAGTAATAAGTGGACACTCTGACTGCTTACATCCGTACCTCCTTTTGTAGTCCCCGACAGATTCTGCGCCAGTGTTTGCTGGGAACTAATCTATTACCGATAAACCGTCACGCTAATTACCGAATATAGTTATGTTTCTGGATTTCGAGTATTAAGCTGATAGAACTACCAACGGTGTACCACGCCGCAACACAAGCCAATAAATTAGCTAGGACACTCAAGGCCGACATTTTGTAGAGTTGATAAATTTTGCCTAATGAAGAAGTAATGCGCAAAACATTTGGCGATAAAAAGAAACTGAGGATACAGCAGTGACTAGTAGTGAAGTTCAAACATCACAGAACGCTTAAATTTTCCTCCGCCGAAAAACAACAGAACTCGAGCATCGCAAGCGCTGCCATCTGGCGAACGAGCCATTTGCTAAGCGTGTTGTCGTGAGTCGTGCCGTCTCAAGGGCGCGCTGCAGTGGTCGAGCAAGCGGGTTTTTAAAAGCAACATTCCTACGGAAACGCGTCATTCTTAATTTTCACCGATTGTCTTGCTGGATATATATATGTATTTCACAAGCATTTCAAAGAATTAACCACACTACATTAATTAAAAAAAGTAGATATTAATGGCTACGCATCTAGTTTTAAAGACCTGTCCCATGGCGCGCCCCAAGGCAGTATTCTGGGTCTCCTGCTTTTTAATGTTTATGTGAACGACTTGGCAAACATCGATAATAATACAACATTTATTATTTGTGCAGATGATACCACCTTATTTTTTAAGGAGTGCGATTTGCATAAACTAGTCGACAAAGGAAAGGATGTGTTGGAACTGCTGAACATTTGGAGCATAAGAATTTCACTAATTATAAACACCTCAAAAACAATATCTGTGCTCTTTCGTCCAATAAATAAGCCCGTAAACTGCGATTTATCATTAATGATTGGCTCAGAATCTATTACAGTTGAACCTCTAGTGAAAACTCTGGGAGTAATTTTCCACAAAAGCATGCTATGTAATTATCAGGCTGAGCATGTCCATACTAAGCTTTCTCGTACTGTAGGTGTCTTATCGCGTTTACGTTTTCTCTTGCCACAAAAAATTAAGATCTTACTATATAATTCTCTATTTTTATCTACATTAAGCTATTGCTATCTAGTATGGGGCACCACATCCAAAAAGAACTTAGGCCGAATAAAATTGGGGGACGCTTAAGCTTCGCCTTTAAGAGTTGAACGCGATAGCGATATTCTGTTCCTAGTGCGCTGTTCCAACACTACGAGTGTTTAACAGAATGCGCGCACTAAGGTGTGTGCCTTATGTAATGGGTAGCATGCTTTAAACCAGGAGCTATTATGCGCGAGAAACTTTTTCGAAGTTGCGATGCACCCACTACGTGGTCTTAAGGGAATACTCGCAGTAATATGTGCCTTTTGTAATGGGCGGATGGCTTTAAACCACCAAGTCGTTATCATATTGACGTGGTGTGACGCCCGATGGCAATGTACGCTTGTACCACGCAGTATTACTCCGATATTACATCTCGTACTTTGACACCTGTATACAGGACGCGTATTTTTGGGAAGCATGAAAGTTACTTTCAGTGCAGCTCCAAGCAGTGGCGTGGCTGTGTGGTAGAACACCTGCTTGCCACGCAGACGGCCTGGGTTCGATTCTCACTCGGACCCAACATTTTTATTATTTATTTTATTTGCAGCTTTTTCGATTTATCGGTCACGGACAAGATGATGATTTTTCGCTCACAACCAACGGCCCCGACGCCGACGGCGGAATTTCTGCGATACGAGCTCTCTAACGCTATCGCGTTAATATAGGGAACCCAAGCTCAAGTTTGGGCGCGACGCTCGCGCGGCTGAGCCATGCGTTAGCGGGGGCAGACGCTGCCCGCGAAGGCGGTTTGTGTCCGGATTTGCCAGCGGCGGCGACAAGGACACGTGCGCGCATGCGCTACTCATTCGGCCCAGAGCCAGCTGCTAGTCAGCAATAGTTGTATAATTATTCTAGTACACTATAAATAGTTGCATTCTGACGCACCACAGATGCAATCCGAGAGCTCTGCGCGTGCGCGGAAGCGGGGACGGCAGTGTTTTGGCCGTGGATGCCTTCAATTGCTATAAGAGCAGTGGCGCCGCTCGACATTGCTTTGGAAGCCTATAGATTACAGAAAAAAGTTGTGCGCATAATTACAGGTGTTCCACGCGATGAACATTCCAACCCATTTTCGAAGCCCTTAATTTACAACGAATGCCTGACCTGTACAATACAATTTTAATGAAGCGATATCGTACTTCCCGAAAGAAGCATGATTCTTTTCTTATTGATTTAGCTCGTTTAACACCCTATACCTGCCCCTATAGCACACAAGAAAGTGATGACTGGAAAATCCCTTACTCACGTACGATGGTCACCAAATGATGAGGTACTAACTGCCACTAACATTAAACAGTTTCTTACAATAAACCATTTATACAGTTCCTTTCAACATTTTTCTACGTGGCTTAAAATGCAAATCGGCATGACTCTGAAGTACATGCTTTGATATTGTATAATACACTGAATATATATATATATATATATATATATATATATATATATATATATATATATATATATATATATATATATATATATATATATATATATATATATATATATATATATATACACACACACAGTAAGACAGTAAAAGCAGATATACAGTAAAAGATCGTTAATTCGGATTTCATGGGACCGGAAAAAATGCCCGAATTAACCACCTAATTATGGAAAGTATCAAGCAAACAATAAACAAATGTCTGTTACATGAATACACTTTTATTCTCTTTATGAATGCGTAAATCATGCATACTTATTTCGCACAGGAGCAATCTAAAAGCCGCAGTTTTTGTCATCCAGCGGCTTAGTTCCCATTGCGACCACGGTGGCAGACTCCCGTGTTTAATTAGTCCGAAACGTGCTGTGCACCCCTCCCTTATTACTCACCGCCACCACCACGCGCACGGGACGATAGTTATTTTGCAGATGAAATGGACGGCAACTGATAAGTTCGTCCATCACGATGTAGCAAAGGAGTTTTATGCTAGGACCGCGGCTGAAAGTTCATCTTCGGCACAGGGTAGCCAGCCGGTCTAAGAACTGGCTAACCTCTCTGTCTTTCCGCTTGTTCTTTCCTTCCTTCCTCCCTCATCTTCAGCAGCTTCCGCCGTGTATGAGTTTTGTGACATTGCGCGCGCATTGCATCAAGCTAAAACTAAGCTGCTGAGTGTCGGATCTATACGTGGACGAAACCGTTGTCACTGAAAATAGCGATGCAGACAGCGCCACCTCGTTTCGGTTGTATGCGAACGCCATTTTGGTTCTTTTGCGTCGCACATTTGCGGCGCTTCGAGCTCGGCGCGCTCCAAGGATCGTCCGAATTAACCGAGTTGCGGCCAAACGTGACCTAATTAACGAGAGTTTGATGCCATTAAACAACGCATCTGACCGCCGGGACGAGAGAACACGTCCGAATTATCTGATTTTTTTAAATTAACGAGGGTCGAATTAACGAGCTTTTACTGTATTTCCGAAGCCTCTCGTGGCAACGGGCGTATAGAACGGCGCGCCCGATCGCAGTCAAGTGCTACCGTTCCTCGGGGCAACGGAAGTATGCAGCGCCCACGCGGGTGGACGTGAAGCGGACGGCGCAGTGAAGCGGACTTACGGGCCCGCGCCCAGGCACGCCGCGAACGCTCAACATAATTTTTTGTTTCTCGCCTAAAACAAAAAACACTCCGAATAAACTTTCACAAATAAATCTCCTTTGTTTACTCTTCCCAACGAAACCAAGCGTGCGTTTTTACTTGGAACGCATCACCACTCTACATGTGCCTGAACGTGGGGCATTTCACACATTTTTCAATGTTTGCGCCCCTTCCACTTCGAAAGTACTCGGTCATCGACTTCAATACTTTTTTGACACGCTTACTGCCAACTATCCAGCCATGTGATATAGTCCTATTTTGTCTGTAATATTCGTAGAATTTTTAAAAAATAATCAAAATGGGCGCAGAATTGCAGTATTGCTTCACCACAAAGCACATCGTGAGACAAAGTAGTGGCCGTCAATGGGCAATAATAAGGTAGTGCCATTCCTTTTCTAGTAAACAGCAGATATTTAAGGCGTTCCGTAAAGTATTGTATTTTTTAGAGTATTTTTTCGCAACCTATGTTTCGCCCACTACGGCAAAATTCAAATCACTGTAACAGACAAGAAAATTTTTTTTCCAAAAAATACTTTCCGAGGGCAAATAGTGCACTGATATGAACGTCCACAATTTTTTACAATACAATTGGAGAGGGTCGAGCTCAATGTTGGCCCACACTGCTGTTATTGCTGTTCAGACTATACAGGTTGTCCCACATAACTTGAGCCAAGACTTTGAAAATGAAAGGCACTTCAGAGGCAAATTGAACCAAACGTATACTAGTCGCACTAGCTTATAGATACTCAGGCTATTTTTATTTTCCACTAAACTAATTAGTTAATTATTTTTAATTACGTAACTTTTTAATTATTGGCTGAAAACCCAAAATATGAACACTGAGCTGTAGAGCGCTTTTAGAAACATGCACGGACTGAATTGTTTCCTGTACGATACGTCTCGCGGTGTTAATTTTTCCGCGTTGTAAAGAAAGCCCGCGAAATTTGAAAAGAGGCCACGTGACGGACCGCGAGCGCACTGCTATAGTGCTGCTCTCAAGCGTGCAACCGGTGAACGAGGTCGTCTGTGGCTGCCACGGGGATTCGACAGGGTGCTTTGAAAGTGGCCGGTGTTTGGGCGTCCGTATCAGCGCTTTCCAATGTCACTGCGAGTTCAAATGTTATCACTCGACCCCTACTCTTATCGTTCAACTGTTTGACGTGATTTTTACGATTTCCTGTGATCTGCCGTGGTGTTATAGTGGTTATGGTGCTCGACTGCTGACTCGAAGGTCGCGGGATTGAATCCCGGCCGCGGCGGCCACATTTCGATGGAGGCGAAATGCTAGAGGCCAGTGCACGTAGATTTAGGTGCACGTTAAAGAACCCCAGGTAGTCAAAATTTCCGGAGTCCTCCACTACGGCGTCCCTCATAATCATATCGCAGTTTTGGGATGTAAAACTAACAATTATTATTATTATTATTATTATTATTATTATTATTCCGCAACTTGAGTATGCGTCCGTGATATGGAATGGCATTGCTCAATCCAGCGGTAACACCATTGAACGAGTCCAGAAAAAATTCCTCAGCATATATAACCATCGCTTTGCTAAAAATGACTCTGGATCTCCTTCAAATACTGCTGAGTCATTATCACTGCCATCACTTCACTGCCGACGAAATCGTTCTGATCTCTTATTTCTCTACAAGCTAGTCCACGGTTTCATATCCTGCCCTGTACTTCTCAATTGTGTTAATTTTCGAATTCCGCGTAAGTTAACCAGAGAGAACAGACCGTTTCATGTACCCGCCTGCTTCTTCCAACACTCTACCGTTCACAGAATACAAAGTCTTTATAATATTAATTTTCTTGATCTTGACGTTTTTCATAGTCCACAATCACTGTTTTTATCCGAGCTTTGCACTGTTTTGACATAGTATGGCACAGTGTACAAAGTCTTCCCTTCTCCGTCTTTCCGCATAGTTGTATATGTGCAATCTAATTTTTTATTCCCCTTCAATATTTCTCATATTGTCTTATTTTACTCCTCCCCTTTAGTGTTCATTTCTCTTTGTCTACGTGTTTTTGCTCTTTTTATTTCTGAAGACTGTCTGTATTGTATTGTTTATTTTTATTGATTTTATTTTTGCGTGCGCCTGCACAAAGACCTCACGGTTGTTCCTGGGCACGTTAAATAAATGATTGATTGATTGATTGATTGATTGATTGATTGATTATTATTATTATTATTATTATTATTATTATTATTATTATTATTATTATTATTATTATTATATTGTCCTAGTAGTGACTACGATATTTAATAACTGCCTGGGCACTTCCACATTTCCTAGCATGTGGAAAACTGCTCGTGTTTTTCCAGTATTTAAGTGGGGCTCTAAAACAGATGATTCTAATTATCGCCCGATTTCTCTACCATGTGCCACATGAAAAATCTTCGAGCTGGCTCTTCACAACATATTGTCTTTTAGTGTGCAAAACTCATTGATTCCTAATCAACATGGTTTTCTCGCTGGCCGCTCAACTACCACAAATCTTGCTAGTTTCATGACGCAGATCTCCACACCTATTTCTCAGAAAGGACAGGTTGACATAATTTACTGTGACCTGAGCAAGGCTTTTGACGTAGTCAGCCACACACTGATTATGGTTAAACTTGCGCACTTTGATGTTGACTTGTCGGTTGTGAATCTCCTGCACAGCTATCTGCTCAATAGATATTGTTATGTTGCCGTAAATGGCCAAACGTCTTCTTTTGTATAAAGAGACTAGTGGGGTCCCTCATGGGTCGGTATTAGGCCCACTCTTATTTTACAGCGAAAGCTGTTATGAGATCATTTCACCGGCCGTTTTTGGCGCCGTAGTTGTCCGCCGCCGCCGCCGCCGCTGCCGCCGCCGCCGCCGCCGGTGTCCGTAACCAGTATCGCTCGAAATAAGAAAAAAGACGAAATAAGAAAAAAATTCCAGGATGGAACGAGGTTCGAACCTGGGCCCTCTGCGTGGGAGCCCTGTATTCAACCTCTGAGCCATGCCGGTGCTTGAAACTGCTTTGCAAAAAGGTCCTATACAGGCTTCATGTCGGGAAGGAACCACATTAGCATATGCAATATAGCGTGGTAAAAGAGTAAAATAAGCACCAAGCGTCGCACAACGCGAATTCTGTAACCAGGCGTCACACAATGCGAATTGCGCAACGAGTAGGTTGTTGAATGCTTCCAACCCATTACAAAGGGCTCTGCCATAATTATTCATCGTCATCAGGCACAGCATCAACAATGTGCGCATAATGCCTTACATGCGTTTAGCAGGTACCAACGCTCTTCGTAGAATGACGAAAAATGGCACAGTGCCTGCTGCCCTACTTCTCAAAAATTACAATGATTTATAGCGTAGTGGGTTCCTCGCAAGTGCACTTGTATTGGTTGCCAAGGAAGCCCATAAGCGCATGATCCACTTCCTCAGGGTCTCAGTAAAATTGCAATGATTTATAGCGTAGTGGGTTCCTCGCAAGTGCACTTGTATTGGTTGCCAAGGAAGCCCATAAACGCATGATCCATTTCCTCGGGGTCTCAGTAAAGTTCTTCGCCCCCCCCCCCCCGTCTCTCTTCCACGCCAACGTATGTTATACAGCATGACGGGAGAGGGAAATAGCGACCGGGCGTCACCCAATGCAAATTACATAACTGGTGGGCCGTTTAAAGATTCCAACCCATTACAAATGGCTGAGCCATAATTCTTCATCGTCATCAGTCGTCGCGTCAACAAAGTGCACATAATGCCTTACAGACGTGTAGCTGGTGCCTCGCTTCTCCGCAGAATGACGAATATTGGCTCAGTAGGTGCATCCCAACTTCATAAAAATTGTGATTTATGGCGTAGTGGGTACCTTTCTAGTGTACTTGTATTGTAGCCCCAAGAGAGCTTAACGGGCTCTAGAAACGCTGCTCTTCCAGCTTTCGCTGTGACTGTGCTGCGGTTTCAGCGCAGGCCTGGCGTTTTTTTTTAATTTACGTTAATGATGTTTCTTTTGCCATTCGTAATTCTTCTTTCCTCTTGTATGCCGATGACATCAAGATTTTTAAGGAAATTCATTCACTTAACGACTGTCGCTTGCTGCAGTCAGACTTGCGCTCTTTTTCTGAATGGTGTAACGGTAATAACCTTTCTCTGAATACCTCGAAGACAAAATTCATGTCTATCACTCGCAAAACATCTGGCGTGTCATTTCAATACTCTGTCAATTCTGTGTCCTTATGCAAGGTTTATGAGATCAGTGATCTTGGTGTTGTTGTTGACAGCGCGTCAAACTTTTCTGCTGACGTTAAGCGTGCTGCTATGCGGGGCCTTCGTTCTCTCGGATGTGTTTGTAGAATATCTCGAGAATTCAGGTCTCCCATGGCCCTCCACAAATTGTATACGGCAATATGTCTTCCACAACTTGAGTATGCGTCCGTGATATGGAATGGCATTGCTCAATCCAGCGGGAACACCATTGAACGAGTCCAGAAAAAATTCCTCAGCATATATAACCATCGCTTTGCTGAAAATGACTCTGGATCTCGTACAGATACTGCTGAATTATTATCACTGCCATCACTTCACTGCCGATGAAATCGTTCTGATCTCTTATTTCTTTACAAGCTAGTCCACGGTATCATATCCTGCCCTGTACTTCTCAAATGTGTTAATTCTCGAATTCCGCGTAAGTTAACCAGAGAGAACAGACCGTTTCATGTACCCGCCTGCTTCTTCCAACACTCTACTGTTCACAGAATACAAAGTCTCTATAATGTTAATTTTCTTGATCTTGACGTTTTTCATAGCCCACAATCATTGTTTTTATCCGAGCTTTGTACTGTTTTGACATAGTATGGCACAATGTACAAAGTCTTCCCTTCTCAGTCTTTCCACATAGTTGTATATATGCAATCTAATTTTTTGTGCCCCGTCAATATTTCTCGTGTTGTCTTATTTTACTCCTCCCCTTTTGTGTTCATTTCTCTTTGTGTACGTGTTTTTGCTCTTTTTATTTCTGAAGACTGTCTGTATTGTATTGTTTATTTTTTTTTTGCGTGCGCCTGCACAAAGACCTTACGGTTGTTCCTGGGCACGTTAAATAAATGATTGATTGATTGATTGATTGATTGATTGATCGATTGATTGATTGATTGATTGATTGATTGATTGATTGATTGATTGATTGATTGATTGATTATTACCACCTGTGCTGACTCACGGTATCTGGAGTTGCGACTGAGCAGACCCATACAATTTCAAAGCAACGGCGGCAATATGGTTGTCGTCGCCTGCTGCTCATCACAATGTTGATTCTTCATGTTCAAGACTGACCACCTTTCTTGCACCAGAAGACTGATATTGAAGTTTTAAAGCAGTATGCTTTGTTAGTCGGAAAATTGTATCAGCGTTACGTAGCTACCGCTTAACATAAGGGCATACTAGAGAAAAAAACTGAATCAGTTTAGACTGGCATTTGTGATGATGCGTTATTTGAAATCTCTATTTTCATTTATTTTCATTAAATCTTCTGGTGATTAGTTGAACGCCATAACCGAATGCGAAGGAACGTCAATATTCTATATGTAGAAAATCGCGTCGAAACTTCAGCGTCGGTATATCATCGTGACGTCACGTATTTCAACGTTTGTATATATATATATATATATATATATATATATATATATATATATATATATATATATATATATATATATTGATTTGGGTTATGTTGGCCGGAAACTTCACGCGTGTGCAATCGTAGGCTCCTTGGCGTCTTTCAAACACAATGTTGCTCTTTGTACAGATAAACAGTTAACTGTGCCTTAGAAGATGTGTTCGAAATATACAGCGCCCTGGTGTTCAAAATTCCAAGGCGGCGTCGCCGCTGATGCATACCTTTCCTGAACATGAATGGGGCACAAATCGTATCTTCCATAGAGTTTCCGCCAATTCAGTATCACGTAAACCTGTTGTCATCTACGGGAGCTGCGAGGTGGTGGAAAGCGGGAATGATGTGCTTCGTCTTCCGGTTTTCGAATGGCTTTGCGACTTCACGAAACTGGTCATTCGGTCAATACAAGTTGCGCTATATAAATAGGGCAGTTGGGCACTTCATTGGGGATGTGCACGATGAGATGCTAACTGTCTGGTTGTGTTCTGAACAGCATGCGTGCTTGGAAATTTAGGGGGAGAAAACGCGGTAAGTATCATCGCAAGAACATCAGAAACAGATAGTGAACGAAGAGGCCAATTACCGTAGTATAACCATCCTTCTCATCGTAATTGAACGACCTGAGCGCCAGAGTTTTCTTGAGTCATTTTCACGGCGTCTTCTTTCGACTTCCCATGTCGAGTAAATGTGATGATTAGAGAAGAGAGAGAGAAAAACAGAGTGGGAAAACGCGCTAACGTCAACTAGATCATAACATGATTAAGAAAGAAAACAGAACTATACGATACTTGCGATGGCATACCTCTAACGCCGCTCTCTTCGTTGATGACACTACAATATTTATCCGAACTCCATGGCTGGTTTCCGACGTTACCGCTCTTCCATCGACAATGTAGTTGATCTCGTTTCGTATGTTCAGCACGAAAAGTCCCGCAAGCGACTATCTGCAGCTTTGTTCTTAGATGTGAAAGGTGCATACGATAACATATTACATGAGGCCATTCTCGATGCACTTGCGGCGGTGGGCCTCGGTGGTCAAATTTTTTCGTGGATTGCAAGTTACCTGGCTGCAAGGTCATTCTTTGCAATACTTGTAAGACTGATATTCGTGTTCTGCAGGCAGTACAAGCTCAAGCACTCAGAGCGTGCCTTGGTTTGCCCAGATGTACGTCAACAGAGGCAACTATTGCGATTGCTCGTGACCATCCAATGCAAACTCACATTACGGTGGAAGTCCTGAGAACACACGTCAGACATTTTGACCGTGCTCCCTATCATCACCTGGCAACACTGCCTTCAGAGAGGCGCCAAGCATCATTCTCTAAAACTATCGTCAAGTACAAGGACAAACTTCCCTCGGGCTTCACCACTGCATCTGAACCACCGATGCCCCCTTGGTGTTTTATTCGACCCACAGTTCAACTCAGTGTACGAGGGATCCGGAAAAAGTCTGAGCTGTCGTCACCTGTGCTGAAACAGATGTTTCTGCTTCTTTTGCACGAGAAGTATGCGGACAGTGTACATATATATATATATATATATATATACAGATGGTTCCACAAACACCCACTGTTCGTCCGGTGCGGTGGTTGTCCCAGCAAGAGCTATTACCATCAGCTTTAGGACTGACCACTCCACGACGTCGACGGAACTAGCTGCTCTGCGCGCTGCACTTTGTTTGGTCAATCGGGAACCACCTCAACATTGGTCAGTCTTCAGCGACTCAAAGGCAGCCCTACAATCTGGGCTATCTGCTCTGCGTCGCGGGCCATACGAACAGCTCGTATTTGAAATTCGATGTTTTCTCCATACTTCACATGAGAAAGGGCACCACGTGACGTTTCAGTGGCTGCCAAGTCACTGCGGCGTCATAGGGAACGAACACGCCGATAATGCCGCTCGGGCAGCTCATGAAAGCACACAGGAAGATACCATCCCACTTTCAAGGTCTGACGCTGCCAGCAGTCTTCGAGGGCTTGCACATGAGATAACGCTCGCTCTGTGGTGCCTACCAAGCAGCCGAACCAACCGGACCAATCTTCAACGCCACCTGTCCTCTTTGATGCATCTCTGTATGCCAACTGGACTCCGCCGAAGAGAGGCCACACTGCTTTATCGCTTATGGCCAGGCGTGGCATTTACGAAGTCCTATTCCTTTCGGATTGGAATGGCCGACAACGCTCTTTGCGATGCCTGTCGTTGCGAGGAGACGCTACACCACGTCCTGTGCGACTGCCCGGCATATAATGTTCAGAGACAGTCACTGGCGTCCGTTCTAGCGCGCCTTGACAATGGACAAATGTCTGTTGAAACAGTTCTTGCATGCCGTCTAACAGAAGACATCACAGCTGAAGGCGACGAAGGCACTGCTGAGGTTTTTAAGAGAGACGAACTTGGACAAGCGGCTGTGACAAAAATGTCGCGTACCACGCAAGAGTGACCGACTGATTCTGTGTACAGTGTCATGCGCTATCTTTCTATCTTTCTCTCTCTATTTCCTCTCCATCTTTAATCTCTCCCACCCTGTCCCCAGGTGTAGGGTAGCAAACCGGTTGTCCTATACTGGTTAACCTCCCTGCCTTTCCTTCTCTATTATTTCTTCTCTTCTCTTCGTTGATGCAGCTGGAAGAAGGAGGCGCATGTCTCCTTCCCGCCCGAAATTCTTCAATTTTGCACGTGTATATATACGCGCACCCATAGAAACGCATGCACGAACATGCAGAAAGGGTGGTTAAGCGCCCCCCCCCCCCCCCCCTGAACAAGATTTCTGGCTACGCTACTGCCGCATAGTATCACTTGTCCGCGTAGAAAAGCGCGAAACAAATATCTACGGTGTACAGGAAAGGCGAGAAATAAGGCCGCTACTCGGTGAAGCGGACAGAGGTCGAATGTCAGTTGGGGTGGGGGTTAAGGATAAGGTTAAAAAACCAATAGGGTTAGTAAACAAGCTGTGAGAAAGAAGCAGCGTTGAGGCGTGCATGGAGGGAGGGCCCCGAGGAAATCAGAACCTCGTCAGCGCCGTGCAGGGAAGAAGGAATCGAGCTCCGGGCTGCAGGCGTGCCCAGCAGACGAGGAAGCCATCACCGGAAATAATTGGAGCAGCGCGAAGGAATCCAGTCTCAACGGAAGAGATGGGGGCAGAATGAAAAGAAACAGAACACGAATGAGGACGGTCGAGGCGTGCCAAGTATGCCGCCGGCCACTATTCCGGTGCTCAGTGCATGCGGCCTTGGCGCCTGCGTTGAAGATTCCTTCATTGGCGATGCCGATGGGGAACGTGAGAAAAAAAATTCTTAAAGGGAGCACGGCCGGAGAGGAGCCGGAGAGGAGAAATAACCCCGCTTCATCTCGCTACTCAGTCGCGAGCGCAACTTGGAATTACATTTTTCTTTCTGTTTCTCGCGCTGTCCCCTGAATGCTTTCACTATGCGAGCGACTCTACTTGCAATTCGATTTTGTTCGTTTTTTCTCGTCTCTTACGTTATCGACGTGTTTTCTGTCGCACGCAGGGGAAGAAAATTAGCTGTTATTTCACTCGCGTCGTCCTCGCTTACAAATGAGGAGGGTATTTCGCTTCGCGGAGATTGCGGAAACCGAGCATTTTTTGTGCTTTTTTCTTTCTATTACGGTGCATACAGTGAAGACAAACTTTTTCTCTTTCTCTTACAGTGCACGCAGTAAAGACGAAGAAAAAAAAAGATGGTTTGTGCGGCATTGAACGAAGGTTTGGTTTAGTTATTCAGCGATACGCTGTTGCTTTCGGGATGTGGTGCATTGGTGAACAGCGATAACTGGCTGAAGATCTTAATGCAAGATATAAACGCAGTACCTCATGAGTTAAGGTGATAGCGAAGTTAAGCTTACGCGAGACAAGTAGGCCGGTTGCACTTCACTGGTAGTGAGCATACGAACGGCGCATAATGTATGGCAGCAACGATTATTTCGTGTTCTTTAACTTCGGCACGACGCCTTGTTTAAGCGTTGAGCACTGCCTTTGTTCGCCTATGCTACATAAATAAGAGTTCGTGTCACAGTCTCAGTGAATCTAAAAAAAAAAATATGAAGAAAAAAAAACAGAAAAGGGAGCAGAAAAAAAAAAACAGTTCCTACTCTAATATTAGTGAACTGAAATTGTGCACTCCTAAAACAGATGGTGTAAGAAATTATTCAGGTCCAAGTTTTCCCAGCATGAGCTTATTCTCATAAATACGCTTTCGGTTGTATCGAAACGCAGCCGGAACACGGAATCCAGCAAGTAGGCAGGAAGAGACTGCGTGGATAAATTTAGTATGCGGGAGCAATATTACGGATACTGTCTGGCATGAAGATTTAATAATGAGGAAAATATTTCTGGCGCGTAAGGCACTCTCGGCAACTCATCTTTATCAAACATCGTTAGTCGTTTAGCACGTATAATTACCTGCGATAAGCGCTGATTTTTATTCAAACATTCATTAATGCAGACGTACCAGAGACTGTTCAGCTGGGGAACGTGAGAGAAAAAGAGAGAATATATATAGACAAAAAAACAAAACAAACGCCTTCTCACTCACAAGCATGATGAATCACCATCGCGTTCACGTTTTTTTTTTTTTGTATCCGCTGCCGTTATTTTTGGAGTGCGCGTGAAGTCCAGAAGCAAGCGCTTCCGCGTTTTGAAATATCCAGGCGCTAATAAATATCTCGAATGACACCCACTAGTTCAGCGTGATCTAAATGATATATGGCGTAAAAACCAAGAAGTAAAAAAAATAACTGGAGGGGACCGTAACCTTTGACGTGTAGGTAACTGGTAGTGGCGCTCACACGTCGGCATTCGTGTGCCCTGGTGTATTCCTCGGGTTAATTTTATGTTTCATTGCACTGCCGAAGTGGATCTCAGAGGCCACACAGAAAGAAGCGCGTGGTTGAGATCTGCTCCGCCAGGGGCCGCAACGATCCCAGCTGCTCAGAAGAAAACCGCCTGCTATTTCAATGAACTAATTCAATTAATTTTCGTTACTTATCCTGACAGGCAATTGATAATTATCACAAGTCAACTTACGCTCCGATATAATATATATCCAACGCAACGCAAACTTGAAGCAGAACGGTCAATTTCGTGCCAGTTTTGTTTTTCGAAGACTTTTTCCGAATATCCCGAAAACCGGAAGTAAGTGCTCGACCGGAAGTGCTTAGAGGAGAAAGAAGAGGGTCGCTCGGTGCTCGGGCCGCTAATAAAAGAGGAGAACCACGAGTGCGATGCGAAACACGTTCGAAAAAACGTAATTGCGAACACATGCCACGTGTTAATAATTCGCGGCATTCTTTGGCTGCAGTATCTCAGGAGTTCGGGGATTGGTTAGGTTGATTCTACCTCATTTTTGATGTTTCGCATAACGCTTGTCGTGTTTCGTATAACCCGGAACGCGTAGCGTCAAGAGGACCGCTGCAGAACTCTTATCGACTTATATGTTACCGTCATCCGAACTGCATCTGCGGGCGTGCCAGCGAAGTTGACCATACGTTCATCGTCGCCATTGCGTCACATTCATATCATCGACGTCACGCTGTTGTGTCTTTCATTGGTAGTATTCTTGTCTTTCATTGGTAGTATTCTGCGTATATCTTCATGCAACTTCATCAGCGATACAACTTCACCAATGATACAAGTTCACCAATGCTCCGTGTATTTGCAACACCAGCGGAAGCTTCACTTACACCGACTACCACTTTTACGGCGAAGCAGTCTTAATCTACTCTGCGACCTCGTCGTCGTCGTCGTCGGTGTCGTAGTCGTAGTCGTAGTAGTAGTCACACAGTTCACCAGGCCAGAGGTGACAGTGAATGAATAAATAAACAAATAAATAAAGCGAAACGATGATGATGATGATGCTTGATCACGTACACTCGAGCGCTTACAGCTTTAATGTTCGACGGTCTTCACGGCGTGTAACTGGCTGCAATCCTTTTTTTCTTCGTTTTTACCCTCGCAATTACTTCTTCAATTTTCGTTTTTTTACTCCAGACGAGCCATCACGGCTGGCGCTGCCGTAATACAGGAAGATTTAAAAAAAAATTTAGGGAGCTCTCGACGTGATTAAGTCCTATGCACATAGTCCTGTGTGCGACGACTCCCGAATTGAGAAAGAAGTTGGAACCAAATGGCGGCCGTTTTCAATTGCATTTTGGATTAAATCAAGCGAAAACCATCGCGGGAGTTGTCTAGAAACGCTAATTATGTGCTCCCGGCGGCGGCCGTCCTATTTCGTATTCAAAAACGTAGCTTCTGCCATTTTCGTTGGCGAGAAAGAAAAGGCGGAACGAGGAAAGAAACGACAGCGTGATCTCGGAGATGACGTGTGCAGCAGCTGCCTCGGGGACTCCTCCTCCTCCTCTTTCTCGGTGTGCGGTGGAACGTGAAAAAATTGAGCGGACGGAGCAAGGGAACAGCGGCGGCATTAATAATGCGGGCGCGCGTATAGTTAATAAATCCGCTGGCAATGCTCGCGATGTGGCCGCGATCACCGGAGTGCCGTTGAAGTTTGCGAAGAGCGCTAAATACGAGACAGCGCAACTGCCGTGTATATGACTAAAATGACGCAGTCTCGTTCGAAACGCTTCTCACGAGGTATTACTGCGTCATTATATGAATTATTCATGGAACACCATCAATTTTACGTTGCTTTCATGTGCTTGTGTGCTTTCTAGATTGTGTATACACTACGGGATAATTTATTTACGCGTATGCTAACTATGTGGTTATGCTAGTCCACATTGTATATAGGCTAGTTTACGTCAGACATGTGGGCGCTGCGCCGTTGGGCTGTTAAACGAATGTTTACTTACTTTTGTATGTCGTGACGTGAGTTGATAAGGTCAGGAAACGCCGAACGCACCAACCCAACCATTTCCATGTGTATACGCCCACCGCAGCGCTGTTCGTTCATTTGCTTAAGGGCTCAAAAGGGCAACGTTAACAGCCCATTATGGCGGCACCAAAACCCATCCGGAAAATAGTCTATAGTATGTGCTGGTGACATTCTATAGGCTTAGGTCTTATGTTTTTGCGGTAAAATAGTCTCTAGTGTGTGCTGGTGACATCCTGTAGGCTTGGGTCTTATGTTTCTGCGAGCTCGCTGAATGTCTGGAACATTGTTACAAGCGTCAGCAGCTGTCGCACGGGAAGGCCCGTATATGCAAGTCTTGCAACTCAAACGCTGTTTTCAAGACACGTACGATTACGGTCTTCACTGCTACCCACACACTGTCTAAATGCTTGCTTTGGGGACGCCACATTTTACAACATGAATTTTAACTACCACTTCGCTCTAAAAAGCGCTTACCAGCTTGACAGAGAAATAAGAAGCGGGTACCGAAAATCAGGCGCCGAAAACCCCGAAATGCAGCTAAAGGTTTGTTTGGCTAGAGAGTTAGCATGACGCAATAAAAGTAAGACATACCAGATGCCACACTCTCTTGCACAAGCGAGCAAGTATAATTGCAAAGCTTTATAATTGGGCACCTGTGCCTTGCGTTCGTTAGGTTCGTTAGGTTTGCGTAAGCGCGGCGTATATGTTTTAGAAGAGTGTTTATTTCCCGAAAACCAAAATGCAAGTGAATCGCACTCAGGTCTTCACGAGGACAAGGCAAAGGAGCTTTGGGGAGGCTTTAAGTACACATGCTATTCTCTAAAAAGGGGCCGGAACACTAACCCAAAGGGTAATTAGCCTATGGCGTATGCGCAGTGGCGACATCTCGAGGCGACTGCGTATGCGAAGCCCTGGGTACCCTATTCTAAAGCTCTGTATTTTAAGATCGGCACTGCCTACTCAAGGGTTGCCGAGGCAGACGATGCAGGCTCTTATTGTTGAGCACATATGCAGGTAAGCACATAGGCAGGTAGCGATTCCATAGCCCTGGGCCTGCATTTACAAAACTGTATTATGCTAGAATTGCTAATAACAGTAAATTTCAACCAGTTCTGATTATACGTGTATTATTATCGAAGCCGGCTGCATGACCAGTGACGAGGAACGATACATTACTACGAAAAGTTTTGTGAAATCAGCCACACGCTGATTCTAATAGAATGTATTTGAAGAGACAGCGGTTACTGCGTTACTGCGGCTTGTACTTGGTTATTAGCCTTATCTGGGCAAGTGAGTACATTAGAATGATGCTTGTTTTGTCCACGTTAAAAAGTTATGCTTTTATACGGTGGTAAGGCTATGCTGCTATAAACAGATATAGCGCCTGTATTCTTTGTACATCAAGCTGTTCTTGTGTCGTTTCCTGCGCTGTAAGGGTAAATTAAATGTCAACATACTCTAACTGACGCCATTTAGAAGTGAATTAAAACTGAGCGGACTAAAGGTTGCATAAACTGAATTTATAGTACAAAAATCACACAGTTGACAGTGGCCGAAATTTTTTCAAACATAAATGCTACATTTATAGCATTGAAGCGGACAGAAATGGTTGGTCATTTGTGAAACGAATAAATGCCAGCGGACAACACGAAACTTGAAACTTTATTTCCAACATTCAGGATGCTGAGGGCCGTGGTAAAAAAACCACTAATGCGCTTTACTGGGAACACGACCCAGTGGCGCAGGCAGAAATTTTTTTCGGGGGGGGGGGGGGGTCCGACATTGGGTCTGGGCAGATAAGTGGGGTCGAGTGTCATTGTGTCCTCTGTATCCCATGGCGAAAAAATTTCGGGGGGCGGGGGGCACGGGCCCGGTGTGCCCCCCCGCCCCCCCCCGTGGATACGCCCCTGCTACGACCCCTTACAAATGGGCGGCATAGGCAACATGTTTATTACAACGAAAATGTACAAACTGAGCAAACAATCTTAGTGAGTGTTTGTACAAATCTAATAAAGCATGAAGATTGCAGGGGCGTAGCCAGAAATTTTTTCGGGGGGGGGGGGGGGTTCAACCATACTTTATGTATGTTCGTGCGTGCGTTTGTATGTGTGCATGCCTATATACGCAAGCAAACCCCCCCCCCCCCCCAACCCCCCCCTTGGCTACGCCCCTGGAAGATTGAAAAAAAAATGAGAATTTCAAACTGAGGAAAACAAATGATCTTAATGACTCCTTTTACATACGAAACGATGCCTTGAGAGCTTAGAACAATGCAAGAAATACAAGAGAGAGAGAGAGAGAGAGAGAGAGAGATGTTTATTTATAGAAAGGCAGAGAGGTCGGCCTGAGCGATAGTATGCTCCAGCCTGCTACTCTGCACCGGGGGACGCGAAAGGGGAGAAAAAAGAGTGATGGATGACGATGGTAAGTTAGGGAGGTGAGTACGTACAGTCCCGTCAAGGTGGCGCAGTGCTATAGCCGCGCATCCAGTCCAGTGACTTGAGCACATATTTTGTACCTGCCCAGCGTACGCCCGTGAGCGGCAAATTGATTTCCTCTACTGAAGGATTGCATAATAGGCAACTAACTGATGAGGTTGTGTTGGGCCCTTGGCCTGACGCCAACAGTACAACTGTGGTCATAAGAGCGGTCGTAGCTTTCCTACAAGAAATACATAATTAGCACTAAGCTCAGGCTGTACACGTGCCCATATGCATACTACATGTACAACCAAAACACGTCGTACAACCAAATATGACAGAAAAAAAATACACTTGAGAAACACAAAAGGTAAATTCGTAAACAAATTACAGCTATAAGTTGAAATAGCATATTGAATACAGTAAGTTAGTTAAAAAAACAGAATAGCACATATGTTCAATTTCACTCAGATGGCAGATGAAAATGGAGTACTAGACCCGTCGTTTCTTTCTCCTGCCTTTATCCGTTGTGCATTTATAGCTCAGCAAATGGACGATTGTAAAATGTATTGTAACGTAACTCTGTAGGCTGTACTTGCAGGCAACTGAAATGTAGAAAAAATGAGCTGTTACGATTTCAAATTGCCGCCACTTTAACGACGCATTTCACTTAACTCGTATCTCAGCCCATCGAATAGTGAGATGTTTTTTTTTCTTTCTTAAACGCCAGTGTAACCAGGCATAGTAAACGATAAGCGCGTCTGGTATGCACGTTTCAGAGAAGTTAGACGTCTGTATTTCGTCCCAGATCTGCTGCGATCCCGCCATTTCACGTTTACTGGGAACTAGGTTGTTTCTGTCCGTTTAGGGGGGGGAAAGCAGTCAAAATCGAAACTTTCGGAAATCAAAGCATTGGGCTTTGACTTTCGTTTATACTTGTAAGAATGTTTCGTCATAATCTGTTCAGCCGCTGCATGGCGAGAGCACTTACATTCTTCGAATGCGTTTGAAAGGGAAAATCGGGTTTGGGCTCGCTTTAAACCTTCTCTTGACCGTTATTGCACACTGCACAAACACATAGGAGACAGAGAGGGAGAGAGAGAAAGAAAAAATATCGCCAACTGCTATGCGACACTAGTGAAGAGAAAAAAAAATGACGTTTATAAATGTTTATAAATTACTTTGTGCGTGTGTGTGCGTGTGTGTATGAGAGAGAGAGAGAGAGAGACAAATTAAGAAAAGAAACGACAGAAACTGGTTATCGCCAGAGAGTGCATTTATTACAATGTCGTTTCGAATCAAATGCTCTGTTTCCTATTTTGCGTGCTCCAGCGGTGCCTGTCAAGTACAGATACACAGGGCAGGAAAATGTGAGTTATTGCCGTTTGCGAATGTGCCTGGTAGTGCCACCCATAGCGCAGTCCGAAGTCGCTAACCTGAATAAGATTTTAGAACTTTGCACTTGCATTCAAATGCAGTTCGTCTGATCTATCGCAATGCATTGCCGGTTGTTGCATTGCAGTGCGACGCATGTGCGTTGAGATGGAAGGAATGCTGCCAGCGTTCATATGCCCTGGAGTGTACTGCCCGGTACGCCCAGACCACCACGTTGGGTTATCCAATGTGGCCCTGTCAGCAGCTCAAGTCAGAACGCTTTCCTGTCTCCGTTGTGTAGTTAATGAACCGTGTGGCATGATGGAGCGTCAGCCTGGCTTTTTCGTTCTGTATCTAAGCGCGCGGACACTTAGCCTTTCGCGTTAAAGGGACACTAAAGGCAAATATTAAGTCGACATTGATTGTTGAAATAGCGGTCCAGAAACCTCGTAGTACTACTTTTATGCCAAGGAAGTGCTTATTTTGAAAGAAAACCGCGTTTTATTGGTCCGAATCGCGTTAGCGCACTTCAATTCAACCACCTGAAAGCGGCCTTTCTCACGTCACTGTTGCCGTACCCAACGTTGCCCGCCTTTACTGCGCGGTGGCGTGCACTGGCGGCATGCACCATTCGGGCATCCGGCAACATCACATGCATGCGGCATTTCGTCGAACTTTCTGCCAGAGTGACTTTCACGAGCGCGCAAAACACACGCGGCAGTACGCGATACCGAAACTACCACTGAGACGAGACCGCGCGAGCGAAGCAGGGTGTCGGGCGAAGCGCAGTTCGGCGAAAACGGAACCTTTGAACCGCGCGCGCCGTTCCCCATGGCAACGCCAAAGAGGTTCTTTTTTCCATTAATCAAACAGAAACGAACAAACAGCATTTTATTACGTCTCTTGATGCGGAAGGTTCTTTCTTTATCAGCTAGTTTGATTACAAGTGATTAATTGTAGTCAGACTCTCTCACGTCATCGGGATCATTTTCAAAATGTCCCACTTGTCGAGCTCATCGTGTGATACATTTAGCTTAATTTCTCGGTAAGTTGGGCACTGCTGTTGATAATATTGCCGTTTTAGACGTTGTCATACATCGAGCTTTCACTCTGACATAAATTGTTATTTGCCTTTAGTGTCCCTTTAATGGCGAATTCAACCACCACGCTCTGGCCGCATGTGCGCTGTCAGTACTGGTACACCACGGCGACTTAATTGCGCCTTAAGTGTCTGTTGTAGAAATGCTATCACAACTAAATTAAAGAGCGAAAATATTAGTAGAACATTCCAAATAATGCGAGAGAGTTGAAGGTGGCTGTGTTAGTGCTAAGATGAAAGCGCTAGTGCGAGAGCAAAAGGTTAACGCGAGCTCTTGTGGTAATTTCTCTTTTTTTTCGCGCACTTGTTTCATTCTTTGATGAACGAATGCAACTACAATATCGTGAATGGGATTTTTACTTCGAATTTATGGCAATACTTTGATCTTAGTTTATGAAATATTCTCCAAACTAATTGGAGTACCTTAGGATAACAAACTAGGTCACGGTATCAAACGAGCTGAAAAGAAGCCATAGCGCCAACTAACGCTAAGGCAATACGCTAAACTACAAACAGTAAAACGAACACGATCAGGGACTGTTAGTGAAAGCACAAGCACCATTAGAAGCACCTTAACGATGTGCTGGCCCGCTTGAACTCAAGTGATACGGAGAAAACGGAGGAATAAGAGCACCCTTTCCAGTTTTCGAGACTGTCGCGCTCCTGGGGTCATTAAAGTATGATTAAATGAAATGTGACGAAAATCGCCCCTAAGCGCTCCGTACAAATGATTGACCAACGACGCTGAAACGTGCGGCCCCGGTGTTCATCGCTGGTTTAGTCCCGATGGTTCATTAAAGTCTTTCCCAATTATTGGTTACGTCTGTCCAGAAATCTTAATTGGTGTTTGCCGCCCGTGTGTGCCCTTCTTCATTTTAGTGGACAAGGGGTGAGTAGTGGGATTTGCCCAATTTCTGTGGCACATCACGCGCTGGGAGGTTTTGCGTACACATAGGACGGACGAATTTTGGTTTCGCCTAGCCGCGTACTGTGTCGGTGTAATATACATGGGCTTACTTTCAGTTCTCCTAAAAAACACGTGAAACATATTATTGCTTTGCTATCACACATTCTTCACTAAGTATTTCTTGTGGGCTCTTCGAATAAGACAGTGGTTTGTGCTTGCTATTGCGCTAGTTTCGGCTGACGTTAGCCGCTAACTTGTCGATCGTGAATTGGTTAGCGTGGGAACTAGACCATTCGAAGGCTCACCGCAACGTTCGGCTGGAACTCCTTCAGTCACCTATTTCAATTGATATTTGTGAACGGAGAAAAAGATTAGACACTTTGGTTTACTCTGCTTTGTTCATTAATACAAATTTATTTGTTCCACTGAGGGGTCAAGTACTAGGAAGTGACGTCACGAGACAGTTTTGGAGCATAGCTGTAGGGAATAGAAACAAAAAAATTACACCATCCTCCACTAAAGAGAACCAGGTGGGGATGCGAAGCAGCGCATGGGTAGACTTAAAGTTCCGTTCATCACGGGCACCTTGCCCGACGTTAGCGCGTCCTTGCAAGTGGAGTCTGCAAAATATCGTTCCCCAACGCCATCACGTGATTGCTGAGAGAGTGTAAGGGGGAGAGACCACAGCCTCTTACCCAGCCCCTTACGCAGGCCCGAACGAGCTAGCTAGCGCGTGCCAGCGCGTTCTGACTAGGATACAACGCGTCGGTTCATCGCGCGTCTGCAGAATCTCGTTCCCCGACGCCATCACATGATTGCTGAGAGAGTGCAAGGGGGAGAGGCCACAGCGTCTTACCCAGCCCCTTACACAGGCCCGAACGCGCTAGCGCGTGCCAGCACACATGGTTCCCGAGCGGACGGTCGCCGATGGAAGGACGGACACAGCCCCGAGCAAAAGCTGCTTCGCATCTAAAAGAGTCACAGTTTCGCCCGAAGGGCGAAGCAATGAATGAGTAGCAACAAATTGGAATGTTATACGAAGGCAGTCTAGCAGCTCACTCCTTGAGGTTCCGATCTGGCACAACTCTACAAAACGCTGGTGTCATTGAATACGGGCGCTCCAGTGAGCAAAGCGGTTTTCGTGCTGTCTGTCGCCTCAACTCGAATCGGCGGGAGCACAGAACGTAAAAAAATTCGGCAGATCCCACGCGTTGTGGGAATCGGTTTCATGCGAAGCAGTCAGCGAGTACTTCTCTGCTGTATTTCATGGCTTTGAGCCAAGCGTTACGAGGTGGATCGACGTGTTTTTGTACGTGTAGTAGCTGTGTACACATCGAGGGCTTACCAGGTATGTCGACAGCACTGGAGTTTAAATGGTAACTTATGGTGCGACGTAACGTCAGCCCTCACGTTAGAGTACACACGTCAGTATTATTGAAATTAAAGGGACACTAAAGAGAAAGATTGAATTGGTTTAGATCGATAAATTATGCCCTGAGAACTCTAATGTCGTTAATTTCGCCATCATAGGTTTATTAAGAGAGGAGAAAATCAAGTTCAAAGTTTCGTTTTTAAATTTCGCGCCGAAATCTGCCCGTGTGATGTCACGGATTTCAACGTGTATATATCGTATTTCGACGCCATTGGCCCAACAAAATTACCCCAAACTTGGTATCTTAAGTCTATGGCCCCTTCAGAGGACAATGTACTTGATTTTTACCGATTAGAAACTACGTAGCCCCTAGTAGGTGCCGTCAAAACATGTGACGTCACGGCAAATGGTGCGGAAACTTCAAGGTGGCGTCACCACCCACACTTTGCTTTTACGCGTTGTCTCGCTGACTAAGCGTCTTCCCGCAGCAAGCGTGGTGTTTTTGGGATTGTGAAACAGTACTTTACTAATATGAGAAAAATCGTGTTGCTCTTTAGTGTCCCTTTAAGTGCACTTTATGGTGCAGTCATGTGAATATCATATGTAACTTTCGTTAACGTTTTCCTCCGGGGTCGAGCAATGCTTCGTTATAGCTCGCTGAATCATAGGAATAAAAATGCAATGTTTATGAGACTGGTATAAAAGCGGAGCCAACACTGGAACCACAGATGTTAAATGGAATGTCTACCGTCCCTCATCGCTTTTATCTTTTGTACCGCAATAAAAAGCGTACCGTCTGAAGTGTCCAAGCTCTCTGGAAAGTGAGTAGAAATTTTTAAAGCAGAATTTTTTTATCTGCGTTTGGTCTTCTTCCATTAGCGTGAAACATGCCCGCAACACTGGTTGGTGGACGCGATGACGATTGCAGTGCCGGTAAAAAATTAAAACCGAAAGCACGTGATTTTTGTAGAATTACTTTATTTTCGCTGAACGCTAATGTAATGAATGTAACAGTCATCTTCAGCGCGCTAGCGGTTAAATGAAGCCTTATTATACGATTACAGAACACTTGTTTTGCTGTAATAGCAGTCTATGCGTTTATTTTAGCACTGCTGCCGCAATCCAAGCCAAGTTGATTCATCAAAAAGAGAAGATAAATGCACGCCTTCACAGCGCAGCACATGTGAGACATCCTAACAACAATACAGCGGCACAGTACGACCAGCGCGGAGGGCCGCATGGCATAGAGCATGAGTTGAAGCAGACGAAATCGAAAAAGGCGCCGCAGGCAGCGCCACCAGGCGCCTTCTTGGATGCGTGAGAAAAAAAAAAAGCGAGAAATTACTCTCTGACGCAACCGAAAGCTGCCTCAAATTCGTAAAATACAATTTCAAGCTATGCATGTTTGTTTTCAAGCAAAATGAGTCTACCTGCGAGGATTTCTTGTCCTACCAGTAGATCGACCACATCGCTGTTGGGTGACGCTAGCGGTAATTTTTTCACGATTTTCAACATAAAATTAAAAATATAATTCCTTTTAATGGGGAAAAAGCACGCTCGTTGCCGCCGATGGGACGAACGATCTTCTCAGTTTCGCCACAATCAGAATTTTTTTTTCCGAACGGTAGACAGTCCCTTTAATCTGATATGACGCGTGGGTCGTAGGACTACATCATCATCATCATCATCATCAGCCTGTCTACGCCCACTGCAGGGCAAAGGCCTCTCCCATGTTCCGCCAATCAACCCGGTCCTGTGCTTTCTGCTGCCACGTTATACCTACAAACTTCTTAATCTCATCTACCCACCTAATTTTCTGTCTTCCCCTTACGCGTTTGCCTTCTCTTGGAATCCAGTCAGTTACTCTTAATGACCACCGGTTATCCTGCCGACGTGCTACGTGCCCGGCCCATATCCATTTCTTCTTCTTAATTTCAACTATGATATCCTTAACCCCCGTTTGTTCCCTGACCCACTCTGCTCTCTTCCTGTCTCTTAAGGTTACACCTATCATTTTCCTTTCCATCGCTCGCTGCGTCGTCCTCAATTTAAGTTGAACCCTCTTTGTAAGTCTCCAGGTTTCTGCTCCGTAGGTAAGTACCGGTAAGATGCAGCTGTTATATACCTTCCTCTTGAGAGATAGTGGTAGACTACCATTCATGATTTGAGAATGCTTGCCGAATGAGCCCCATCCCATCCTTATTCTTCTAGTTATTTCACTCTCATGGTTCGGCTCCGCGGTTACTACCTGTCCTAAGTAGACGTACTCCTTTACAACTTCCAGCGTCTCGCCACCTATCGCAAAGCGCTGTTCTCTACCAAGATTGTTCCACATTACTTTAGGACTACATATGTAGTGCTATTGCTTTCTTGTAAAATTAGATAGCCCGCACCGCAACCACAATCGACGTTGCACCGACATTACGCCTGCATAGGCTCTTTTTCCAAACCAGTTTATAGACCTGGCGTTGTTCTGTGGTAGAATACATGATTGCAACGCAGAATGCTTCGGTTCGATTCCTCCTGGAATCCTGATTTTTATCCTTTGCATTCGTCCGGCCAGTGCTGCCTATATCGGTTTTTCTTTGCGCTTTCGCATTTACATTACCAATGTCTGTTCTCGCCGTTCCTGGGAAGATAAACTGTCAATCAGCTGTGGTGCATACCCGTGCACCGTCGCCCGTCGTAAACGGGTGTGTGCCACACGTGCCTGGAGGCAAAGGTTTGTCGACCTACGCGACAGATTTTCCCGTTATTGATGTCATGACCCGACAGTTATATGCGTAAAGTCCTCTTGCCCTCCCACGCCAATTTTTGTCTACACCAAGTTAAGTAGGCGATCATGAGAGCACCCAGACGTAGGCGGCTAGATAGATAGATAGATAGATAGATAGATAGATAGATAGATAGATAGATAGATAGATAGATAGATAGATAGATAGATAGATAGATAGATAGATAGATAGATAGATAGATAGATAGATAGATAGATAGATAGATAGATAGATAGATAGATAGATAGATAGATAGATAGATAGAAACGGTCAAAGGGCCAAAGGTTCGCTAAGAAATCCTTCGCATTTAAAACCTATAAGCCGTCTACTGATTTCTGTCGAAATTGCACTCGCTGCCGCGCCCTTTTGATCAAAGTTCGCAGTTACTGCCTGAGTGACGTCTTTGTGTAAATCCAGTAGTTGTGTGCGTGACGCGCGCGCACAGGGACGCTGACAGCGCCCATTGGCTAGTTGATGGCCCGACGTAACTTCTGCACTAGCGATGGAAGTTTAATGTTTCCTAAACCGATGACCAGCTCTCGTTTAGTTTGCTAGAGATCATGAGATGAGGTTCATAGATAATTAATTGATTTGTTTGTTATATACAGGATGGCTTAACGAATCTTTATACGCTTTTTTTCTTCAACGGTAAAGTGAAGAGAGTATATGTTGAAAAACGGGGTATTGTTGTATACCTCTGTCTTTAATGAATACTTTCACGAGTATAGTTTGAGCAAACTTAATTATGTCAGCTGATATTGTACTTATGCTGGTGTCTTTGTCAGTTCCGGTTCAGGGTAGGAGGGGTGGGGCGGAGGATGTTGTGGAGGAGAAATGGAGCTCTCATGCGCGAGAGGGAAACGAGAAAACATGGCAGAACAAAGACGGCTTGGCCCGATCGTGTCTTTGTGCGTGTGTGTGTGCGTGAGAGAGAGAGAGAGAGAGAGAGAGAGAGAGAGAGGTCTTTATTGTCCATACGCCAGAGGATTGATTTCAAAGCCGGAGTCAAGGAACTGGACACCATACATTGTGCGTACATCGGAGGTGAAGAGTCTGAGCTGGTTAGGCGGTTTCGAGACTGATTTGAAAGAAGCAAGGAATCTCTGCTCATTAAAGGGGCCCTGCGACACTTTTGCGACTGCCTTATTTAGCACCGCAAATGCGTGTAGTTATGAATGCCGAGACGAACGCAAAAAGAATTATGCAAATTGGTGCACGAAAAGTGAAGTTATTAGTCCTCAAAGTTCAAAACTCAAGCAGACGACGACGAGAAACGTTTTTTTCGGATTTCACTCTCCCGCTGACGTCAAAGACCGGTTCCAATCACCGCGCGCGTCTTATAAAGAAATACCGGAAATGTCACCTCATGGTGGCCTTCACACAGTACATTGCTACCCCTCTTTTGGACGGCGTTGTTACCATGCTTACGACAAACCACGTGCGTCAGTTAGCAGACGCTCCCATGATTGGTCGTGTAGTGCACAAAATGAGTCTGGAAGACCTAACAGACCTCGAGCGCGAGCTCTATTTGCGACGAAGTGATTGCTTGCATGCCGTGCACGCCATTGCAAATTGAAAGTGCGTCGCTGAGCCCCGCGCAACGCGAGGATGGACCCATGGGCCCAGACGAAACGCTAACGCCCGATGACGCGGAAGGCGTCTGCCGGTAAGCGTTTAGAATTTTTTTTTTTTCGTTGACAGCATCGTGCCGAACTGAGCGTTGCGTGTTTCGGAGGTGCCGGTGTGGCCGGTGTCGCTCGATGCCACAGACAAAACGCGGAAGAGTATCGTTTGATTACCATTCCACAGCGCACCTAGCGTCGTGTTCGTTGTTTTGAAAATATGTCAGTTAGAAACGGGAATCATTTGTTTCTGAGAAAGCATAAAAAGGGGTTTTGTTTCTCTTAGGCCTCCGTAATATGACCAAGCTTCCACCATATGAATATTGCACGTCACGTGTCGCGTCAAGCCAATCAAAAAACGAACGGTCTTTGTCGTCACTGTCACGATATCACGTCACTTCCTGTAACAGAAATAGCCGATGTGTGTCGCCATAGTGTGAAATCAAGGTAGTTTATCCCGTGAATTAAAATTATAACCGCTTCGATTTCGGCGTTGCCACTTGCGCAACAATATCGGTGCATTCCACAGTACCAGAAGAACCGATGAAAAAGACATGCTCAAATTGTGTCGCAGGGCCCCTTTAAGGATCAACGTGATGAAAGCGTGAGTAATAAAGGTGCAAGCTCTGGCCGCGAGAAGCAAATGAAAAAAAAAAGTTTGGTGCGCGAAACTGTGCCGAAACTGAAACAGGAGGCTGACAGGAAATTAAGCCGCGCGCGTAATGACTCCTTTTAGAGGGAGGAAAGTTTTGGGGTGGCATTCACGCCAGCCGATTAATGAGTCATTGGGCCGGAAGAGTACAAAAAAAAAAAAGAAAGAACCTCGCGGTACGCACATGCAGCCTCTGTGAAGGCAGCCCTACGAAAGACTTAGTTGAAAGCACGCAAATAAAAAAAATAAATAAAAGAAGAACTAAAGGGCGCGTATTGAGATTGTGTGAGGACGATCGCCATGCGGGCATTGTCTTCTTGTGAGTCGTGTTAAATACTCTGTCGAGGAAAGTGAGGATGACGCCATTGCTTTTGGTCGGACGATATCAAAGATAAAACGTTAAAGTAAAGACAAAATTCGCTGAGGTTTAACTCTTCTGAACCCTGTTATCGCGACCGGAAGGATTGTTTGGCTCGGTTTTGCAAAGGCTACGCACACAGTGATTGAAGGTAGGCTTTATTGCAAATTCTGATGGTGTGTCTTTGTATTTCTTGAATACTGACGAAAACGGTTTTATGGACTGCGAAGTAGTTAGTAATGACGGCCACTATGGCTCCTCTATAATATGTTAATCTGGCCTCCCTTTGCTCTGGTGTTTCAGCAGGCAACTTTGCCTTTGCTTGAGATTTCGCAGACTGCCGTGTAGTTATATCTACTGGATGATTGGAATCAGCTTGTCGCTTGCGCTACAGACGGCCCCGCCGGCTTGCCATCCGTATTGAGACTGAGCGTCCAAGCGCCGGCGAAGCAGCCGTTAAACCTTCGCCTAGTCACGTGGCACCGCAGCGGCGAGGCTCCGAGTGAGCGTAGCTGCGACGCCTCTCCACAGCGGATCACGTGGCGTGACGCCACTTGCGTTCCGGCAGCTCAAGGTCATTGCGACGCGATGAATGACCTTGTGAGACGTGGTGTGGTATCTTTCGCTTTCAAACAAAGAAAAAAAATCACAGCATATCCACGGGGTGAATGATGATGAGTGGGGCGAAGCTACGGAGGGAATCATCTGTAAACCGTGAAACTCTTCCGTGAAATGCGCCCAGTACATAATATAAAGAGTGTGAAACATCGTGTATATATTAAACATCAAACTTTTATTGTACTGTTGGTTTACGTGGTCCCTTCATTATCACTTGTGATCGGTGAAATGCAAGGAAGAAGTCCGCTCCCGAGCGAAAGAGCGCCAAGAGCGACCGCATTCCCCGCTCGCCCTGTGCGAATTAAAGGCAAGGCTAGAGGGAAGACAGGACGCGCGTTCCACGACGCGAGGTCGGTAGCATGCCCAACGAAAGCCAACGGAACGCGATCGTGCAAGTGCTCCGGCTTCGCATCGCCTCATGGTTCCATTTAGCGTCCCAAAACCAAATATATTGCTCAAGGTGTGCCTTGCGTTTTTCGTAGAAATAATTTCTTTATCATGTACATTAAGACGAAAAGTTGAAAGCTCACTAGAGTGTATCGCCCGCAAAGTATGTCTTTTAGTGAGATTTAACTCTCGTACGGCAGGGTCCTCGCGCCGTTGCCGGTCCACCTCGCCCGTTGACGATCGGGCGAGGTGGCTACATACAACTACTACTACTACACTTTAAGAAAAACATCTGGCGTTCTTTCGTTCTGCTTTTACAAAACATCTGGCGTCTTTCGTTGGTTTATTTCATCAATCAACGGCGTTTTGAACAAAATTTTTATTGTTTATTCACACACAGGAGAAATCTCACCAGGCACTACCTTGGAGGTAAACAATGGCTGCTAATGGGAATGAGAGACAGAAGAAGTCGGCTTTTAGCTAACACTTACACTTCTACTTCTACTAACGTTTCCTACTGGAACATGCCAATGGCTGCTAATGGGGAATGAGAGACAGAAGAATTCGGCTTTTAGTTAACGCGCACGCTGCGAATTTTTTATTGTTCAACAACGCACAGGAGAAATCTCCCACCGGCACCACCTTGGAGGTCAAAGCGTAAGACTTGTTACGGACTACTACGATGACGACGATTACGAGGGACGAACGGGTGCCGCCTTAAGGAGCTTCGCCCCTAAAAAAAGTAAGAGACGTGACTGCCGGAATGATAGCGGCTCGTGAGCTCGCAGATACCTTCGTTTTTTTTAATGCGAAGCATACTTTGGCCGTATCTATCTATCTATCTATCTATCTATCTATCTATCTATCTATCTATCTATCTATCTATCTATCTATCTATCTATCTATCTATCTATCTATCTATCTATCTATCTATCTATCTATCTATCTATCTATCTATCTATCTAGCCGCCTACGTCGCGGCGCTCTCCTGGTCGTCTCCATAGGTCGTAATGCAGTGAAACCTCGGTGATACGATCACAGTTCATACGAATTTCGGGGTGATACGAATTTTTCGTTGGTCCCGGCCAAGACCCGTTGCCTGCAATGTAATGTAGTACGGTTGCTACGAACTGATTTTCACCCAGCGACGTTTGATACGAACGTATACGCTACCGCCCAGGCACGATGAGGTGCTGTCCGCGCTGTCGCGGAAGACGCACGAAGCACGCGTGAGCGCGGGAACGCAAGCGTGGGCATGCGTGCCGCACCGCCAAATCGTCAGAATCACGGTGCAAGAAAAATTGGCAGATCCCACGTACCGTGGGAATCGATGTTATGCGAAGCATGCGTGGGATGTTGACTGTGGCATAATTTTTCACGTTGAGCGAAACGTTACGGAATGACGCTAGAGAAATGTGCAAGTGGTATACGCACATTCATATGTTGAAGAGCCGCATATCTATTATATAACAAGTTGTGTACAGTTGCGTAGCGATGCCAACAGCAACATGGGTGTTACCAACACCAGACGCGGTAAACTGATATGTAGTGCTTATATTCTTCAATACTAGATAGCGCGAATCCGAACAGGACGAAGAAGGAACACAGATGCACAGGACAGGCGTCACTCGCAACGAAGCTTCATTCAGGAAAGTTTCCCTAGAGCCGAATGGCACGCGCAGGCGCACTGCACGTACGTTACAGTCATAGTTACAGTTGTTATGCTTATACTTGTCCGTTATGACGGAGAACGCACGCACGTTTCACGAACCCGTGTATATGTGTAGAAGGTGTTCTTGACAGTTCTTGAACAAGGCCATCATCACCGTGATCAGTCAGCACCAGCAGCTGGACCGGACTTGTTAATAGGATCCGTTCGTGATCGTGGTTACGAGGGGTCTAAGTGTAGTTAAGTGCGAGGTATAGTACAGCTGGTGGAAATCCTGGATGCCTCTTACGATGAAATGATCTATGATGCCTATGATCCATGATGCAGCGATGTCTTTTGATGCCCTCTCCACATCCAATCCGTCTTTCACGCAATATAAGGACGAAGCATTTTTGGGTCTTGATAAATCAATGTTCAAGACACCGGTAATGATGAGAGGCCTGGTTCTCTCAGCAGATTTATTGCAGGAAGCATTGACGCCGGTTTTTGCGTAATCCCCGTGGTCCACGTTGCGGACCATGTGGACGAGTGGATGGTACTTGAGCGTCTTCCAGGGGTGTTCTGTCTTCAGTTTCCTCACTTTCCTTGCGTTCGCCGCGATGGTGTAGCGGTTAAGGTGCTCGGCTGCTGACCCGAAGGTCACGGGCTCGATCCCAGCCGCGGCGGTCGCATTTAGATAGAGGCAAAATGCTAGATGCTCGTGTTCTGTTCGATCTCGGTACACGTTAAAGAATACCCAATGGTCAAAATTTCCGGAGCCATTCGCTACGGCGTCTCTCATATCATATCGTGGTTTTCGGACATAAAACCCCAACAATTATTATTATTATTATTATCATTATCACTTTCTTTGCGCGTCAATGTGTGTGTTCGCGGTTACTGTGTTGGCTGAGACTCTGTATCACCTGTGGCACATACCCGCATAACATTAACTCTGGTTTACGGGTATGTGCCACACGTGACTGAGAGAAAGGGTTTTATGACGTACGAGGCAGGCATTTTGCGTTATCCATGTCATGACCAGTGAATCGTGTTCGTCATACACTGATCCCCTGCTAGGCCAATTTTGGTATATTACAAGCTATGGAGACGACCAGGAGTGCGCCCAGACGTAGGCGGCTAGATAGATAGATAGATATATATGTAGATAGAAACGGCCAAAGTGCCTGAGGTTCGCTAAGAAATGCTTCGCATTAAAAAAAACTTTTCTGAGGTGGACGAGGACCGAAAAAAGGCGAGGACGGTCTTGGCGAAGGAGTCAGGCCTCACAACATCAACATGCGTGACCGTTGAGGTCGCACTTGTGTGAACACGGTCGTAAATCTCCCAAAACACATCCCCAACACCTACGCGATAACAAAATAAGAACACAGGACCGTGCTTCTGTAATTTTGTGACCTTGATCCATCGCGCCAAAGCGCTTCTTTTGTTACTTGCGCTGTAGTACTGCGGTGTCATGCAAAAAAACATACTAAAATTTGGAAGGGACTACTGCTGTCGCGGGTCACAACGCACCTGGTTCATTAATTAAATACGCGCGTACGGACCGTATATTTACGAGTCCTGGTATGATTGCCGACATCTAAAAACTTAACTGACAATCATTCAGGGTTCTTCCTGACGTTGCCGCGGCCCTGAAAAACAATAAATGAAAATGTACGCCAGCTTTCTTTTGTCGCATGCTAATTTTCTATGCTTTCTGGTGATACGAATTTCCGATGATACAAATATTTTTGGTGGTCCCGTGAAATTCGTATCACCGAGGTTTCACTGTATACCAAAATTGGCATAACAGAGCATCAATGTATGGACAACACGATTCACTGGTCATGACATGAATAGTGCAAAATACCTGTCGCGTAAGTCATGAAACCCTTTCTCTCAGTCACGTGTTGCACATACCTGAATACCAGAGTTCATGTTATGCGGGTATGCGCCACAGGTGATACAGAGTCTCAATCAACACAGTAACCGCGAACATACACATTGACACGCGACGAAAGTGATAACCAGCTTTAATCAGTGTTTAACCTGTGTTCTTTAACGTCCACTGACATCGCACAGCACACGGGCCTTTATCATTTCGCCTCCATCAAAATGCAACCGCCGCGGCCGGGATCGAACCCGCGACCGTCGGCTCATCAACCGAGCACCGTAACCGCTACGCCACCGCGGCGGACGTAAAGAAATTGGGGGAGCTGAAGACAAAACAGCCCTAGAAGACGCTCAACTACCATCCAATCGTTCACGTGCTCTGCAACGTGAGCCACGTGGATTGCGCAGAAATCGGGGTCAGTGCTTCCTACAATAACTGCCGAAGGGACGATACCCCTCATCGTTGCCGGTGACTTGAACATCGATTTATCAAAACCAATAACGCCTGCTTCTTACACTGTATGAAAGACGACTTGGATGTGAACAGAGCATTACAAGACCTCGTTGGCAGGTCCAGGACAGGAGGCATCATAGATCATTTCTTCGTAAGATGCATCCACGATTTCCATCAGCTGTACTATACCTTGCACTTCACTACGCTTAGACCCCTCGTAGCCGCCATCAAGAACGGATTCCATAACAAGTCCTGTCCAGCTGCTGGCGCTCACGGACCACGGTGATGATGACCTCGTTCAAGAACTGTCAAAAACCCCTTCCACACACGCACACGAGTTTGCGAAACGTGCGTGCGTTGTCCCTTATGACGTTGTCCCTTATGATGGCGTTGTCCCTTATGACGGACAACGCACGCACGTTTCGCAAACTCGTATAAGCATAACAACTGAAGCGCAACTGTAAAAACTGTAAAACTGTGAGTGTAACGTACATGCTAGGCGCCTGCGCGTGCTACTCGGCTGTGTATATATCAAGAGAAATGTTTCTGAAGAAAGCTTAGTTGCGCGTAGCGCTTGTCCTGTGCATCTGTGTTCCTTCTTTGTCCTGTTCGAATCCGTGCTATCCGATATTCAAGAATATAAGCACTACATATCAGCTTCCCGTGTCTGGTGTTGGTAACACCCATATTTGTGCTGGCATCGTTGCGCAACTGTAAACAACTGGTTATATAACACATGTGAAACTCTTCAACATATATATGTGTGTGTATACCATTTTTATTATTTTTTTATTTATTCAATACTGCGGACTCGTGGTACATGCAGGGTGGTTATTACAAATACAAATACAAAAGAAGTAGCAAAGACACAACAATAATAAAGGGTGAAGAACGTTATTTTGCAGTTTGATCACATGTATCGGTAAGGCAGTTCCATTCGCTAATGGTCCTCGGAAAATATGAAAACGTAAATAGGTCAGTGCGAGCAAAATATGGGGCTAAGGCGTTTGGGTGTTGGTGTCGGATGGGCCTGCTAGTTAGGGGCGTCAAATACGGGGAGGGATCTAGAGCTAGTTTTTTGTTCCAAAGTTGATAAAGAAATTCTAATCTATCGTTTCGCCTTCGTACCTCTAACAAAAGAATGTCATTGGTTTGCATTAAATCTGAGGGTGAGTCCAACGGGGAAAATTTGTTAAATATAAATCTAACAGCCTTTCTTTGAATACGTTCGAGAGAGTTAATATTACGCTTATTGTAAGGGTCCCATACTATGCACGCGTACTCTAGTTTTGGTCGCACAAGGGCAGTGTAGCAGAGCAGTTTAACATTTGTGGGTTTTAACATTTTAACATATTTTTAAACATTTTAACGGTTTAACATTTGCACATTTCTATCGCGTCATTCCGTCACGTTTTGTTCAACCTGAAAAATTGCGCCACAGTCAGTTTCCCGCGCATGCCTCGCATAACATCGATTCCCACGGTACGTGGGATCCACCGAATTTTTTATTTATACATTTTTCTTCGCGTATCCTATTCATCTTTTGCGGATCCCAAGGCGTTGAAAGAGTGCACGTTGCTGTAATAAAGGACTTGTGACGTCACTCAATTATGGACAGAAGTTGCTGATATGAACCTTTGAGATCATCGAAAATAGTTAGAAAAGTAATTACAGTAAAAGTAAAAAATAAAACATTTGCAGGATGCTCTTCGAAATAAGCAAGCAAAATGCGGGGGGGGGGGGCAACGTCGAAACTATACCTTGTAAGTTTTCATGACTGGGCAGTGGCTGTGTTCGCGTTACACACGGCGCTTGCTCTGCAGGATTGTAAATGAACGGGTACGTAATGTTTTGGTATTGCGAATAGAAATAGACCGTCAGCCTTCTCATGAAACTCGCGTCCTTGCGATACATTAACACTGCGCGGCAAGGTTACATAGTCGCACAAGGCCACATTCCTGCTACAGGCAAGGAAAAAAAAATAGGCCTACGCTTTTGCCAGGGTGTTGAAAGGGCTGCATGCTCCTCCATGTAACTTTACTGCAGTGAAGTGGGCGATATGAAGCATCAAGTCTGGCCTTGCAAACACTTCTGCGCTGGGGAAAGGACTTGTCTGGTTAACACGAGCAAAAGAAGGCTTCCCAACGAAAGTGTGGAGTGGTTGGTTTTTGCCGGGAGAAGTACAAATAGTGTGCGAGGAAGCGTTGAGCATTTTTTTTTATATTTCTGCGAGAGATCGATTTACGCATGATGACGTATTTGAAGCGGACAGTGACGGCTGGCTGAGAATGATAGGCGATAGCCGCCCTTCTGCAAGGATAACTTTTCCCTGGAGAGGCGAGAGCTAGCCAAGCCATAAGTCATCTTCCATGTGCGAGAACAGAGGCGTAAGCTACAAAGCCGCCTTTACTGCCCCCCCCCCCCCCCCCGCTCCTCACACCGCATACCCTAATAGCATCGTAGTCCTATTTAGCGGCTGCATTTTGTTCCAGACATGCAGTGTAATGGTGAAATGAACCTTGCTAAAAGAACTTTCCAAATCAGTGACAGATTGATTCTGTGTGTGTCACTACCAATGCACTACGAACAGTTAGCCCGATTAATTTACCCCGCGCGGGACATTAGCGGAAAGCCGTGACGATTTATGCGTTACGGGGGATCATGTTGGCAGCTTACTTTCCTTCTTGGTCTCGCCTATACGTGCCGCTTGAACAGTGCGGTGGCTTAGATTTCATCCTGGTACCTCTTTGTTCTCCGCGAACATTCGCGAGCAACTAAGCGGCTCGAAACTCTTTAGTTGTTCGGTCGGCATTCGCTGTTGAGCGGCACAACGTCGATGCCAGCATCACGTCAACATTGGATATTGCGAGGCTTGGAATAAACGTAATTGCATGAAAAGGAACAACAGCGTTATCACGAGCTATGTAATTTCAGTTGACAGAATATGGGCTGCAGGAGTTGTGCGAATATTCGAAAATTTCGAATTGCAAACCAAGCAGTGTCCTATTCCATCCGGTCTACGAACCGAATACCCGTAGCTTTTAAGTGCGAATGTTTTTCGGATATTTTACAAACTATTCGATATTTCGACTACACCCCAATACGCGCAGAGCTGGTGTCGTTGGTGCTGTTGTTCGGCCTCCGAGTTTTAGCGATTTGAAGATGAACGTCATCACGAAATACGGAAGAGTAACTGCCGCACGAATCATGGTTGACGCTCATCGTCGATGTCTTCATAATTTCTCAGGCTTGTTAACAAGGAGCATCAGGAGGAAAGGACGGCGAGGCCGGGAGGTCAATCGGAAACGCGTCCAGTTTGCTACTCTACGTATGGGCAATGAGATTAAAGAATGAAAAGAGGAACGGAGGGGCCATAAGTGTGAAGCACGTGCGGCTGTTCATTAGAAGTAACGTGGGAGAAATCTGTGCGGAGTAAAAAAATATTGTTTTGAAAAAAGAAAAAGGAATAAGCAACACAAAGGAAGAGAGTGATTACGTTTGCGCGAAGAAGTAAGAACGGGGGACTCTTTGCGAAAAAAAGAGTAGCGACCACCTGTCTCGATCCATCGCGTACGTTTCTGTGTCCGGGAAAGGCGTGCCACGGCGCCATTCGCATTTATTCGTTCGAAGCACGGCACATGTTTCAGGCGTTCGCGACAGCATGCACACGCTGCCTCCGGCGCAACACGAATGGAGGAGGCAGTTTGGTGCGCGCGCGTTTCCGAGGCCGCAGATGGTGCGCGCCGGCTCGCGAAGGCACTGGCTGCAATTTTCCCGAGAATATAAGACATCCCCCCCCCCCCCCCCCCCCCCCCCAAAAAAAAGAAAACCGAAACAAACAAGAAAAGAGTTGCCGTTATGCGAGCGTTGCTCGCGGTGGCGCTGTGGCTGCCATTTCGCGGCCTGTTTCCATACAACACCTTCCTATAAACGGATTGCCTTCTTTTTCCCGTTCATCGTACCCCGCGCATCGCAGCCTCCGTACTGCGCGAGGAATATCAAGCGCCGGCTGTACTTCAGCGCGTCACTTCGTGGCCGCACAAACACGGAGAACGGCAATTGGACGCCGACTCGGTGCGTGCGAAGTTCCCCGTGAATACGAGCGCGCGAGCAGCAGCAGCGCTTTGCTTGCAAATCGGGCTGAAAAACGGAACAGGTGGTGAATGGAATAAGCGAGCAATAAACAAGGACTCATTCACTTCCGCCTAAAGTGGGCGGTTTTTTTTTTTTAGAAGCGGGGGAAAAAAGGAAGGGTGCTGACAGAAGTAAGGAACAAATAAGAAAGCGAGTTTGATCGCACGCTGAAAGCTTAGCACACACGGAAGAGACAGCGAAGTGAGTTTAACATGAAGTGCGCGGAGTAGTCTGAAGCGTACCTTTGCCGCTTGCGCCGTTTTCGTTCCAGGTTTATATAGGCTTGCCAAACGTGTCGGGAAGTTACAAGCATAAAAAAAAAGAAAATGTGACATTTATTTAAACGCAGATTATCTGGAGTGAACTATGGTGTCCTGTCTGCATTTCAGTGCTAAAATTTTCCTCTCATCGATATATTACGTTGATATTTGCTGCTGGCATCAGCTCGTATTGAAAAAAGAAGAATGGGATAAGACCGAACATCCCGGTAGGCTGCGATTTCAGGAGGCCGTAACAAATGTAAGAAAATAGCCATGTGAAACAGCTGGTTGGGAGGGCCTTTCTTTTCTTAATGCCATTCGCGCAACAAGAATGTTTAGAGTAGTCATCGGAAATTACTGGACGGGGGAATATAAAGTATTAAAAAATTGCTTTTGAAATCCAAAGGTTGCTTGCGTCATTGCTCACATGTAATCGTTTATGTCCTGTATATACATTGGATAATCAGTATTCAGTGGAAAATCGCAACCTGGGGTGAGAAAGGTAAAAAAGCTGGACAGCAATTTCACTCATGCTGTTCTCGTGCAAAAGCAGCTCGGACGTCGGGCGTGTGCGTCACATAGCAATCTCGTGCGTTTCCTTTTTTGTCGTGACAGCTTTATGGCTTTGAGATGCCTTGTTAGACCTTTGGGATCAGCCCACGTCTTTCGTCAGAGGAACGGGATATCTGCTAATCGCTTAAAGCCGGCGTATGACGCTATCGTATTAACAGCTAATAGAAAACATTTGTTACGACTAACGACAAACGAGACAAGAATCGCACTCTTCTGGCGCTCTTAGGCAACTGCCACTTACAAACTCGTGCTCCACACTCAGCGAAAGGATTTCCAAGTAGTGCGTTTCCTATCGTATGGAAATTTACGAAGGTGTGAAAAAGCGTACAGTTTATACTAAAAAGAAAGGCAGAATTAGTATTTATTAAGCAACGTCGCTGAGTTGCGTGCGTGGGTGCGCGCGCTTAGTGTTCCGCTGCGAAACGCGAGCTGTGCATTATGTAGAGCCCGGCGCAATAGTTTTTGCTCAACGCACCTAAATGTGCAAACGATGCTTGTTTAACCGTTCCCGCTGAGAAGCAGTAGCAATGAATTAGAAGTTACAACACACGGACGGCCATTCAAAACGGGAAGCTTGGCTAGTACAAACATACGTGACGACATCTTGGCTAGCCCAGTACACCGACGCACACCGTGTGCGCGCTGGGAGAAATAGAAGAAGAAATATTTTCATCGAGGAGCTGACGAGAGGTGCGAACAGAAAGCAATGGCACAGGACCCTACAAAGCCCGTAATGTATTTCCCCTGCTCGAGTTTCTTGCGACATAATGGGATAAGGAGAGCCGCCGAGGCGACAGAGAAAATAACCAGAAGAAAGAAAGCCAACATTTGAGGGGAGCTGGTTTCTTCCATCGTCCGGTGCACGTCTCGCCCGTTGTACGTCGGCGGTGCGTTGCTCTCTCCTTTCGAAACACGTTATCCCCCGCCGCTTGAAATGTTGCACGCACGAGAAAGCGCGGCGCCGGGGCACTAAACTATAGCGCCCGGCGCGAAACACGCACGTGGAAAGCAAAGTCAGGTAGTACGTATACTACATCGGCTTGCGCGGCGCGGGCAATCTCAAGAGAACAGGGGGCCCATTCCTCACGTGCGGCGAACGTATGCGCCGAAAACCGAGTCCTGAGAGTGCCGAAACGGAATATTCACGCGAGCGAATCTGGCATGAGAGAGAGAGAGAGAGAGAAAGAGAGAGAGAGAGAGAGAAGGTATACAGGCGAAGAACTCTCGGCCGGTCAACGAAGCTCTGTCGCAAGACCCGGGCGGTGTCCGCGCGTTTCTTCAAAGGCGGAATCCGCTTATCCCGGTCGCGTTAAGCGACGGCTGCGCACATACGATGCGGCTTTGGTGTGCGCAACTGGCCGCCGCCACTTACACGCAGAACGCCACAAGCGTCTCGGAATAGCGGAGAGAAGAAAAGTGCAGACGCACGCGCCAAACAAAAGGGGAACTGCAGCATCTTCTGACCAGACAACCCGCCAAAGCACCACGCTGGGATGCCCGGCCGCATGGCTTGCGGGCAGCAGCACACTCTATACTAAACAAACGAAAGCAAGAAACGAGCGTGGCAAAAACAGAGAGAGGCAGACCGGCTGGCCTCGTCCTTCATCGTCTCGTTTTATTTCTCTTTGGTTGACATATCATTTCTTCTTTAGTTCTTTAGTTTTGTTTCCTTCCCACGCGGCGGCACCCTCTAGTTGTGCTTGCGAGTTCATTTCTTTTTCTTCGGTCGGGAAGAGTTGGGAGGAAAGCAGGTGGTGGCAAGGCAAACATTCACGCAGCCGGAGGATCGGCCATCCTCGGCGCTCTCGCAAAGGATGGGGGCTCGCGCGTTGCCCGCGCCGCGTTTTGTGTCTGGTGGCCATAGGGTCACGTTTCCTCTTCTCCCGGGAGACACATCGTGCATCTTAAACTGGCTTACGCTCCACGCGCTTCGTATGCGTGCAAGAGAACGCCTCCGGGCGCCGCGCCGCGGTTTGCCTCATGCGTTGTGGCGGCGGTTTCTTACGAGCCCGCGGCTCCCTTTTTCTCCGGGTATATAGTTGCGCGCCTCTAGTTCCTCGAAATGCTCGCGTGAGTGCGTATGCTGAGAGGGAGGGGGGGGGGGGGGGAGGAAGGGAGAGAGCGTCTTCGCACCGCAAATCGAGCAGCCGCCGTGGGGCGCACCGGCCTCCAGCTAGCTTTACAGCTAGCTGCATCTGGCATGTGTCTGCTTACTCATTTGAAGGAACAAAGCAACAGCCAATACTCGCTGGCACGTCCCTAGACTTTCTTCCCACCCCCACTCCCCACCCCTCTTCGCCTTGCGCTCCTCCTGGCGTGGCTGCAGTGTGTTGCACTTTGGTGGGGAATGCACGCAGGGGCGTTAGCAACGAGTCGTTTTGTAACAGTTCGTCGGCCACGAGTGTCGCAGCCGCAGTCCTTTCGCTTTAGTAAGTATGAAAATTTTAAGCCGGCGCGCACGTGTATTCTGGATCCTTTCGCAACCCGCCCGCTTCGTTACTTTCTTATCGGCGAGGGAGCCTCTTCTTCCCCGATGCGCCGCTTGCGCCTCGTAAGCTCATTAAGACGCAGCATTCGAGCCTGCGCCGCGGGAACTGCGGTTTCGGGTCGTCTGGGTTTCCCATGAAGATTTAACGACGAAAAAGATATCCATTCTTTTTTTCGTGGTTAAATCTTGCATACTATACACTACGTGACTCGCTACGAATGTGTCGATGCTCACTCAAGACATGCTGAAGTCCAATGAGCGGCATTTCTCTATTCCTTCACATCACGGCCTGTCTGAGTGCAGCTTAACATGCATTTACCAGACCTCCAGGGAAAATGCTTGTGCTAGCTAACCGCATGAATTAAGAATAAATACTTACTGACTGCGCACGACCATGTATATATAGCTATATATATTAGAGAGCTGTCTGGGGAGCAGTATGATTGACAAAACTTTCGCTTAGGTTCCTCAGTGATGAATGCAATTATTGCGAAGACACTTTCAATATTGCTAAATATTGTGAAACGACGTCTGTTTGATATATATCCGAAAGCTGGGCCTTGGTGATGCGGGAGCGCGTAGAGAGTTCCCAAATGAGCTTGACAATCTGGCTGTTCTTTTTACCCTAATATATGTCGAAATAGAGAAACATAAAAAAAACCCGAAATATGCAGAGTCGTCATCCAATCCAACAGATTAGCTCCTGCTTAGTGGTAAAGCACCAGGAACCACTTCACTGAGTGATCGAAAAAAAATATAAAAACACACACACACACACACACACACACACGCATATATATATATATATATATATATATGCTGTCGATATTACAATATCACAAGAAATAGGACTGCTAGTTGGGATAAAAGGAATCACAAATTAATTCAGGCGGACTCTATCCCACGACGAATGTCGAGAATAACATGATTAGCATTGAAGCGGCTGTAGCGTCACAGCGCATTGCGGCCACCGAAGTGCGCCACGCATGAAGCATGCACACGGTTAGGCTCGTATATCAATGCGCGAGGTAGTCCGAAATTGCTAATTTTATTAACATTCGCGATATTCGCTGTATTGGTTATGCTGTGCGCACACGGTTCCGGTTTGGTTAAGTTTAAGCGAAGTGACAAAGACACGAATGATATAGAGACAGCCTTGGTGTTACCTTGAACGCTCTAGAAACATTTGACAAATGAAATGCGCCTCCCTGCCAACAAATGTACAGTTTATAGAATATCGAGAATGTGGCAAAACCTGCGCTTACGAGCAGTTTCAACGTTACTGCATGTGTTTTGCTGTAGTAAAACTAACCGGTATTCAGCGTCGCATCGTAACGCGATAAATCGCTCGACGTCAGAACCAACAAGTGATAACAAAAAAAAAGTTAAACAAAAATAATCTCAGACGAGAATCTTGTACTTGAAGAGAAAAAAAAGTTGTTTCTTGTATGCCAGCCTGCCGCGCATCACTGATGGAGACAAATGCTCCTGTCGTCAGACGCTCCATTTCGGACTCATGAGACTTGTTTCCCGGGCTTCAACCTTCAATACGTTGTATATTGTGAAAAACAAACAAACAGACAAACAAATAACTTCACGTCGTGTATTTTTTTTCTTTCGAGTCAGTGCTTTATATATGTTTACTTCGGTTTTGAGAATAGAACAATAGCTTCGAGTATCACGCTTGTTTTTCTGCTACCGCGCCTTTTCAGGGGTACAATACGTGCACCGGATAGTCAGGCATGTTCCTTTGAGTCGGGGATGTTTTTGATGGAGTCTTCGTATGAGTGTATTGAAAAGGAATGTGTCTAGAAACAGAGAAATCAGACGGGCGTCCAGCTTGCCGCACTACGTGGACGAGAAGGAATTACGTACTGATACAAAGAAACATACGGTAAGTAGAAAGAGTTCATGATTACAACAACAAAGACGAGCTAGCTAGGAATATTCAGGTTCATTGTTTCGAGGAAGGTTATTAAAGCATGCGCAGCTTTCTAGGTGGATGGCACGCGAAGTAACGAACCAGATACATACTTTCAAGACCAGCATTACTCGTGTGTAACTGTGATATGTACGCCATGTCTATCAAGATCAAACAGTATGACCTATCGCTCAAGATGATGGTGGTGGCGGTAGTGTTGTTGCAGCAGGCGGGGATACCGTGGCATTCATAGCCGTTTAGTTGTTCCGCCTGAGCCCTATCATGCGTTTATAGTAGGGGTATACAATTATATATATATATAACTTATGGAGACCCTCTTTGAAAATAGCAACAACAGAAGATTTTATTTACGTCATTTACGACGTTTGGCCGGGGTCCGGCCTTCATCAGGAATGTAAATACAGTGTATTCGCCTTCCTATTTATAGCGAACACTGTATTCGCATTACTGATGAAGGTCATACCCCGGATGAAACGCCGCAAATAAAACCTCCTGTTGTGTTGTTGCTGTTTTCAAAGAGCAACTCCTGAGCTCTTCTCTTTCTCTCTCTCTCTCTCTATCTATATATATATATATATATATATATATATATATATATATATATATATATATATATATATATATATATATATATATATATATATATATATATATATATATATTCCATTATTGGGCAGTTTTAGACTGGGGTGCGCAAAGATAGCGTGCGTTGCGTACGCAGGCTATTTTCGTCGCTTAAAGTGGGCACCCAAGAGAACAGCGTGCGACGCATGCGCAGTTTCGACAAACGCCAGGGGCAAAGCTTTGCGTATCCTGTTCTAAAACTGGCTATTGTTTCAAGAGGATAACAGATTCACCGCAATGCGATCGCGAAATATTCCTCAACGCTTCTTGAACGTTCGCTCAGCTTTCACTGTCTTGCGCATGCGCTTCGACTTCGGGACCGTATGAGAGAAACGGTGCGCCTTTGTGCGAATGTTTTCCGCCTTCCTCCTGCCTTAACGCACCGACACCCCTGGGAGGCGAAACGAAACGTCAGCGGCGTAATGCGCGAGATATTCAAATGGCCCTCTTTTTTTTTTTTACCGTACTTTGCATTTGTTCGAGCCTCGCGAGAGGCTTAAGCCAAACAAATTGCTCGGAAATTTGGTGCAGTGACACATTGCGCACGTCATCCATCATTATTGCGCAGTAAGGACCTTACTGTTTCGCAGCTAGGGCTTGTTTTGAGTAAGAAGAAGTAGAAGAATGGAATAATAAAAGAAAGTAGAGCACAGAGAACAGCGGAGACGAAATTTCAGCCTCCTTCTCACACCATTACTCACGCTCGTTTTTTTCCGAGTCATCTGGCTGTCTTCGCTCATGTGCGAGAGCTTTAACAAATGGTGACCGTGACAGGTACGGCACAATCCGTTGATGAAGTCCCGCCGCATCCGCTGTGCGGCGGGACTTCACCAGAGACGTTGGCAGAGACGTTGAATACGGGATACGTCGCCAATCGGTAGAGGCAAGGCCGTTTCGAGTACGTATTAAAATACAAGTGCCACATGTTCTTAAAGGTCGTTTAGCTTTACAAAGCATGCGAATGTCATTAAAACTGACCATATTTACAATACGCAGTGTGCCGCAGTAATGCTACGTAGCCTAGCAGCGATATTTAACCCGAATAAGCGTACCTTACGTAGTCATGAAGTTTTTTTGTATTCGGTAAAGAGCGAGATAGATAGATAGATAGATAGATAGATAGATAGATAGATAGATAGATAGATAGATAGATAGATAGATAGATAGATAGATAGATAGATAGATAGATAGATAGATAGATAGATAGATAGATAGATAGATAGATAGATAGATAGATAGATAGATAGATAGATAGATATGCTTTGTGGCGAATAGATGCCATTCGAGTTGAGAAAAGGAGTACTAAATGGGGCCGGGAAAGTATTGCAATATGTAGGGTGGATAACCGCCGCAATACCGGCGTGAGCGAGTCAGTGACGCCGAAACTGTGGAGAACAGTACAGTGGAGAACAGTACAGAATTAGATTTCGCGATTAGCTTAGAAAACTTGTGCACCAGGTTCGGCTCTACCGGCCCTCGCCATTCTCTCAGTATCTTTGGGTCATTATGCTATGCTTTAGTGGACGCATGTAGACTGCTGCCGCTGCCTAAATTACATGCGAAGGCTGCTGTCTCCGTGTACAGCTGAGGCACCGCGTTTTTTTAGCTCGTATAGGTGGCGCAAGAGCAAAAGCAGCACTCTCAGAATTTGCAGGGCCCAAATTCGATTGAGATTTGGGGCCGGTTGATAGAACTTTATATATTAGGTCCGGGCGCACAGCAGGTTGCCGTTACCACGGAAACCGTTCACGGTTGGGCAGACACACGGTTTCATCCTGGCGTTACTCGTAACGCGAGTGGAATTACGCGAAGCCAGCTTTTTTGCACTAACACCCTTGCTGCGGCGAAGCGACATACTTGCAGAGACTTTCGAAACCACGTCGAGGTGGCTGCCGCGTGTTAAAGAAAAAAAAAATGTTAGATAACAAGTCATCCTGGAACAGGATCACATGCGTAGCTCCTCGTATCTCTTGTCGCAGTACCATAATGCATTTTGGGAAAAAACCGGGGCTCTTTATGGCATGGTGAATGCATTACCCGCTCTTTCTATGAGATAGAACATGACGCGATAATAATAATGACGCCAGCGCGAAAACGCATTGCTTTTCATGCGGGAGGTGCTTCTATCGGTATCTGAAGAAAAGAAAGAGGTACAAGCACGAGCACCTGTTTCAGCTTTCCGGCTTCATGCGATGTCGCTGAGATGCTCTAGCACCTGCCAAATGAATCTTGGCACATGGAGGATGGCGGACCATTCGAGACCCTCTTCACGAGAGCTGTTCCGCAGTAAAGAAGTTACTAGCGCGGGCTTACGCCAGACTTTGCAAACTACTTTACGTAAAAAGCAGTTGAAGAAAAAAAGAAAGCCGAGGGAGGTTTTGCATAAGTCGATCGTCGCCAGCAAAGGTGGTTACTTAGATTTCGCAAAGTGACGAAGCTTTAAGCAGAAATTGAGGGCGCTGAACTTCGATGCAACTGGATTACCTTAAAGCGGATATCGGCCTTGCAGGAAAAGTTGCTACACGGGCGCTGATGGATTTGCGAAGCAAGAATAAAACGATAGCTTAGTGCCACACGTTCACCGCTTCTTGCCACTCATTCTCAGAAAAAGAAGGCAACACTCGCCACAAAGACGGCACAAATGCTAAAAGAACTGTGCTGATAGAATCATGTCTGAAATGTTCAATGTTGGCATGGCACTATAATCTTACCTGAAGTTCACGCCCGCTCGCACCTTAAGCCGGTCTTTTAAAAGACCTGGTCTGTTAAAAGCCGTGTGTGCTTCGGGATGTATTTGTGTCAAAACGTGGAAATTCAACATAATTCAATGGCGTAGTTCATGAGGCATTCGGAGAACTTTAGCATTATTAGTATTGTTATTAGTTTGTTGAATCGCTAACAGCATGCATTTCAGAAGTTACTTATCGTGTGTCACGACACGACACGTTGTATGTGCTTGCTTTGGTCAATTTGGTCAATTCATTAGAGTACGCCAGGAAGTGAAACATACAAAAAAAAAATCGAATCGTACACAAGGTGCAATGCGCTTAAAACAACGCTTTGCAACAAAGGTCTTTCCGTCGCCATTACGAAAAGCAAAGCTCATTGCAGAGAGATAGAAAAAATAAAATATTCGCGGGCAGGTGTTCACGCTCTAGGGTTGAAAGTTGGGCGAGTTTGTACGGGATCATCTTCTAACAAACTGCAGCTTGCTGATGTTCGCGCTCGGTCTGGTTTCATGACTGACCAGCTCGGGCAAGTTTTTCGTGTCTTTCTTGCTCACGTTTGCCACTGCGCTTGCTTAGTGGCACATGAAAACTTCCTGATGACGCCATTTTCGGCGGCACTTCGATGCTTACGTAGTGCTTGCGCCGAAGATGCAATTTTTTTTCTTTCGTAAGCGCGTGTTCCCGCTGGCCATCCGACTTCACTAATAATAATCCCAGAATTGGAACTGATTGTAATTTTAATTTACAAACAATGCTAGCGTAAAACATTATTGTGAGTAGGGGCTCTGGGCGTACTTTAACAAAATCCTGTTACTCTAGGAACATTCGTAAACGAGAATTTCAGCCAGTCAGAGTGCTTGACATCTAATTACCGTGAGCATCCTGCCAATGGAGAACAGCCTTTACGAGAACAAGCTTTCTGAATTAGGATCCCGGCATATAACTCCGGCGTAGTCCAGCATAGAGCACTGCACGGGCTCGGGCCTACCCGAAAACCCGGGCCGGGTAAAGTAGTTTTCATGGCGGGCCCGGGCTGGGCTCGGGCCTGAAGCTCCGGGCTTAGGGTCAGGCCCGGGTTTGAGGTGGCGGGCTCGGGTCGGGCCGGGCTTGGACTTTGTTCAGATTGTTCCAGACACATTGCGCATACGTATATGTTCTACATATGTGATCTCGAAAAAACGATTTTGTTACGTGGGGTCAAGTTAGTTGCAGAAGTTTTGTGAGGGACAAGTACTGAACTGAAACGGGCGGGCTGAAAGTAAGCAGACAAGGCGACCATACAGTTAACATCTCACTTTTGTGTGCTTTATTAATTATATTTGCCATATTTTATATCCCAAGTGTTATTTTGTAATCGCAGTAAGAAATGTACTATGATATATTAACTTCTATAACTTATCATCGGAAGAGCGATCACAGAACTCCAAAGCGTGGCAACATTCTTGAAAGCTCCAGTAGTCCACTAAACCGAAAAGTCTGCGCGGAGTTGCGTTCTATACAATCACTATAAAGACACATTCTCTTTCCGGAGCTCCGTCGCGGCTCCCAGCGACATCGACATGCACAGCCTGTTTTGTTTGTCCGCATTGTTAACGTCTGAGCTTTCGTCTTGTCCCGCTATATCGTGTGATACCAACATAAAACTGCCGAAACAGCGTTGGAATGTGCAGGAATAGCATAGGTCCATTAAACAAAGCATGGGACAAAGTATATTCGCTTGAAAAAAAGACAAGTGCTAATTGCGTTTCGGAAGGTGTCCCTTTACCTCGAACCATATGCACCCAATTAGTAATTATCGGTAAGCTTATTCGCGCCTTTATTACCAAACTGGAACGAACCCCGAAAATAAACCGAAATCTCTTCGCCTACCTTCTGACAGTCCTACCCGCATTATCCAATATTGTTAGCAAGGCACACACCATCGTAATATGAAAAAGAAAGAAAGCGCATAGTACCAACCATGCATAGCATACCCGGCTGAAACCTGCAAGGAGAAGCCCTCAGAGAGGAATTTTGTAGATTATAATATTGAAGAGTGGCACGTCGTATGCACAGCTATTGATGGTACTATCTATAGCTGAGTGACTATCGACCTATCGATGGTAAAAAATACTATCAATAGCGCCATCGATAGTAACATCGATGGTACTATCGATAGTATAAAATCAACAGCGCGAACTCATCGCAGAATAAACTTGGTTTCCCGCGCGCGTGGTACCTACTGGAGCCGGAGGAGAAGGCTGAAGGGCAACAAAGCTGACATGCTTGTGTTCTTCACCTGAGTGCTTTGCTGACACATGATCATAAAGTCAAACTGTTCAGCTGTAGCGGAAAGGAAGCCGTTACATGTGGTGGAACTGCGCGGCTTCAAATTTATATTGCATTTTATGATTTCAAAATAAGAAAGAAATATCGAGAACTAAGTTTTTTATTTGTAAGGTGTAAGTGGTTGCTTTTGGATATGAGTTTATTGATGGAGATATTCCGCCATTTTCACTGGGGAAATAATTTATTTCTGTCGCCAAAATTGCTCATAAATTAAGAGAAGCTGATGGTGGGCTATCGAAAATATTTTGACAATATGGCCGCCCAGCAACAGCATCATTAGTCACACCACTATCGATAACATTGTCACGTGGTTGTGACGGTGAAGAACGCTGCAGCATGACTGGGAAATACGGAGCTCTTTATTTCGGCAAGCTTGTGTCCGGAAAATCAGAACTGAAAATACAAGCGATACTCGCTGCGCACTGATAGCGGCGAGAACAGTCGTCAGCAGTGCAGTCGTCAGCAGTGCTGAAATCTGATCATCGGTGGAACGCGTCGTCTTTTATACATCAGTCATCGAACCTCACAGCGTAATTGCTGGTGCTCGTGTAAGCTCTCGAATAAACTTGACTATTCGCGTTAACAGAATGATCTCAAACAATCGTGAAGCTTCTCAATCGTTACGGCGCGGTCTGCGTCAAACGTCAATCTTTGCGGATGAAACCCGAATACATGAAAACAAAGCAATAAACTCGCATGGCGGTAATATCACTAGTAATATTACCTATGGTACTACCGATTGCGCTATCGATAGTTTCGTTATGGTAGTACTATCGATGGTTTGTTTACACTATCGATAATTAAAAAAAAAAGAACTATCGATGCTTTCGATAGTCAATTTACCGATAGTTAGAGGCACGACGTTCAGGAGCAAGAGAAATGAAGGGAGAGCTGGACATCTATGTTCATTTTCCATAGGTGTGAACAGGGGTCCGAAATTTGCTCTAGTGGTGGAAGTCTGAGAACAGCGACTGTCCACACCTTCATAATTCACGAGGCAGATTTTGTGCGCCCCTGCGGCTAGCGCAAGCAGTTCGAGAAACCTGACCGCGGCAGTGACGTAACAGCGCATGGTGTGCTTACAACCGCAATCTCTTGAAAATTTCACTTTTCGCCCAATAACATGTGAAGAAATGAACTCTAAACTGTGCCACGAAAAAACCTTATAGAATGTGCATACTAGCAGCGGAGTGACATATGAAAAGAACGCTATGACAAATCGCTTTTTCTTCCTTTCGTTTGTTCATACGTATTTCGAAAAGTACACGTGTTGCACGGAGCTGGTTATAAATTTTATTTAGATTAGCGTATTCACAACAAAGGTATTAAGTTTGGCTTTTTTTCTCTATTTCTCTTGTTGTGGCAGGGTGCTACTATGCTGAAGACAGGCGCTATATATCCAGAAGGGTGCCCGATTAGCTTTGTCGTTAGAGCATGCTTTAAATTTCAAGAGAGCGCAATAGAAAGAAAGTAAAGAGAGCGTTCAGTTCTCTCTCTCCTCTATTCTTATTGCGCTCCCTGTGGAAACTGAACTCATGCCGCAAATCACTTTTCTTGCTACAATATCTGCTACCAAACGCTCTTGATGATTCCCAGTGTACCTGCAAGAAAAAAAAAAGTAGAGTATACCGTTGCCGAATAACCGTTCGTAGTACCCAGCTTATCCGGTAAACCGTTACCACAGTGAGGGCTTTTTGTACAAGGAATTGCCGTAGATTAAAGCATACTTGTTAGCGTAGCATGCGCCAAGAAAACGTGAATATTTGCCACAAATGCGTTGCTGTCGATTCCATGTTCGGTCAACGCGACCTAGATTATGGGGTCGGGCCCATGTCGGGCACGATCTGTGGTCAGGCCGGGCCAAGCCGGGCTGGGTAGGTGAAATTTTTTGTCAGGTTCGGGCCGGGCCCGGGTCTCGCTTTGAGTCACCGGGCCGGGCTCGGGCGGATGAACTTCAACGAGTGCCGGGCCCGGGCCTGGCCGTGAATCACGGCCCGTGCAGTGCTCTAGTCCAGCATCGTGTTGGGTTAGAAAGAGGAAGGTAAACTGGGGCAGTGAGACACCGTTGAATGGAGAGTTGCACGCAGAGCTAAGGGAGAGTGCGTAAAGCGAGAAAGAATGAGCGGGAAACTTGACAGTTCTGGAAAACCGTGTGAGCTTCTGGCATCCTTACAGGCCACATCACCTCAACTCGGATAAAAACAATGTGGGTTTCGTCACAACCCTACTGATTGCCATACACTAGGTTGACTTAATAAATTTATGATTATCGCTGTCACGAACGCGTTGCCTAAACCTAATGGTCGCGCTTTCTCGCCGCTCCACATTGCGTTCTAAGCCTTGAAACATTAATTTGCGGCAAACACTGCTCGCGCCACATCTGCCGAGAGGTGCTAAGTTATACGACTAGGCTGGGTTTTCGGAGGTTCCGACTTGCGTCGCGACACAATATCTGAGCATCTACACGCTCGAGAGAACTGCAAGCGAAGGTTGTAGTATTCGGATGAGCCGCGCTCTGCCAACTCCCCCGCAGAAAGCGTCTGCTTTGCGTCGCACTCGTGAGCCACTTAGTTAGCCTTAGCTGGAGCGCTCGCTTATCCTTCAACCCACAGCAGGCTCTGCGGAAGCCGTCAGTCTATTTTCGCCGTGGCAACGATTTTGTCGTACAACTGCTCTTGCGTGGTGCGTAGGCCTTCACATCGCGCGGCTGCACGAGCGAGCGAGCCTATGTTCACAGCGCGTCCTTTTAAAGTGAACGTACACCGTGAGCGCGCTCCTGCGCAGTTAAGAGGCTTAGCCCAACGCGTGTAATCTATTGTCTTGTTTGTCCTGCCAAAACGAAGTGGATCGCCTCTCGCGGGAGGATCAACCGCTCGGTTGCGCCGACCGGCGATGCCACGCTCATCCCTCGACCCCTTTCTCTTTACAAAATCACATCCTCCTCTCTCTCTTCTTCCTTCCCCTCACTCAGGGACGAGGAACGAGCGGGCTTGCTGGACAGCGGAGATAAAGCCGACGACGCCACGACTCGCGCGACGTTGTTTAAGCTTAGCCTTCATTGCTCGCCGCGAAAAAGGCGTCTATGCGTTAGCTCTGTGCAACTTGCTTCGGCTGTCCTAGATTTTTACTTGTTTGAAAAGTTTACGGCCTGGTTACAACCCTTTGTAGTGTACTTGCCTCGTGCGCTGTTGGTAGCTGCACTGTAATACAAGGCAGCATAGATGACTTGTAGAATAGAAAGAATAGAAACAATAGAAAGAATAGAAAACAAACCGCGAATGTAGGGTGCCTGCTTTTATCTGACTCTCAGTTCGGGATGCGCTTGATTTTCCTCTTGCGTGTGGAATACATTCGGACTTCGTATTGTTTTTATATGTTTTTGAGGCTAGCAACGGATAACAGTGACAGAACTTGAAGTAAAAAGAAAAAGAAATAACTAGAAATGGGTGCTGTTATTTTAACGACTGATGACGCTGTCTAAACAAAATTTCCGAGCATCATGGAAGATAAGTTCAAAGGAAACTAGCCATACATTAGCAAAAGTTTTGCATGCATGGGATTGTTTTATAGGAGTATTCTTACGTGGGTGAAATATGCCGTTTTGTTAAATTCGTATAGCTTCTGTGTATTTACCGCTGTCACGCTTTTAATTTGCAGCGGTGGTAGTTTTAGGCTGGTAAATAAGGGGAACCGGAAAAAGGATCTATCTATCTATCTATCTATCTATCTATCTATCTATCTATCTATCTATCTATCTATCTATCTATCTATCTATCTATCTATCTATCTATCTATCTATCTATCTATCTATCTATCTATCTATCTATCTATCTATCTATCTATCTATCTATCTATCTATCTATCTATCTATCTATCTATCTATCTATCTATCTATCCTATCTATCTATCTATCTATCTATCTATCTATCTATCTATCTATCTATCTATCTATCTATCTATCTATCTATCTATCTATCTATCTATCTATCTATCTATCTATCTATCTATCTGTCTGTCTGTCTGTCTGTCTGTCTGTCTGTCTGTCTGTCTGTCTATCTATCTATCTATCTATCTATCTATCTATCTATCTATCTATCTATCTATCTATCTATCTATCTATCTATCTATCTATCTATCTATCTATCTATCTATCTATCTATCTATCTATCTATCTATCACGAAGTCAAAGTATGTAACCTAAATTTCAGGTAGAAAGGCCCGAATAACAGGAAAAAAAATATCGCAGAAACTTCCTTCGGGTGAATTTAATGAAGTCGGCAGACAATTAAGCCATGTAAGATATAGGGGACATCATTTGTAGTTTTTTAAAAACTTTAGTGTAGTGATAATAACGTAAATCTAAACGATTTAAAGCTGACGAAAAAGAAACTTGCCGCTGGTGGGGACAGAACCCAAAAAGACATTCCAATGATGTGGCGTTGAAGGTGGAGGGTTCTTATGAGGGTCAGGTATGCCAGGAGACGATTTAAAACAACTGGAACTAGGAAGTTAAGTGGAAATACTTGCATCTAGGAAAGTCTAATACAGGTGATTGAGAGAGAAAGAAAGAAAGGGAAGAAAAAGGAAGAAAGATAGAAATACCGAAAAAGAGAAATAAGTAGATGGAGAGAGAAAGAAAGATGAAAATTTACAGATACAAAAAAAATTTCACCGCAACGGCGAAGCAATGAATGCGATAGCAATAAATTGGAATGTAACGCGAAGAACGGAAAGCAGCTCGAAATTCCTAGCGCGTCACTCGAGCCCGAAGGACGCACGAGAAGAACGCACAGAGGACGAGCGCGAACTATCATGCGTCACAGCTCGACACTTGAAGCGCACTGCTCAAACGCAAAGCAGGACGCACGAAACGAGCGAACAGGTACACACAGGACGAGCGCGAACTAACTGTCACAGTTGTTACTTATTTCTGTTTGAACAGCGCGCTCCTTTCGCAAACGCTGCCGCTGCAGCGAGCGCAGTGACCTTTTTACGCTCTGTGACTTCATGCGAATATCGCGGGGAAAGCACAAGACATACAACCCCCCGCTCACCCCCCCCCCCCCCCCTCCCCACCCCCGGCGGTCCCATTTTTTCCTCGAGATAAGCGCACGAAGGCGACCACACCCTGTAGGGCGAAGAGCAACGGCGTTCGCAGGAGCGGGGCGGCGATCTTTAAAGCGCGCCACGCGCGCACTTCGTTCCATCAATGTGGTGACTAAGAAAGCACGCTGAAGTAAATGGTGTATATAAATAGTTCGCCGTTAGCAGGCTGAAAGACGGTACTGTTCGTGGCCTAACCGTCTAATGCCGTGCGCTGCGAAGCGAGAGGTCGCCCGTTCGATTCCGCGTGTCGGAAAGTTTTTCTGAATTATTTTTTTGGGGCTTATATATAAATACATTTACATATACGGTGCATGACGGCGGCGAGACTGTCCATATAATTGCTGTCGCAAAAAAAGACACAGAGAAAACAGAGAGAAGAGAGAAAAAGAAATAAATAGAGGACGAAAGAAAGAGAAAAATTTGCAAGACTTAGCAAAACAGCAACAGCCAGGACTACCTAGATGTCCATCTGCTCCGCTGTCTCTTGCATTGTGCCTCCAGTGCGAGCTACGCTAATATTTTTTTTTTTCGCTGCTGATTAAAGAACCTCGAATGAAGTATGAATAGCCGCATCTGACCCATTCATTTACAAAGAATGGAGATCCCTGTCAAAAGTGTGGCAGCGCTGTCAACACTACGAGGACGTACATGAGCGTGTTCTCGGTTACACTCAGAGATTATTCCTTCCATATATGTCTACCATTGCTATGCTGTGTTAATTTCTCCTTGCCGTTTTGTTTCGTTTGAGAACGCTGGTTGCTTGAGCTAAGCTTTGGAGAATTTAAACACGAAAATTGGTGAAAAGAGGTGGGAAAGGGTGCTGAAATGGTGAATAAGGTGTTTCTGTGGCTCTCGCATACAGTACGACAGATGGGAGTCGTTGGCGAAGGTCTAAAGCAAGTTGCACGCGGCGCGCTGTCAAGCCCGTACACCGACTTGTTCAAGGTTACGGTCGCGTTGCCAGTTAGCCCGTTGCAGTGCTAATTCTGATAGACTAGGTGATGCTGGGGCAAATGCATAGCCGTGTGATGATGTTTTACGCAGCATTCGGGCCACTGGCTATCCAACTGCGCCACAGGGCTGGAATCATTGCAATCGATTCCAATTTTTAACTTGGAGTTTTAAGACTTCCCGCGAACTGAGAAATGTATTGCTGTGCGTTCAAAGAGGTACGCCTGTTCCCTCTTTCTACAATATTCGATCTAAGTTTACTGTGTGATTTGATTCGGTGGCACAAAGTACAAAGCGCCTTCCCTCTAAAGCGTGCTTTGCTGCAGTAAAACACTTACTGCTATAGAGACTACTTTACGAAATGAAATTGCAGATGCAGTAATGAATACTTACGGAAGAGGACATCCTATTAAGCGGTTTGCCCTTTGCGATGCACTCGGCAAATGAGAAATCAGCTTTAAAACGCAGCGCGTTTAAGTAGCGCTCTAAAAGAAAAAAAAATACACCATAAACACCATAAATGTCGACCTACTGACTTAGTCCCAAAGGGCGTTATTTCCGGGGCCCGCCATTCTTAAACACAAAGCGCATGTTCCCGGCCTTGTGCCGCAGGGATAACTAGCTATCCGAATCCCATTCTCCGGATGGTTTCGCTTTCCTTTTTTTCTCGCGCAAGGAGCCTCGAAGTTGCTCGGGCAGCAATGCGGAGCCCGGTAGCGCCAAATTGACCGAGTGGAATAAGAGCGGTCCAGGTCAAGACGGGATTAGGGAGCGTTTCGGGAACAAGAGAGAGAGAAAGAGAATGCGGACTGATACCGTCATCTGGGCCTTGTCTGGGCTATGGTGCGGTGCTAAGCCTCCGAGTCTGCCCGCATGTGGCGGACAAGAGGCGTTCCGGTCAGGATCGTAAATCTGAGGTTGAGGAGAGACGGTGAGGGACGAAGGGGGGGGGGGTCTAAGCAAGAAAGAGATGGCCCCCACCTGAGACCTTTGAGTGTATAGGAGCTGAAAGAATGGCGGTTTGAGGACAAGCGAGCACGGAAACGATGCGATCGAATGGTCGGCGTGTTGTTCACTTCATTCGCCTTTGCCGAGTCTCCGGTACAGCCGTGGCTGTGATCTTTTTCTTTTTTCTTCTGGGGGGGGGGGGGGTACGGGGGTCGTACGCTTCCATGCCTTATCGTCTAGCTTCATGCTTTCTCTGGCATCGTGGAGGAAGTGAAGCTTAATTTATTGCAGATACCCTGAGCCGTTCTCGAATGCGATGAAGTGCGCCTCAACTGACTCTGCGCAGATGCTATCGTTCGAGCGGATGCCTCCATCTTCGAGCAGAGTCCCGTCGTCGCGTAGCGATGCGCGTAAACTGAATTGCAGCGAGAAGAACGCTTGATCCGGAGAACGCGAGCTCTGTAAACAGAAAACACGGCTTAAACAAAAAAAAAGAAAAAAGAAGCCCGTATTAGATACGGTGGAAGAAACTATGTATAAAGCTGTGCACGCAGCTATTCATAAAGACACAAGTACGACAAAAGTGATGGAAGGACACGGAATTTACGGAAGCACTCCCGAAGAAAGCACTTCTTTACTTCAAAAGGGGTCACGCGAAAAAGTAAAGTTTATTAAGGATGCTTGAGCTTGCGGCGAAAGCTTGTTTTCTGTAGTGGATTATTAGCTGGAAAATACGGACGAAAGATTTGTTTATCTGTAAACTTAGTTTTTTTTTTCCGGAGCGACGGTGAATAGTTCCTTCGCACTTTTATTCTTTACTTTTCCGCTGCGGAAAAAAAAAAAACACTAAGGTGTGCGTCACTTTAATTTCCGTTTGTGTGAGAAAAAGACGATACAATTGCTGTTGCACAAGGAATTTTTCATTGTTACAACACTCGTAAAATACTATCTCAGGAAAGAACAAATCAGGAAAGAAAAATGCCATTGCCCAACAGGAATCGTCACGGGTGTTTACAAATCTTTATTTCTTTTATTTTATATGTTATCGATAATATACTTCATATAACACACTGCATATAACATCCTGCATGTAGAATATTCTTTTGATTCGCTGTGGTTTTTTTGTCTATACACTGTATATAATATACAGGCAGCGCTGCGCGTTAGTTTTCTTGACTGGCCGACTATGTCGTATGTGACCCGCCACGGTGGTCTAGCGGTTATGGTGCTCGACTGCTCACCCGTAGGTCGCGGGATGGAATCCCGACTGCGGCGGCCACATTTTCGATGGAGGCGAAGATGCTTGAGGCCCGTGTACTTAGATTTAGGTGCACGTTGAAGAACCCCCGGGTGGTTGAAATAACCAGAGTCCTCCACTACGGCGTCCCTCATAATCATATCGTGGTTTTGGGACGTTAAACCCCAACAATTATTATTATTATTATTATTATTATTATTATTATTATTATTATTATTATTATTATTATTATTATTATTATTATTATTATTATTATTATTATTATTATTATTATTATAACACGCATGCGTTTGTGTCGTGCGCGATATATTCTGCGTAAGGAAGTACAAATGATGCAGACACTACGCACATTTTCAATTAATTCTTCAGTGACAGAGAGAGAGAGAGAGCGGTTCTTTATTGGAAAAAGAGATTTTTGTCAGCGTGTCTATAACTGCTGGCGTGCTACTACGTCTAGGGAAGTGGAACGGGATTAAAAAATTTCAGAAGGGAGGGAAAAATAGTAATAAAAAGAAATAATAAAACAGATATGAAATGCGCAAGTGAACCTGATATCAATATTTACAACTCAGATGTCGGATAAGCTTCGGCTTTTCTATATGGAATAGTCGATCATTAAAACTTTACAATGAGGTCAATTTATGACAGGTAATTAAATAGTAATTCTAAAACTCGTCGCTATTTTGAAGGGCTCGGCATTGGACCTAATATGCTGCGTAACGTTAACGGATCGGGGCAAATCATGTCTATTTGTCGCTCACACAATGGTCTCTCGACGCGGTACGCGGGACCTTCAAGCAGTATGTGCCCCACTGTCTCTATGCTGCCACGGTTGTCACAGCAGGGAATATGGGTACATTGTGTGCGGTACAAATAACCGTTCGTGTATGCCACATTCAGTAGAAGACGATGGTACAGCGTCTGTAAGTGTCGTTGAAGTGTTCGGGAAGCTTTCGCTCTCACTGCTGGGTCAATACAACGCAGCAACGTATCTTGGTGAAGCGGCTGATTCCAGAGGCGGTATTTTTCTTGATAGGCATACTTTGTTTTAGCAATGTCGAAGCGTCGGCTTTGGTAAAAAAATATTCTTCTGGTATCGCCTACCTTCACAACTTCAGTGACACTTTTATGAAATGGCAAACGATCGTTATGAAACTGTTCTCCTTCTGTTATGCGTTTTACCGAATATCGATGACGTGCCTGGCCGGTGAGTCAGCAAGACTCGGAAAACCCCTATGACGTGACCCAGATAACCCCCTACAGAGATGAATACATTGTCTACGGGGTCAGTTCATTTTCAATCACGCCATCTCCAGGACGAGCTCAGTTTGCTATTGCATCATCAATAGAACCAGCTCAGAATCACTTAATACAAGCAACCGACCACCCAGGCACGCCAAAGCCAGGAAAAGAAGATATAAAATGTTGCTCTTCAATAAAAAAAAATTCTGAAGTAGATCCTAATCCTTGATCTAGGTGCCTGGTAGTGGCGCTCGCACGTCGGCGTTCGTGCGCTCTGGTATATTCCTTGGGTTGACACTGTGTTTCGTTGCGCTGCCGAAGCGGATCTCAGAGGCCATGTAGAGAGAAGCGCGTGGTTCAGATCTGCACCACCAGGTGCCGCAATAATTCCAGCTGCTCACGAGAAAACTGCTTGCTCTTTCAACGAACACATTAAATCAATTTTCATTAATTATCACGACAGTTAATTGGCCCTTATCTTAGGTAAACATATGATCCGATATTATATGTATCCAATATAACTCTTAACTTGAATCGATTTCGTACCGGTTTTACTTTTTAAAACACATTTTCTGAATACTGTTCTCAAAATTGGAAGCGAGTGTTGGACAGGATGTTATTGGAAGAGAAACGTGAGTGTCACTCCTTGCTCGCGGCACTAAAAAAGTTAATTGAGAAAAATAAAGCCTGTCAACTGGCCGCACGGTCCAGTGTCCAACACAGAAGCTTCCGAACATTCCTACACAGAGGTTTTTTAATAAAAACGCTGTACTCACTGGAGTCAGTTCTTAAGCGATTATAGCGTCCCTTTTTTATTGTAGGCTCCCGTTTTCGATTTCAATGTCGCTGGCAATCAGACGCAGTCGGTCACTTCGTGAAGAACAATTACAAAAGCGTCAGGGCTGTTATTGAGTCTGAACTTTGCTGAAGCTAAGCCTTGCGGACATGAGTGCGGACAGTCGTAGAGAGAGAGAGATAGATAGATAGAGAGAGAGAGAGAGAGAGAGAGAGAGAGAGAGAGAGAGAGAGAGAGAGAGGCTGCTTTAGGGGTGCAGTCGAGCAGTGAGTTCCGAGTATCAGACGGACCGAAGATCTTCTTGCGGGCGATTCTTCGCCCGAGAAGAATTCACTGCCGCAGGCTAAACGCGCAATCTCCAAGAAGGAGCGGTGGTTTTAACGAGCGAAACAGCTTGGCCTCCCGTCTGCTAGCCACATTCTTTACGCCCGGCTGTTTCGACCGGGGGCCGAGCGCTCGACTTTGATTTTATCCTCGTTCACGCTACTTGTCTTCGACGGCTCTATATTCGTCTGTGAGTGTGCTCCCGCGCGTGTGTAGAGTCTTCTCTTGTTTTTTTCCTTTGCTACGAGCGAGCTCAAATGTGCCCGTTTAGCGGGCCGGGTGTCGTCACCCGCAGTCGTTCGTAATTCGGCGATATTCTTGTAGCACCGGTCGTCTTCTCCTAAGCGGCCATCTTTCTTCCACCTCTCGGATTCACGCTTAGTCTAAGCCATTCTGTGCGCACGGCGGTTTGATGCGAAGTCACTTAATCTGTTCGGCTGCCTATGGCGAGTATCTTTTTTTTTTTTTTCAAGGCTCATTTGCCTCGCGTAACTCTTTATTCCCGAAAGATGGGCAAAAGGAGCCTTAAATTCGAACGAAGGCAGCTTAGCCGTCGCAACTCGAATTAGGACAATGATCTCTCTAAAAGGTTACTCTTGGTTCGTTTAGAATTACTTGAACCGCCATGAACTTGTGAAATCATCGTATTCTATCAAGCAGGCTGTATTTAGTAATCTGCGCATGCGCGCTTTAGGTATGGCGCTTATATAAACATAAAGGTAGGAGTCAATGAACCATTTCGGGTGAAAATTGCATTTGAGTCTTTATTTAAGAAGGGATTGTGGGTAAGGGTACTTTATTCATTTGTGCGTTGTGTTGAGCCTTGGGCGCTCAGCAGTCTAATAAATGTAGTTTCTTCAGGTCCAATTTCGTTTCAACAGTGTTATAAAAGGGGCTAGGGTGGCTCTTCTTATTTGCTTATGTTCAGGCACGTTACTGAAAAAAAAAAAAACAGAGAGATAACGCGTACAGGCGAGTTTGAGCACTAGTCTGTACGTGTTTTCTGTCCATGTTCTTGCAGTAACGTGCTAACGCATAGACAAGTTTGAAGGACCGATTTGTGTTTTAGGCTTTGTTGTTTAGGCAGTGTAGTGCACTGTACACTGTTAATTATTCTCGACACCGTAAAATGATATCCTGCTTTTTACGTCCACCCGATTTGTCTCACTGCTTGAATTACGCTTTCAGGTCGATTTTTTGGGTGATAGACAAAAGCGCGTCAGCATAGGTGATTTGAGCTGATAAGAACCTTTTGACAGAAAATACTTCCAACTGCCGAACATTATTTTAGCTTATTAACAATTAAAGGTAGATTTAGTATAATGCAACGAAGAACGAAGTCAAACTACGAGGGATCAGCGACGCGAAATCAAGAACGCGAAATCTGCTTACGTTGTCCGCCGCGGTGGTATACAGGCGTTACGGTGCTCGGCTGCTGACACGAAGGTCGCGGGATTGAATCCCTGCCGCGGCGGCTGCATTTTCGGTGGAGGCGAAAATGTTTGAGGCCCGTGTACTTTGATTTAGGTGCACGTTAAAGACCCCCCAGGGGGTCGAAACTTCCGAAGTCCATCACTAGAGCGCGCCTCATAACCGTGTAGTGGTTTTGGCACTTTAAATCCGAGATATTATTAAATGCTCTTGATCTGTCCTTAATACGTTCATTCAATTCCGAAGGCGTTATTTTCGACTTCCGATGAAGTAAACGCCTTGATTGATCTTTACATAACTTATGCGCAGAGCAATGTTGTTCAAGGCACGCCTGACTTATAGCAGAAAACGCTTCCTGCTAAATTGTTGAATGACGTAAGAAACTATTTATTTTTGCGAATTTAGAGTAATCACCATTAGAATTGCACATCTTGGCGTAAGTTAACACATTAGTTTGTTGCGTGCTCAACAAGTACATAGAGCTCTTCACGATCGGCATATAATAGCATCAACGCGAGTGTAAGAGCACAACGTCAACGTGATTGCTGAAGAAAAAATTTAAAAGAAGACGCGTTCAGAAATTGATTCCTAGGCGGGGAACCCGGATCCCTTGGACTTATGGTAGCAGGCTACAAACAGTTACTACTAAAGCCCTCGAAGCCTTACCGCAACAACGACCTTTGAGCGAGAGAGCCTTGGACAGCTCAGACGTCGAAGATCAGCTGCGGATAGCCGCAAAGGCTCAGGACGCGGCCTGAGCTCGAGACATTCTCGACTAAAGACGCGCCTCTGAAGCTACTTTCTCAAAATAATGACGTTTATTCTCCATCGTGCTTCGCTCCGGCTTGCAGTGTAAGTAGCGTCCAAGTTTGGATGCGTCTTTCTTTTAAGCGATGCGCTTTATGAAGGGTGATAGAAACTGTTCGCTTGTTAGCAACTACCTGACGTAGAGTGCAATATTTCTGTGTTGTTTTTCATTATTAAGTTGAATATAAGTTGTGGATTTATTGACATTTATATTACTCTATTTAGCACATATATGCGAGCACTATAGATTCTAAACCACATTCTGAAATATTAATTGGATTTTTTTCGGTGCTCTCCTTTTCACGCTTCTTTTTTTACGTGTCGAACAGAAACACCGCAATATTTCAAACGATTAATTTTTTGTTAATATCTGGGGTTTGACGTCACAAAACCAAGATATGATTATGACAGACGCCGTAGTGGAGGGCTCCGGAAATTTCGACCACCTGGGGTTCTTTAACGTGCACCTAAATCTAAGTACACGGGCCTCAGACATATTCGCCTCCACCAAAAAATGCAGCCGCCGCGGCCGGGATTCGATCCCGCGACCTTCGGGTCAGCAGTCGAGCGCCATAACCACTAGACCACCGTGGCGGGGCAATATTTAAAACGAGTCCGCATACAATCCAAATTGCGCTCTCTCAAATACGTGGTAATCTAATTAAAAGTTAGCATATCTAATGAGCCATTTCAATTATGAATACGATGTGTGACATTTAAAACTGCTGCATGCAAGCAAATGTTCGAGAAATCACCTTACGCGGCAAATCTGTAGCTTGCGCTGCGGTCATTGACATAACTACGCTTTGAGAGTGCTTACCATCTCTACAAGCGGTCGTGCACAGTAGCGTGGCTCTTTCCGAGCAAGGACTTCTCGGTTGTTCTAGAGAAACGAGCCACAATTGTGCTGTGGGCTGCATAGTTAGCCATGGGGGCGTGGATCAAAATTTAGTTCCTTTGCAGCTAATCGAAGGGCAACACTGCCGCGACACACAGGGACGCCACTGGGCCAGTGTTTCTTTTATTTCGCAGGCTTATCCTAAACTCTCAAGAGAAGAACGTATTAATAGAGTGACCGAAATAACTGAAACGCGTGTGTTTCAATGTGCACATCTAGTATTTACACGTCCACTATAAACAAGTCCTCACTTAATTTTTTAATGGAAACTTATTGCTTAAGAAGAACAGAGAAATACTGGGTGATTCCCTAGGATTGAGCTAATAACGTACAGTGGGTTAGACTTGTATAGATGACTTTAGAAAGCAGAAACTATGTGCGGGACATTCCGTATGGTTAACAAAACTGTAAAAGAATTGGTTCGGTTCTCATAAAAATACGTGGGTGGCGCTACAAAACGAAGACCAAAGAGACGAGTAAATGGCGAGGATATGCTCTGTCGGCGTGCTCATCTTCTTCGTCTTGGTGGTGCTCGAGTATTAAATTGAGCCGCCAATATGGTTCCGCGAGCATCTTGATATAGATATCCATTTTTTTTTTATTGATGCAAGAGACACCCAAGGCAAAAAGAAAAAAAAAACGAACGCGGAGCTTCACTAAGCGCCACACATGGTGAGTTTGCAAGAAAATATATACTGTAGCATCAATGGGAACACTTTTGCGACCTGTAATCAAAACAATTATACCGACTTTCGTGCTGAAACAAAAGTGCAAGATAAATACAATTTACTTTTGTAACCCATGCACAGAGCCGTGTTGTTGGGGCAAAACTTCATTGCAACGTTTCAGTGAAAAGGGGAAAGGGAGAGAGAGAGATAATGAAACGAGAGAAAGGCAGGGAGGTTAACCAGAATTGTAGCGTCAGGTTTGCTACCCTACACTAAGGGGAGGGGGAGAGGGAAAGAAAGATGGAAAGGACAGCGGAGAGAAGAGCAGGCGCGCGAAAAAAAGAAGGAATGAAAAAAGGAAGGTGCAGAGCGGGAGTACTAAAGCCTATTCACTGGACAACTGCCACGCAAAGCGTACAGTAAGGCCTTAATTGATATCCAGTTCGACGACAGTTCAGGTCGGCATTCTAGCACTGACTGTTCCGACCGGGGTCTGTCATCAAGGCGGGCCAACACAGCAGCTAGCGGCAGTCTGTGCGCGCTGTAGCGAGGACAGCGGCAAAGAACGTGTTCTATCGTTTCTTCGCTGCCGCAGAGGCTGAGAGCAGCACTGTCAGAGAGAAGAAGTTCTTTAACGGATGCTGGAGATGTTTGCATTGCTCTGCACTTAGCTTAACCCCACAGATGTCAAGGGCAAATGGTTGCGACGTTAAATATAAATGACTACAGAGGTCCGAACTTGCGTATAGCGAAAAAAAAAAAGAGAGAACTCAGCTTCGCGTTATAGTGCCAAACCTGAAGGAAGTGCTGAGCTGGATGGCCTTCCTTGTTTTCCTTTCTTTCTTTCTTTCTTTCTTTCTTTCTTTCTTTCTTTCTTTCTTTCTTTCTTTCTTTCTTTCTTTCTTTCTTTCTTTCTTTCTTTCTTTCTTTCTTTCTTTCTTTCTTTCTTTCTTTCTTTCTTTCTTTCTTTCTTTCTTTCTTTCTTTGTTGTCTCTGTCGTTTTTGTTCGTGCTCTCTCTTCCCTTTCTTTCCCTCTCTTATATATTTCTCGCTTCCTCTTTCTGTCTACTTTATTCCTATTTCTGTCTATACAGGGTGTTTCAAGAAATGTGTCCAACCTTCTCAAAAATTCAGGAAAACGCGATATTTCATTGCTGCCTTCAGAATTGGTTTTCATGTAGTGGCAGGGATTTTAAGATGGTTAAAGAAATTATTTGGGACTGTAATTAAAGATTAAATTAATTAACTTTTTAATTAGTGGAGTTAGGTGGTTGTGTCAAATGGGAGAATTGAAGTTCTTCATGCCAGAAACCCAACCCAACTTTGAGATTTTGAAAAAGTGACATCTAGTAATAATTACGAAGTAATGAAATTCGACCAAATTCAATGGCGAAACCTAAACAGAAACATGGAAGAACGCAACTGCCATATTCTCCTGAGACGTCCAAAATGAGTTAATGACTTTTTCTGTAGCGCTAGGCATCTTAAAATGGTTAGAGACATGACTTGAGACAGTAATCAAGAAAGTTAAATTAATTAACTTTTTAATTAGTGGAGTTAGGTGACTATGTTAAATTGGGGAATTGAAGTTTTTTGTGCCAGAAGCCAATCCCAACATTGAGATTTCGAAAAAGCGGCCTCTAGTAATAATTACGAAGTAATGAAATTCAACCGAATTCGATGCCTTTCGCTGTTGAAAGCCGTTGCATTTCGTTGAATTTCATTACGCCACAACAATTACTAGAGGACGCTTTCTCGAAATCTCAAAGCTCGGATGGATTCCTCGCATGAAGAACTTCAATTCTCCCATTTGACACAATCACCTAACTCTACTAATTAAAAAGTTAATTAATGTAACTTTCTTATTTACTGTCCTAAATGATGTCCTTAACTACTTTAAGATTCCTGCCGCTACAGAAAAAGCAATTCTGAAAGCCCCGAGCAAATATCGCATGTTCCTGATTTTTTGACAAGGTTGGACACATTTCTTGAAACACCCTGTATATTCCTCTCTTTCTTTGATTTTCACTCTTTCTGTCTGTCTTTCTTTCTCTCTGTTTTTTTTTTCACTTTATTTCTCTCCATTTCTATCTTTCTCTTTCTTTCTATGCTATGATTTACTCTCGCCCATCCCCATCACCCTCACACATCTCCTCCTCACCCCCACTTCCCTTTCCCACCTCCTTGCTATAATATACTGTACAAGGCAACGTTTCTAGAACCAGGTCAGTTTCGCAGCTCCCCTTAGACGCTTGCTCTCCGAAGTGGACACGACGGCCGACAAAAGAACTAGCGGCGCTGCAGTTCCATCTTGCATCATGCCTGTGACCCATGTGACCTATCGTCTCTGCAGCTTTCGGCGGCCGTGACAGCCGAGATTCCGAGATTTAAACTTTTTCCATAACCTCGACTGTTTTAAAAAGCGATTATTTCACAAGCTAAGCTCCAGGAACATCAAAAGGTAATCAAACCTGACCTATAATAATGGTACAATCTCACACGTCTAGCTGTCCTCTCGCACGAATATTCCATTGCCGTCAACCTGTGTTTAGCCGCCACGGTGGAACAGTGGTTACGGTGCTCGGCTGCTGACCCGAAGGTTGCGGCATCGATCACGACCACAGCGGTCGCATTTTTTTCTGTGGAGGCGAAAGTGACACTGGTTCATGTACTCAGACTTGTCATACTAAGCAAGTTGTAAAACAGAGGACCGTTGACAATTTTCGGGCGAAATAATTACGATTCCTTGAGAAAGGCGTACAACGCGAACTATGGTTGATTAAGGTACCTGATTTTATTCCCTGAGCTCGGTTAGGCGACTTGTAGCGAAGTTAGTCTTCGCTATTCTGGTGGGATTGGCGTTCAGAAGATATTTCTTGTAAGTCCCTGCCTTGATTCGTAGAAGTGATGAGCAGTGTTCGTTTCCGAGCCGCTCGTGCAACACGCGCATCAAAATGACATTCTTCAGCTTTGTCCCTTTCACACGTGCTAAGTCGAAAGAACTGCTTCCCAAGCGATCACCATTCGCAAACAATCACGCACGGAGTACGGAGAAAGCGAGCACAGAGAAACGCTCAACGCGTTGCAAGCGGCTACTCCTCGCGCGTCTGAGATCGCTGCGGCAGGTGCGTCGCCTCCGCGATCAGCTTCGGCAACGCGTCATTGAGGGCAACGGTGCGTTGCCGTATCCGATCCCGGGGGCCACGGCAAGTGAAGCAAAATGGAGCAGCAGCGCCGTAAGATTTCGCGTCGGCCGCCTGTGCCGGCACGCGAGCGGAGCTGTGAAACTGTATTGGTTCTAAAAACGTTGGTACAAGGCCATATTTTTCTCTTAGCATGCCTGGATAGCCGAGTGGTTACGATGCCGGATTATGGGTACGCGGGTTCGAATACCACCTCGTCAGAATTTTTTTTTCGCGAAGAATTGTTCGCTCTCTCTTTCTTTGTATCTCTTTCTTTATCTCTCTCTCTCTCCGTACTCGTTCTCTCACCCATCCAAATTATTGCATCCCACGACGGACAAATAGGTGCAGCGGGAGAGTGCGCGCCGGGCGCACATTTTCGCGTAGCGAAGCAGAGGGTGAAGAAGAGGACGAAGAGAACGCGCTAGAAAGGTAGAGGCCATTCATGATGGTGATAGTTTATGCGAACGCGTAACGGCATAACGAAAAGCATCACTCTCCGCTGAATTAATTTTCAAAGACGCTGTGAACAACATAGATATGTAATGTCACGCTGTTTCGACAGTGAAGACTTCGGCAACCAAGGCGCCAGCTTTGCCCTTCGTTGGGACTGAGCTCTTTATTGTGTCAGCTTGTCCCCAGGAAAGCACGCAACACTCGCAGCACGTTGAAGATGCGATCACAATTTCCGGCCTTCGAAAATCTGGTCTGTTGTGAAACGCGCCGGCTTTTGTACAGGCGCCACCGTACTTCCCAGCGTAACCTCCGGTGATCCAATCAGTTATAGCATGTTCGTGGCTGCCCGCATCGCGTTTGCCATCTAATTGGAAGCGTCGATAACATTTGAGAAGGCTCTGGTAACTATGGTATGCAAACCATTCAGTATGAAACTATGTCTTTATGCAACATGCGTGCTAATGTGGTCGAAATAGCCAGAAATAATAGAACATTTCATGAATTTAAACATTTAATAATGAACATGTTTTTTGCTTCGGAATTAGATGTGTTGCATAAATGTTAATATCTTTGGTTACTGCATTAGTACTGGTACTATGAAGGAAAGAAGTGTTAATTTCAAGGGCTCGTTTTCTTTGTTATACACAATATTAATGAGAACTAACAGACAATAATGCCAAGGAAAGTATAGGGGATGTTTTTAGTAATAAATGTAAGGTAATTGTGAAGAAAGAAAAGTGGACGAAAAGATAGCTTGCCGCGGGCAGGGACCGAACCTGCGACCTTCGAATAACGCGTCCGATGCTCTACCAACTGAGCTAACGCGGCGGCCATCCCCCCGTCCACTTTATAGGGTATATGTGTGCATTTAAACGTGGGAGCGTCAGTCAGCGCCGCCAGTAGCCATGACGGCGAGTGTGGAACACTCTTTTTCTGCCTGTTGGCGTCACGTAGCACGTGAACTTATACGAGCTGGCAGCTGACCCAATAATCCCTCGCATACTACCTGAAGGCATCAAGTCTGCCAGAACGAGACCCTCGCTATGAATGAAGGAAAGAAGTGTTAATTTCAAGGGCTCGTTTTCTTTGTTATACACAATATTAATATTAATGTGTTACTGTTAGTAAGCATTACTAGTCACTACATTATTGATTATGTTCTTGTTGTTATTACCGCATTAGTGATTATGTTCTTACTGTTACTACATGATTACTGTCATTATGTTATTATGTAATTAGCGATCGTGTTCTTACTGTACTAGTGATTATGTTCTTGTTGATTGATTATGTTATAGTGAAATTGTAACTTTCGAATCCGCTGTCTCTGCTGCCCCAGTGAGGTAAGGCCTAGTCAGGGGGTTTTAAGTCCTCCTTCTGCCTTACCTCGCGGGCACACCTTGTATACGTTATGCACAAATAAAGTTTACTTAAAAAAAGGCGCGGTTCGCCCCGAGCGGTAACAAGCGCAGCAGTTTAGCCTGTTAAACGTGGTCCCCGTGAAGTGCACTTACAAGTACGCGTGTCAGTAAGGAACAGTAAAGTGAAGTCACTGTAAATATGAAGCAAACATCGCATGTCCACATGTCGTTCGCACTGCAGAAGTTGCCGACGCACTCTTGCTGAAAATAAAGCTGAGCCAGGTGCTTTCGGCGCTGATATCAAACTTATTGGCCACTTTAAAAGATTCTGAAACATATCCTCATCCGGCACCGAAAATCGCCAGATCTTTCTCCTTGGGCTCACATAACAGCAAAGCGACCGAATGCAATATGCCAGCGCGACTCAATAAGTAATTTTACCAACCTTTGAAAACTTTCGGACTGAATCCTAGAATTGTGCGGGCTACTACAAGTAGTCAAAGAGCTTCGGTATAGTGCTTGCTTTGTCAGCAAATAGCGGATTTCGGGGAAACGAAATGAGGAAGGCTGCGCCTACGTTTTGTTTTCTATAATTTTTTTTTCACTGCTTGAAAAGACATCCTGCCCAATCTTTTCTTTCTCTGCCAGATAACACAAACTTAAGGGATTCGGAAGGATGTCTATATACATCAGGCTAAAAAAGAAGAAATGCGCTTTACTTGAAGCGTATTATTGTCCACCTTTAAAGAGACATCACGGCGCTCTCGAGATGAACGGTATTGCTCGGCAACTGTATATACGTTGAAACAAAACATATGTAGTTGAAGCGAGATAGGGCTCGTGTTCTCCTGGTACGCTTAACCCATAACAGAAAAAAAAAACAGAGAGAACTTCATCTTAAGGACGGATATATTGCTGTGATTTGCTGCCAAATAACGATACAAAAAAGGATGACGGAGACAGTCCCAGAATTCGTCCTTGTGGGCTTTGCTTACCGTGCACGTAAGAGCATCCCCCCTTCCCCCTCCTTCTGACTTGGACGCGAATGTAGGATTTAAGCTGGCGCTTATAAAATTTCTGGGTTGAACTATATCACTTTGATTTCAAGATTTGTATAAGACCATAACGCGCAAATAATAACGAAAGAAAAACGCGTCCAGCTCGAAGAGAACGCCTTCTGCTGCGAGTCGACCTTGAGATACTCAATGGACAACCCGTGTTTGCAGGATTAGGTTACGATACTGGGAAGAAAGACGGAATAAGAATTGTCAGGATCGAGGGCAAATGCAATATGCCAGCACGACTCAAGAAGTTAGTACAGGAATCTCTGATGTTTCAATATTGGATCTAGCGCTATGGCTGCATGCAGATAGGTCGAGGAGCTTAGGTAATGCCTTCTCCGATAGCAAGAGAGCGAGTCTATGGAATGAAAGAAAAATATGATGACCGGTTTATTGGTGCCCAGAACGCCATTCTTAAAATATGTGCGCGGGACAGTAACCCGCTGAGGGTTTCCAGGATCGCAAAACAAAAAGAAGAAAAGAAAGATTGCGGTGCCTATTCCACGTGATACCTTGTTTCGCTCGCGTCACCAGCAACTTGCGACAGCAGAAACACAAGGACAGACCCCAGCAAGGAACCTGCCCCTTTTGATTGCACACGGCGAAGGAAATAGCGCGCGGCAAGGCAAGCCGCAGGGTGGCGTCTGGTTTCGCGCTCACCACCGAAAGCGAAGCCAGCCTCTTAGTAAAGGCGGCTGCGATTGCGGTTCGCTGCAACAGTTCGCGTAACGGCGTAATGGAATAAATTGGATAAGCCTCGTGCTTCCTCCCGACAAGGAAGAAATGTCAGATACAGAAAAGAACAAGTTGTTGTTAAAGGATGCGCAGAATGGTAAATACAGAAGAGATGTCTTGTACCGCTCGAAGTTGCGGCTTTAATTTATTTGTTTCCCGAACAATGCTGTAATACTAGACTTTGTTCATTTCTGTCTAAGAGCCCAGATGCATTTCCATTAAAACGGTGGCCGGCTGGCGCTACTGTTTCAGTTGTACAAATGTGCTGGAATATACGAGGCAACATTTTCTTCCTTCTATTTCGCACGTGGTACTCGGAGATACGCAGACTGTTGCCCATAGACTGAGAGCTGGAGGCACAGTGCAAAAATATCTGTGACATAGACCGACTGTTTTATTGTTTTCGTAGTTCAAAAAAAATTGTTATAAATGGTCTCTGGCTGAAAGCTTTGTACCTCCTTATCATGTGTGCTTGTGAAACAAACGCAAACTGACTGCATGAGAAACGGAAATGTACAGGAGGCCAATTCAGAAAGTTCACAAACACTTTATTATTCTCTTTAGAATTCATGTTGCCATTGCGACAATGAAAATAATTTGACTGTGTAAAGATGATTTTCGATGGAGGCGAAAATGCTTGAGGCCCATGTGCTTAGATTTAGGTGAACGTTAAAGAACTCCAAGTGTTCGAAATTTCCGGAGCCCTCGAATATGGCACCTCTCATATTCATATAGTGGTTTTGAGACGTTAAACCCCAACGATTATTGTTATTATACTATGTAAAGATGGGAATAATGCAGAGGAAGGGAGGGGGGGGGAGACAGGGAGGTTAAAGGCTATCCTACACTAGCGAAAGAGTTGCCGGAGTTTGTAAGATGTTATGAGGGAGAGAGGAAGGGAGGGCACGCACGCACGGGGTCAGCACGCAGCACGTCAGTCAGTCAGTCAGTCAGTCAGTCAGTCAGTCAGTCAGTCAGTCAGTCAGTCAGTCAGTCAGTCAGTCAGTCAGTCAGTCAGTCAGTCAGTCAGTCAGTCAGTCAGTCAGTCAGTCAGTCAGTCAGTCAGTCAGTCAGTCAGTCAGTCAGTCAGTCAGTCAGTCAGTCAGTCAGTCAGTCAGTCAGTCAGTCAGTCAGTCAGTCAGTCAGTCAGTCAGTCAGTCAGTCAGTCAGTCAGTCAGTCAGTCAGTCAGTCAGTCAGTCAGTCAGTCAGTCAGTCAGTCAGTCAGTCAGTCAGTCAGTCAGTCAGTCAGTCAGTCAGTCAGTCAGTCAGTCAGTCAGTCAGTCAGTCAGTCAGTCAGTCAGTCAGTCAGTCAGTCAGTCAGTCAGTCAGTCAGTCAGTCAGTCAGTCAGTCAGTCAGTCAGTCAGTCAGTCAGTCAGTCAGTCAGTCAGTCAGTCAGTCAGTCAGTCAGTCAGTCAGTCAGTCAGTCAGTCAGTCAGTCAGTCAGTCAGTCAGTCAGTCAGTCAGTCAGTCAGTCAGTCAGTCAGTCAGTCAGTCAGTCAGTCAGTCAGTCAGTCAGTCAGTCAGTCAGTCAGTCAGTCAGTCAGTCAGTCAGTCAGTCAGTCAGTCAGTCAGTCAGTCAGTCAGTCAGTCAGTCAGTCAGTCAGTCAGTCAGTCAGTCAGTCAGTCAGTCAGTCAGTCAGTCAGTCAGTCAGTCAGTCAGTCAGTCAGTCAGTCAGTCAGTCAGTCAGTCAGTCAGTCAGTCAGTCAGTCAGTCAGTCAGTCAGTCAGTCAGTCAGTCAGTCAGTCAGTCAGTCAGTCAGTCAGTCAGTCAGTCAGTCAGTCAGTCAGTCAGTCAGTCAGTCAGTCAGTCAGTCAGTCAGTCAGTCAGTCAGTCAGTCAGTCAGTCAGTCAGTCAGTCAGTCAGTCAGTCAGTCAGTCAGTCAGTCAGTCAGTCAGTCAGTCAGTCAGTCAGTCAGTCAGTCAGTCAGTCAGTCAGTCAGTCAGTCAGTCAGTCAGTCAGTCAGTCAGTCAGTCAGTCAGTCAGTCAGTCAGTCAGTCAGTCAGTCAGTCAGTCAGTCAGTCAGTCAGTCAGTCAGTCAGTCAGTCAGTCAGTCAGTCAGTCAGTCAGTCAGTCAGTCAGTCAGTCAGTCAGTCAGTCAGTCAGTCAGTCAGTCAGTCAGTCAGTCAGTCAGTCAGTCAGTCAGTCAGTCAGTCAGTCAGTCAGTCAGTCAGTCAGTCAGTCAGTCAGTCAGTCAGTCAGTCAGTCAGTCAGTCAGTCAGTCAGTCAGTCAGTCAGTCAGTCAGTCAGTCAGTCAGTCAGTCAGTCAGTCAGTCAGTCAGTCAGTCAGTCAGTCAGTCAGTCAGTCAGTCAGTCAGTCAGTCAGTCAGTCAGTCAGTCAGTCAGTCAGTCAGTCAGTCAGTCAGTCAGTCAGTCAGTCAGTCAGTCAGTCAGTCAGTCAGTCAGTCAGTCAGTCAGTCAGTCAGTCAGTCAGTCAGTCAGTCAGTCAGTCAGTCAGTCAGTCAGTCAGTCAGTCAGTCAGTCAGTCAGTCAGTCAGTCAGTCAGTCAGTCAGTCAGTCTTTGTGCAGTATACGCCATAACTGTTAGTCTACAGCCGCTTGCGCAAGTCTGTTGTCCTTAAACACTTTAACAATCCCTTCGTCACCTTCACTTGCGATGACTTTTCCGGACGACATTCCAGAGTTGTTGCTATCGACATCGGTCTGTGGTAAAGGCGAGCTAGAGCGATTTTTAGTGATCGTCTTTGCACATTGTAGCGAGGACAGTCACAGAAGACGCGTTGTAAAGTCCACTCGCCACCGCAGTCGTCACAAAGAGCGCAGTGCTGCCCAGTCAGCAGATATTAAGCTAGATATGGCGGAATTTTGATAACTTTAGTGGCGAAAATTTGTATTTAGCGGATGGCGGATTACTTAGCGGAATGGTGAAAACCCCGTTCGAGGAACTAGCAGATTTCGCCACCTCCATGCTAGTACTACCTTACTCGAATGCTGAAAATGAACGATCGTTCAGCCAGATGAACATGTTGAAGACAAAGCTCCGAAACAGGTTCTCCTCCAGCGCAGTTAACGCCACCGTGGTCAACAGAGCTGGGCTGAAGAGACACAAAATGGGGTGCTTCGACTACGAGCTGCCAGAGAAAACTATCCGCCTCATCGGAACTCGAGATGTACAAAAAGTGATTGCGAGTAAGCCCTCACTTTCAACAGGTGCTCCACACCAGCCAGAGGGCCTGCTTGGCCATGTGGAAGACACTACTAGCCCAGATTGTGATGACGATGGTCGATTCACACTCTGAGACTTTTACGCCTTTGGGCCTGCGCTGATAGACTTTACGCCGCGGTCAGAGTGAATGTTCAGTGAAGAAAATTGAAAATACAGTATTATTTTGTATTCCTACAGGTGTGTTAGTAAATTACGTTCGTTTTCAGCATTCCTTTGTCTATTTTGTATTTATGCTTCTTTTAGGGCCCTAGAAAATACTTTTTAGTACTTAAGCGGAAACCTTGGTGGTTTTGGAAAAGAATTAGCGGATTCTAGCAGATTTAATTACCCATTTTGGTGGAATTCTTGACAACTGAGGTGGCAACACTGAAAGAGCGTTGTTGGCCATTCCGATGTGAAAAGAAAATTATTTCGCGAAAGCCACTCTCAGCCTTAGACTAAATATAGAATATACTAGTAAAATTTACAGTTGGTATATATTTCGTCAGCTTTTGCACAGGCTTTTAAAGGATGGCGTAAAAAATGATGAAAGAGAACAGAGCGTTCATACCTCTCATGCAGTTTTTCTTAATTGCAAGCGCGGTGATGAAGCAAAAAAAAAAAATCTGTTTCGAACATTACTCATTCAGATATCAACGACTGAAAATCCCAGCTATTAATACCACCGGATATTATAGGAATGATAATTTCATCCGTTGCCGACGATTTTAAGAATTCGAAAAAAAAACAGCAGTGCAAATTGAAATGGGAAACAATCTAGTGAAAGAACAGCTGAAACTGAGGAACGACATCTGCACCTGTTGTGAGTATTCAGACCTTACTTTTGCATAGAGTCATAGAGTAATCTTGCCTGAGGGTTCGCTTGACATTCTTCGAATGAAAAATAAATGAAATATATAAAAAACACACTTTAACGGAGCTTTTACCTCGGGTGCAAGTTGGTTCCGTAACTGCACAATACGAGTCAGGGATATTGCGTTGCAGTACCGTTCGACTGCAAACTGAGTCGTTAGTCAGGGCTAAACATTTAAATTACTAACAGAACAATGACAAAGACGGGGCGTAGAGGATGGCGGCAGATTTTCCCGCAGGCTGACTTTGTTTTCTAACGCCGTGACACGCATTCCAAGTTCCCACTTTGCCTGGAACGGTGACACGTGGGACCGCACCCGAATACCCTTTACGGATACACCTCAAAACCCGCGCGCGAAAAGATTCTTCGCGAGAAAGAAAGCTTTCCCAGTCCGCCCGACAAACTTTTGCACATACTGTCTACCGGACGCGCTTTTCGCGGATGCTGTGACATCCTCGAGAGGCGGAAGCCCGCAACTCCTCCTCGCTCCACACTAGCCCATTGTTTCCACCCTAACTTCTTCGCATCTCACGCACGTGTTTTTGTTTTCTTGCCATTCACATCCCACGCTTTCCAAGCTTCGTCCTGGCGAAGACGACGGATCCGCCGGCGCCTACTTTACAAGTACGCGCACGCGCTTGCATTTGCACTTTCGACGCCGAACATCTGAGAGCCCCACGGAGACACGAGTCAAGCGAGAGATGTTGTTCTCCGTGACATTGCCCGCAGCGTCAGTTGCAGGAGGCGAAGTTATGCGTTATTTTGTTATGCATCCCTGCCGTGTATAGACGTCATGCCCGCGAAGCCGGCACTCTGGGGCTTGCGCCTGGCACTCTCTATACGTGTGTTTTTCGAGAGACCTGTAAGCGCGCTCGGGAGGACAGAAGAGGAGGAGCGGGGGGGGGGGGGGGGGGGTTCGCATAAATTCAAATGGAGCTGTTGCTTTTTCGGTCGGATGGGCAAACACGCTCGCTTCATCCTTGGTGATCCTACTTTAATGTCGTCCCGGCTTCCTTGACGTCCTTCTGACACTTGGCATTCTTTTGACGCGCAGCGCAAACTGCAAGATAGCAAGGGCAAGGAGCTGGACGAAGACTTAGACATTACCTCCTGACATTGATTCTAATATCGGCGGAAAACTCACATAGAGATTAACGTCTTTTGAAAGAAAAAAAAAGAAAGAATGAAGCGCTAATAATCGAAGAGTAAGTGGAGATTAAACAGTTTTATGCGGATCTCTGAGTTCCTTTCAAGTTGCAGCATCGTCATTTTCGAGTGGCTGGTGCGCAGTTATAATTGGCAGTACCGCACAGACCTGACAGCGAAACGCGCGAAAATGACAGCGAAACATGTGTCTCGCTTTTTAAAATCCATAGGAGTGTTACGCAACGGCTTCTGTGTCCTTTCAGCTGCCGATTCAGGTAGTTTCGGAAGGTAATAGGGTCCTTTAGCTTGTACGTATACTTCTTTATGTTACGGTTTTACCGTATACCGTATGGAATCTGCGCACGCGCGAACCTTTACGGAACGTAAACTACTCGCCTGATAGGATTTACGTTTACGGCCCTATCTCGCAAGTCCACTTTCGTTCGTGGCTACTCGCGATATGCGCGTTGCGGGGACTACAGCCGCCGAGTCAAAATAAGCCGAAGTGCGAGCGCCACTTACGATCATCTTGTTTCAGCCGGATTACCGAGGCTAGAGCGACCTAGAGTACCGAATCCGTAAACGTGTGAGGCCTAAAGCCCCTGACAGGCTGGATAGGTGGCACCATCTAGCGGGGCCAAGGTGAACCAGGCAAGAGCAGAATTGTTACTGCAGAAACATCGGGCATTCTACTTCCAGTGTAAATGCCTTGCAACGGCTTATTACGAATCAGTTGACCTTTTAATCTTTTTTTCCTCAAAAACACTAAGCGAAAACAAGCGTGTCCATGACTGTGGTTGCACGAAGCGTCACAAAATGACGACACCGTCGTCCGGTAACTCGGTATTGCTACACCAGGCACCGGAACGTCTCAGGTTCCAGCGATCGCCGCAGAGGACGAGAAATATCAACCGCGGCGAGTTCCATCGAGATGCGCTATAGTGGAACTACTGTCTCCTCTTTTAGCGATCGGATAAGTTAGTTCGCACTTTGCGGGTTTGAAGTTAAGAATATTGTTACGCTTAAAAGAGACGGTCAAGGTTCAAAGGGGCTGTTTATTACGTCGTGAGGGTGAGCTCAGGAGCGGCCGACTAGTTGGTGATTTTCACCTCGTCCTCTTCTCTCTTTCTAACCCTGGAGCGGCAAGCACGTTCACTGTGGTCTTCGTTGTCCTCGTCCATATGCGCAAAATTCCTCTCCTCGCAGACGAAGGCCGCCGAACGAGTCAGTCGATTTGTCTCGGCGTGAATAATTTCAGGCGGGCGACATGGACAACTTGGGTCTTGGCAGATCTTCGACCACTCGCCGTGAGGCGAGCTATTGTGTATGTGACCTCTGTGAGTCTGTTGGCTATAACAAACGGTCCATCGTAAGTGGCCAAAAACTTTTGGCACAACGCGCGTTTTCGTGTAGGAGTCCACAACCACACTAAATCACCACGGCCATAGGTTACAGGTCGGTGGTGAATGTCGTAGCGTGCTTTCGCTCTGTCTTGCGATGCCAAGGTGCGTAACCGAGCTATGCGACGCGCCTCTTCGGCAAGGCAGAGGGTCTCGGTGACAGTGACGTTTTCGTGATCACTGAAAGGGAAGACTGTGTCGATTGTGTGCCGGGGCGAACGTGCGTACAGCAAGAAGAAAGGGCTATAGCCTGTAGTCTCGTGCTTCGCGGTGTCGAATGCGTACGTAATGAACGGCAGTACGTCATCCCAGTTCTTGTGGTCGGATGAAACATACATAGACACCATGTTGACAATTGTCCGGTTGGTGCGCTCCCTAAGCCCATTCGTTTGTGGGTAGGGGGTCGAGTGACGCAAGCGGGATTCGCCGCTTGCGGAAACCCGTCTGGCCGGGATGAAACACACTAGTTGAAGGGATCCGGACACCAACCAAATGATTTAAAAACGAATTTATTTTGACGTTTCGGCTCCCCCACGGGAACCATGTTCACAATAAAAGACCGGCACAGCAGTTCGCCTTTTTAAGTGCGGCGCATCACGTGACCAAGACACCTGGCGTACATAGGAGGAAGATTACCCTCGTCGCAACGAGGGTAATCCGCTCAAAATTTATTACTGCTCAAATCGTCAAACACGCATGCGTAGGAAGAAAGACGACGGGCAGCACTGTACGCAGATACTGTGCAAGGGTCACCCGTCGTAAATAGTATCGTTGTTTGACGCTTCGTTCTGCGTACTATAAGAGGTATGCTGAACGAGCCATGATACATATAGTTGCTCAATTTCAGCTGGTAACTTTATTAAGCAGATGGCTATTTCTGTTTCTTGTATGTATTGTTCAGATCTGTTACTGACAGTGCTGCTTGTTTACATGCATACTGCTACATTCACGATTGGCAATAAACAATGTAAGCTTACTTGCATGGCGTATTTTTTGCCGGTTGAGGCCTCCCGGTAACCTGCCGACATAACGGAAATATTTGTAGTAACGTTAGGCTGCCGCGCGCGCGAATACAACCCCGGGGCAGCAGTGAATAAACGCCCAGAACCAGCGGGACCACCCGCCAGCAATGCGGCAGCCATACTGCCCCAGCGCAGTGATGATGATAGTTTTTGCAGCGCCATCTCTTGGTCGGATACTTTAGTTCACAACGCAACCGCTACCCTTATTTCCGTTGCACCGTCAAAGGTACAGTTTCCCTCCTCTAAATGGTTGTATAAGTATTCCGTGGCTACACCCCTTTGCGTATACCGGGATACTGCACCCTCTAAAAACCTCTCTTATGATTCTGCCGCAATGGTAATTCAATATTACCTAAATTAAATGTAGTTTAAATGCAGCTATTATCACCATTTAGTGGTTTGCGCAAACGTAAAGGTATACGCTTACGTACGTACGTAAACGTTTACGTATGTTAAATGCGGAGCATTTCTTAGTCGCACCTGCGGCGTCGGCGGCGCCGTCCACACCCCCACTGCGCATGCTCGGCTCGTCTCGTGCTGGCAGCAAGCCTCTCCTCTCCCTCACTCCCCCCTCCCTCCCTCCTCTCCCTCTAACGCGGACGGTGTGTAAATAAGCGGCGGAGCGCGCGTTCGGAATTCAGTCAAGGGCGTGATTACTTGGCTTTCGCTTGACTTGACGCTATGCTTGACTCGAGTAGATGCGATGGAAGCAACAGTACCTTCAATCAGCGTCCCACGACTCGTTTAAGGCAACGTTACCCCACCCTCACCGTAGTCGGCGTCAACAACAGCAAGCAACGCAGAAGACAAAGCTGCAAAGAGACGAGCATACGACGCTGAACGCAAGCGTTTGAAGCGAGCTGCGGACCCGGAACTTTGTGCACGCTGGAGCCGTTCAAGTCGCACTAGGTGTGCCCATCGTGTAACAATTAAGCATTCCCAAACCATACCCAATTACGCAACATTCACGCGATACCCCCACCACTCTGCGACGCATTTACTCGAGTTCCCCCCGTGGGAAGATGCGGGCGACTTTTTTTTCTAAAACATGCGTTCCGGTGACACGGTAAACGCAATCCGGTATTCCAGTAACACGGTAACGTTAAAAAGTATGCGTACAAGCTAAAAGTCCCTAATGTCATCGGATGCCGTAGGCGGTGCCTCGTAATATAGCGTCTCGATTTGCTAGATGCCGGAGGGAAGGACTGGAGCGTTTCTTACAGAATTTACTAGAGAGAATCCCGGCGTTAATGTATGCGGGCTTTCCAGGCTTGGCGGTTCAGCTGAAGCATCGGTATTATACGCAACACGTGTGTTTTACTAAACTCGCCGTGAATGCCGCAGTCGCAAAGAGAGTGGCACGCGCTCATTCGTGCGTGTTTCTTCGTGTGCGAAATACACACGTGCCTTTGAATAATCCGCGCGCGTGCTCCTACGCGTGTGCCAGGGTGCGCAGTGATTCATATAAGTAGTCGTAAACGATGACCATTGTGGATGCCTTAGAGAGAATAGGTCTACATGCGGTATTTTGCTGTCGCGGCTTTGGGTGCAGGGACGACGGGCAGGATGTGGTGCGTGGGCGTAATTTTATCAGAAGGAATAATTTCTAGTTTAGTATTTGTTTCCCTTCAAAATTGTGTGAAATTTAGAGAGAACGCATATAGCGAGAAAGAGAGTAGTGTCCAGCACTGGACGTCAGCCAAACCTGCAGTGAGACGAGTATTGCAGTGAGAGCGGACTACTGGGAAATTTTTAATCTTTGATCGATAGTGTGTCGATGATCGATGGTTATGTGTGCGATCCTAGATTTTGTTTGCGATGAAGCTGCCGGAATGATAAGTAAATTCAACTTAAAGTTACGCAATATTAAAATACGACCGACACTTGTCTTAAATATTTTGCTCTTTGTGCCGTCAGGCAGAGTGGGCGAGGAAGGAGTGTCGTTGAAAAGAAGGCCATCATTTCACTCTGATAGGCGAAGCATTGATAGTGATTACAATACAGTAAACAACTGTACAAAGGACGGTTTGGCAATTTAGCGGCCCTATATATATATATATATATATATATATATATATATATATATATATATATATATATATATATATATATATATATATATATATATATATATATATATATTAATAATAATATCTGGGGTTTAACATCCCAAAACCACGATATGATTATGAGAGACGCCGTAGTGGAGGGCTGCGGAAATTTCGACCACCTGCGGTTCTTTAACGTGCGCCTAAATCTAAGCACACGGGCCTCAAACATTTTCGCCTCCATCGAAAATGCAGCCGCCGCGGCCGGGATTCGATCCCGCGACCTTCGGGTCAGCAGTCGAGCGCCATAACCACTAGACCACCGTGACGGGGCATATATATATATATATATATATATATATATATATATATATATATATAATATATATATATATATTATGTAACGTTACAAAACAGAGACGCGTCGTGGTTCAGTTGCCATGCATTTATTCTAATGCACGCGCACCTCTTCTTCGTCGCCTTCTCCTACCATCGCCTTGTTCATACGTTACATATATATATATATATATATATATATATATATATGCCCCGCCACGGTGGTCTAGTGGTTATGGCGCTCGACTGCTGACCCGAAGGTCGCGGGATCGAATCCCGGCCGCGGCGGCTGCATTTTCGATGGAGGCGAAAATGTTTGAGGCCCGTGTGCTTAGATTTAGGCGCACGTTAAAGAACCGCAGGTGGTCGAAATATATATATATATATATATATATATATATATATATATATATATATATATATATATATATATATATATATATATATATATATATATATATATATATATATATATATATATGTATATATATATATATAGTAGTAAGAAGAGAGAAGTGTGCACCACGTTTTTGCAATTCCTTAATTCCAATCGCATCGCGTTATTTAGATCAAGAATGAAGAGGCATGCATGAAGGTAACGCGGCAAGCAAGGAAGCTCCTGGAACAACTGCGATCTAAGAATGACATTTGCGAGTGCCTGAGAATCCGGACAAAGTGCTTCCGTCGTACTTTCTAGCTGCACTCAAAGTTAGAAGCGTGAAAAGGAAGTATCCTAAACGTGTGTATGGCACAGGAAACTCGTGGGCCGCGGTTCAAGTGCAGGTCGGACGGGTGACTATACAGCAGCAAAACGCTGCAGAGGTGAAGACAATAACACAAGAGTGGCATAATAGCTGCCGAAGTCGACGGGCTGACGCGGCGCAAACAGACGCGCAAACTCGCTCTTTTCACGAAACCTAATTTGCACCAGCAGTACAACACAATGTGGGCTGAAGCAGGCGGCGAACACACACACGAAAAAAAAAAAAGGTTAAGCAAAAATAGACAGGTTGTGCAAGATGAGCAGAAAGAGAGGAACTCTTTTACGTCAAGCGAATCCGGTTAAAGTGCACCTAATTCGCTCGCTGACGTATTCAGCGTCTGTAGCCAATAAACAAACTGCGAACTGCGTGCGCAGTTTGCAAATGAGCCGACTGGATTCGACTAAATTGCGTTTCGATTCAGCACTCTATACTCAAAGTCTGCGGCTTTGTCGGTTTTTCTTTGTTCCTGACAGTACGTTCGGTTTGACGTCAAAGTGAAAATAAAAAAAAAATAACGTTTCGCATTTTGGATTTTCGTTGAAAAAGGTTCGTGGCTCCATTAGAACGTTGAATACGTGCTTGAAATAACCTATTGTTCAGAAAAAAAATAACATAAAATAATGTCATTAGAAGACCGGAAAAGCTTGTTGTCAAGGGCGGCATTCATTGTAGTCGTATAAAGAAAACGGCGGAGCCTTTCCGTCAGCTTTAGTGAAAGCAGTCTGACGCACACAAAATCGATCACTGATAATCTGCAGACATCTAATAGAGAATGGGTAGATTGCCGAGATTTCCGCCCATAAAACAGCGAAAGTTGCCGTGTTTACTGTTAGGCTAGCATGTACTATCGCGCTCAGTATGAGCTACGTCACGCGAGCGCGTGGCCGATCGCTCTGCAAGGTTGAACAGCGGCGCCGATCAGAGCGTACTTTCGAGTTATCGGGAGAGAGTTTGGCTGCTCGTGCGAGCGCGCATCGCCCCCACTTGCTTGCTTTCACCCTCGAAGTTATCATTTTCTAAGCTAATATCACCACAGGGCGAAACGAGGGCAAGGGTGAAAGCAAGTTGCGGGGATGCGCGCTCGCAGGGACAGCCAAACTCTCTCCCGATAACTCGAAAATATGCCATAATCGGCGCCACTGTACAAGCTTGCAGAGCACTCGGCCACGCGCTCGCGTGATGTAGCTCATACTGAGCGCGATAGTACATTTACCTTATTGTACTTTTTTTATGCCTTATTGAAGGTGTTTGCTTGGGCAGCCAGTGCGTAGTTTAACGCGACAACAAAGCTGCTTGAGCAAAGTTTGTGTAAACCTTAGATTAAGAAGATGCACTGCAAGTGAATGCAACTAACTCATTTCGGTTCACTTGCATTAAAACGCAACCAGGTAAACAACTTTCAAAGAGGAAATTGACGCGAGCATCAGAAAGCGTTCAATGCATTTTCTATTCGGTGGTACATGTCGTGGGTTAGTTTTACCGTACGCAAGAGTTATTAGTATTCAGTTGCGGCAACAGTACCGACGTTGCCAAAAATGCTTAGGACAGAAAACATAGGATCGGCCTTGAAAAAATAATTTGCATATTTCATAGCCATACAGAAAGTGGTCGAAATGACATAGTTGCTGGTAACAATCATTATACCTATAGGGTTAGGTAGTGCACTTTGGACGATGACAAAAGGAACAGGAAGGACACGACACTCGCTACACTAACAACTGAATTTATTTCAGGAAAAATACTTCAATATTGTCACGTGGTCGTGACGTCGACGAAGACAGCAGTCGGCCTTTGCAGGGTGAAACTGTTTATTTGGCCGAACTTGTGGCCGGAAAATGAGAACTAGAACTACAGCAATACACGCTGTACAATGATAGCGGCGAACAGGGCGTCGTCCGTCGATCAACTGACAAGCGGTCAAGCGCGTCGGCTTTATCGAACTTTCCAGCAATATCGCTGGTGGCGGCGTTATCTCTCGACAAAGCTGGAACATTCGCGTGCGGGGCGCAATCTTAACAAAACGATCTACTACAATCGGGAAGCTTCTCGAACACTGGTTCGCGAACAGCGTCGAGCGTTGATAACCGTCCCTGCCGGTCAAGCCCGAATACATCAAAACAAGACAAGAAGTGGGCGTTGCAATATATATATGCACCCAAGCCCCCCCGAGCGACACAGAAATGAATCAACCCTCAATATAACCTGATTAAAGACCAAATTTTTGCACACTTCTGTGAAAGCATTATTTATGCACGTGTGAAGATAAACCGACAGTCCATGTATTCTTATTTAGGACCAAACTTTCTGCGCACACTCAAGCGATACAAAAACCAAAACTTAACGAAACATCGAAACATAACGAAATGATCAGTCACCAACTAGCCCAGCTCTCAACCTTATTGAACTTCATTGCTGGTAACAAGACATGACAACGCTGCTTGAAATGACTATGACAGCTTAGTAGGGCGTGATAGGATTTTATGCCGGGCTCTAACAATGCTTTCATGAAGTATTTCCGTCGCGCAAATACGTCACCAAAATGCACGTGATCAGATGGCAAAGAAAAAGTTCCGTCAACGGGTATCGAACCCATGACCTCACGGTCCACGATGATAGGTGATGGACGCTCTAACCACTGCGCCACGGTCACACATGCAGGAGGCTTCACGAACGCGTCTATCTCCCACACTTTCGTCTTACGGTGCCCTTGGTTTGTGGGGTGGTGTCGCCGTCTAGGAGCGGTAGAGTAAAGTAATGCATGGCCTCTGCGATTAGCTCCGGCAACGCGCCGTTGCACCGTTGCTACGGCTGTCCAATTCGACGCGTTTCCAAAAGAAGTGTAATTTTGTAAACGCCTTACAACGACAGGTGGTGGCTTTAGCCCAAGCCTCGCTCATAGCATCCATTCATATTAAAGAATAGCTCTGCCATGCTTGCCTGGCTGTCACACCGCGTTCCCCGCTCGAACCATGGGAAATCATGGCCAGACTAGAGGTGAGACACGACGCGCTTCGCGTTTTCGGTCACGTTTCTAGTCCGGCCGTGGAGTGTTCTTTCCGTTAACTCTTTAACTTTCCGCGGGATGGCGACCTTAGCCCAAGCTCAGCAGAGCCATATATACCCTTCGGGAGAGTTTGGCGATTGTTTCATCTCGCCGCTCTCCGAGCTCCGCCCCAGCGCCGCCCTCTTCTCGTGACGTAAACCCTCTCTCCTCGCCGGCGGCGGCGGGCGGCAGTGGCGACAGCGCGGCGCGGAGTCCGGCGCTGCCGCGACGGAGAGACGCCGGCGCGCCGCACTTACACGGTCGCTGAGGAGCGCGCGTAGGTTACGAAGCTCTTGTGCGAAGCCGCGCGTATTCATGGCGACTGCTCCTCGCATTCAAGCGTGAATTTATTGCGTGCGATGGGCTGCTGTTGCGCGGTTGGCTGTTCAAACAGCAGCGCGCAGGGTTTCCGCCTTTTTAGGCTTCCGAAGGAAAAGTAGCGACGACGCCTTTGGATCAGAAACATCAGACGCAGCAAATGGACCCCGACCGATTGCTCCGTGCTATGCCAGATACGTACTTGAGTATTTAGCTTGAATATTGCTCTTATTATAAACAGTGTACCATTAACACAAACTTATTATTTGTTGTGCAATGGGGCCCTTTCAGGAGCACAAACTTTAAAAATAATTTTGTCACGCTGAAAAAAAAACAGTTTTATGGTTGGCGTTTCGATCGCTTGGGCAGACTGAAATTTTGCAGCGATCACGCTATAAGTGTCAAGCGTGATGTGTTGCGTTTACGTAATTTATCGCGCGTTCAGAGCACGAGCTTGGGATGTTACCGTGATGTTGTGAGGGGAAGATTTATTTCGATATCGCAGGTTAGTGCCGCCGCGCGTCAGCTTCGGCGGTTACCTGGCATGTGTTGTACGTTATGTGGTCTGCGTTTCTGTGGCTGTCAGCCTATGGTGTCATTTACCGCTGTGTTACCGCTTGTGTACATGCTACCAGTTTCACGTTTAATTCGCACATGTAAATTAATCTGCGCCTCTGTGCTGAGCGAATGTGCCTTGCGCTTTTTAGTCATGCGCGTATAGTGCACGATGTCTGTGCTCGTGCAGGAAGCTCTTCCACTATAGCAAGGGGCCCTTATGTGCTCGATGAAATTTCGTGATTAGGAAGTATAGAGCGCGAAGAAGTTGAGCAGGAAAATGATTTTGTAAAGTAAACCAACAGGATGTCCGCTATCCCACTAGCCGAACGAGGTATTGTTTTCATTTAACACGCGCCTACTGGGGGCCCTGCACCTGCTCTGAGGAAAACCTTTGGTGCCTCAGCAAACGCGAAAATTGACCGCCGGCGTCGGCGTCCCGCGTCGGCGGCGTCAACACGAGGGATGTCAAAAATCATCACGTAATGACGTGACCATACGACCAAAGATTGTGACGTCACCATGACGTCGAATAACGTGACTTCACGCGATGACGTCAGCACATGACCAGATGTGGTGTAGAAAGATTGCAGTGCCTCCGATCTTGGAGGCAGTGCAAAACAATGTTAGGTCACAAAGCTTTCGAGGGGGGGGGGGGGCGTGAGGAACAATACATCAACTGAAGAAAAGGAAGACGGCTTTCGCCTTCGAGTGGTCTTAGGCGAATGTATAAGGAACACTGTGAGTTTTTTTTTCTCTCTTATTAGAGAGTTTTAGTGCCAGGGACTCCAAGCCGCTTCCTTATTCACCCTCTTACGTTCCCTTGTACTCTCAGCCGCACCCATGGACTATACAAAGAAACGTAAGGGGCTTACTATGCAAGGCACTTTGGGGTCCCGGCACTAAAATTCTATAAGAGGGAATTTTAGGGCTCGAGATCCCCAAGCCGCTTGTACGCCCGCTTTTGCGCTTTTGTGGCCTTAATACAATTAAGTGCGCTGGTATCTCTGTTTCCTTTAAAAACAGAGCTGTTTAAGCTCGGAGAATCCCCGTTAGTGGCGAATAAAAATTGTCATCATCATGAACCGGCACGCAATCCGTCCTCTTCTTTATCTTCTGCTTTGCTGCCAGAACACTTGCACAAACTTTTCCGGCGTGGTATGCAATGATTCTCACGTAGCACTTGTCATGTGACATGTTCCAAAAATCACACCTGTTATATATGCTCGTCACAGAATCACATCACGCAATACCAATTTTGGTGTATATCAATCTGGCGGAACGGCCGCCATCGCACCATGAGCGTGGCACTTAAGTCATGCTGTACTTGACACGCGTGTCATGATATTCACATTTACTCCCGTTATTTATGTTCGTCACACAGTCATGTCGCGCACTACCAATTTTGGTGTATATAACAAGCAAGCGAAACGGCCGCCAGCGCTCCATGAGCGTGGCACGTAAGTCATGCTGTACATGACACGCGTGTCATGATTTTCGTATTAACTCCCGTTATTTATGTTCGTCACACAGTCATGTCGCGCAATACCAATCTTGGTATATATCAAATTAACGAAACGGCCGCAAGAGCACCAAGACTGTGGCATGTAAATCATGCTGTACATGACATGCATGTCATGATTTTCATGTTATGCCAAGTCATTTATGTTTGTCATACAATCACATTATGCCATACCAATTTTGGTATACACCCCCTGAACGAAACGGCCAGGAGAGCACAAATTCGTAGGCGGCTAGATAGGTAGATAGACAGATAGATACGCTCAAAGTCGCGGAAGCTCGCTAAGAAATGCTTCGCATTTAAAAAAACCAAGATAGACGCAAACCCACAGGTCTTCATAGCTCGAAAAGTCACCGATGATCACTATACGGGATCCCTCATGCGAATTCTGAGCGCAGCTTTGTGTTGAGGCAACGCGAACTGTGTTTGAATTTCTGGCTATCCGCATTGGAACATTCGTTACATATTGCCACAGAAACTGCCAGTGCTCGAGTGCTACGCACGCCACTCTGTGCATTGCAGGCGTCATCGACATTCCCGTCACGACAAGCGAGGCAGTAGCAGCGCACCCACCAGCCCTGCAAGCGCACGAGCTCCGACTGAAGGGCGAGCACGCATGACGGAGGAGGAAAGCGATGTTAGAGGCCAGTGGCTCGTGATATCGACAGAATCCACGTTCGGTGTCTTTCGTCCTCGTTCGCTCTATCGGTTACGCCGACTACGCCAACGGAGATGCCGAACAACGCAGGAACAGACGCCTAAGAGCTGCGCTCTAAAAGCACAGCGCGTAACGTAGAACGTCGTGGACTCGAATCGGCGTGCACAACTCAGTTTCACGATGATTTGGACACGTCTAATTCATTACATATTTTTCATTAAATTTGTATAACAATGTTCTTGCACAATTTCGCTTTCGCAATTTGTTTCGGAGCGCTAGATTTCACGAATGAAAAGCGCGTACATAGCCTCAGCCGTGCCCCCGACGCGCGGAAAGACTATATATGGCGGACGCCGCCGGAGCGGAGGCGTGGCGGTGACGTGGACAGCGTCATCGCCGCGCCGCGACGTCACTGCCCCGCCCATTCGCCAGACTCTCCCCATCGACGGCTCTGAAGCTCAGTAAAGAAGCTCATCGTCCAATAACCAATGCTCTTCTGGCTGTCACACCGCTTTCTCTGATTACGCTCTCCCCGTGCGAATGGAACGGCCTGAGCAACACTAGCAACGGCGCGTTGCCGGAGTCAATCTCGGAGGCCGCGAGTAGTGCATCATGGCACTAAAGAGCACCGACTGCGAGCGCTTCGGTAGTCTCAGCGCGACGGAGGCTTTTGCCGCGTTATTATAGAAAACTCTATGGTCGGTAAAATCGGGCGTTCACGGTGATTCGATTTGGTGACGACGCATTTACGCGATTCGCCTTTCGCGTTAGTGTGTGACGCCTCCTCGCCAGAGTAGGGCCTCTTCCAAATGGACTAACGATGTTTTTGCGCCGCCTACAGTTTCGAGTGCAATGACATCGACTACTAGGGAGCGCACACCTCGCCGTTTCTCTCCTCAAATGACGACGTTTTGAAATAGTGCATGTCGAGTTAGTATTTATTATGTGCATTTTGAAGCCTTCTTTGCGCGGGATTCACCATATGCTTCGTCCAGGAATATGTTAACTAACACAGCTACCACAAAGGTCCAATCATGTTCATGGGCGTTAATCGCCGGGATGGAGATGTGCCACCAAGCGTCACCGTGGGTGCGTCCACATCAAGTGGTGTTATACTAGCTGCCAAACACCAACGGACATTGTGCAAGCTCTCGCATATCGATGTATAATGAGCATTCAACTACTTCTGCGAGGACACGTTTCACTCTTTGTCCACGTTTCGTGTTCGGCAACCGCGCACGAAGCGCACACACAAAACTCAGTGAGCCATCTTATGCATTCGCATAAGATAGCTCGAAGGCGAAAGCCGTCTTCTTTTCCTTTTCCGTCGAGCTATTGATCCTTCAGCCAGTCTCCTAAAGCTTTCTGCACGGGACGTGGTTTTGCACTGCCTCCAGTATCGGAGGCACTGCAAGCATCCTGCATCTCACCTCACTGCCTCCGATATCGACCCGCCTTATTCGGCTGCTGACCCAAAAGGTCGCGGTATCGAATCCCGGCCGCGGAGGCCGCACTTTCGATGGAGGCGAGAATGCTTGATGCCCGTGTACTTAGATTTAGGTGCACGTTAAAGAACCCCAGGTGGTCTATATTTCCGGAGCCTTTCACTAAGGCGTCGCTCATAGTCATATGATTGTTTTGGGACGTTAAAGCCCATCGATTATAAGAGCGACCCACCGTCGTTCATGCGATGATCTTGTGGAATGACGTCGTGATGGCGTCGTTATGACCTGGACCTCATGATGACGTCACATGGTGACGCCACCAAGCTGTAACATCTGATCACGTGACTTTTTTTAATCGTTCGTGATGACGACGCCGCCGCCGGCGGCCGCTTTTCGAGTTCGATGAGGCGTCTAGGCTTTCGCCTTAAAGGCGCTACGCTCTGACGGCTATTCTGGAGTCATGGCAGGATTGTGGGTCCAGTTGTCGTTGTGAGCGTTGCGAGCTCGTGTTTCTTGAAAGCTTCATTTTCGGTTTAAACCAACAATTTCTCGTAAACATGAAAGTAGCTTCTTGGCGCTCCTTCTACCAGTGCCAGCTGAGAGTTCTCTGGTCGAACAGTGGGAGGAGAAAGCGGAACACCGGCTCGCATGTTTACTACCTGAGTTGAGAAAACCGAAAAAAAAAAATGGTGGCGTGCCTTGACTCGTGCGATGCCAGGTGCGGAGAAACTGGGAGCAGCTGCCACTCGGGCTGGGCAAAAATAAGGAACACCGACGATGATCAGGAGCAAGGGAAAGTTTCAAAGCGCGCGGAACCAGCCTCACACACGCCCGCAGACAAGCCGGCTACAGAATGAACGCTGTTGGAAGCCACTGGTAGCGTAAACAAGCGCAATCTTCAGCGCTGCCGCCGCCCTAACACGGTATTTGCATAAGAATCTCCAATGCTGGCGGCCGAGGAGGCTCGGGGCAAGCAAAACGAGCAAGCGAGCTAGTGAACACGAAGTATGTTCTTTCCTTTTTTCGGTTTCTTCTCGGGTAGAGCGATGGCGCTCTCTAGCGGCTTGTTTTGCTCTTCGAGTGCATGAAGAACGGCGGCGCACGACAGGCCGCACCTGACGCAGGTCTCACGCTCGCGCATGCACGAATGTAGAGCGTGGTAGACACGAGCTAGCAAACACGCACGCAGAAACACACAACGGGTGGCTAAGGCTGCAGCATGCAGTGAACTCGAGCCTATGCAGGTAAACGGGCAAAGAAAATGACAAAAAGACGCATCCACCGTTACTAAACTTTCATTTTCCTGCCTGCTTGTCTGCCGCAGTCGTGCCAACGCAACAGCACAACCGTACAAGAGAAGCCGCAGCAGCAACGGCAGCTGGAACGGCCCGAGTGGATAAGGACTTTGTCACGGCGAGCCTAAAAACAAGCTCGCCAAGAGCACGAGAACGACGAAAACTATACCTTTGTTGCTACCTTCATCTGGATCGGTGTTATCTTTTTTTATTTACCCTACTTACTTTTATGCGTCGTTTGCACCTCGTGAATTCGAGAAGAGCACTGAGAATGAGGTGGAAGTGTAGGAGATGGGCGAGGAGGGCGTGTGAGAGGATAGGAGGGCTTGTGGCGCAAGGTTGAGAGCTCGTTTGGGATTGGACGGCTTCCCGAGTGGAGTTGCGCAGCTCCCCGAAACTGGACGCTAATGAGCGCTTGCCTGAACTTGAACCTCGTCGCTCCAGAAGCTCATTGACCTGAGACCTGTCTTTTGGGAATGAGCGTCACTACGTGAGCGGACCGTTTAATATAAGTAGCCCACCCATTCCCGCCGCTTTTCCCCCTGTTTACGTGGTGTAGAAACCGGGCACCTCTATAGCCGTGCACAGAGAGTCAAGTTCGCTTGCTCTTTCGCTTGCTCTTTCGCTTGCTCTATTAGGATTAGCCAAGGTAACGTCGCCAGCGTAGCAAGAGGCGGTAAACGAAAAAAGCAAGAGGCGGTAAACGAAAAAAAAGAAGATAAAAGTGACGCTGAGGGTCACATTCTTCTCTTTGGCCATTGTCCCGGTCCTCATGCTTTTCGTCAGCTCTGAATTTGAGCACTGTTGCTGTACGCGTTCTCCATTTGTCTGCATGCGCGGCGTTTTCACCCGACTTCCCTATCACTACAGCGTCGAGGTCATTTGCCCACGGTACGATAGTAACACTGAATAACCTGGCTTTGTTTGCTCGGTAGAACGAAGATATCCGGTCATTTTTGAGCACCGAAATGAAAGAGACGTGAAATAGCATTGACTATTTTTTTTTTGACGCTGCTGAACGCGATCACAAAAAGGATATTTTGGTAAAGAGAACACAATGTCGGTAAGAGATTTGCTCGGTGTTTTAAACGCTATGTGTGGATAGTCGCTGCCGGGCGTCTTCAATACACATACATCCCTTCCCCGCCACGGTGGTCTAGTGGTTATGGCGCTCGACTGCTGACCCGAAGGTCGCGGGATCGAATCCCGGCCGCGGCGGCTGCATTTTCGATGGAGGCGAAAATGTTTGAGGCCCGTGTACTTAGATTTAGGTGCACGTTAAAGAACCCCAGGTTGTCGAAATTTCCGAAGCCCTCCACTACGGTGTGTCTCATAATAAAATCGTGGTTTTGGGACGTTCAACCCCAGATATTAAAAAAAATTATTAACATACACACCTTCGAAAAGGCAGTGGTCCTCGCTTTTTTTTCTAGTCTACAGGATGGTTGACACTAGAGCTTGGCCATTCCCTCTGGCCACGCTCGCATGTACGCACCGACGGAATCAGCTTTCTCAAAGAATCATATAGTCGTTACAAGCCTTTGAGTCAGTCACGTTCTAACTTTTTAACAGGGTGTGGGTTCGAGCTAGTTGGTACTCCATGATCACTACTTCTTGCGCAAAATTTTTTCTAAGACGACGGACGAAACAGACACGGACGGGCGCAAACTTCCAACTGAATTTATTATTAACATGTGCCCTAAATATATACAAATATGACTATGACAAAACAAAACAAAAAACACCGTGAGCATGACGTCAGTGTCATTGACACAGAAGGAAATGGCTTTCTTGGAAGGGTCACTACATTTTTGGGGAGTGAGTAGCTAATGCGCGCTGACACACTGCACACCTGTGGCATTGGTGTTTTTTGTTTTGTTTTGTCATAGTCATATTTGTATATATTTAGGGCACATGTTAATAATAAATTCAGTTGGAAGTTTGCGCCCGTCCGTGTCTGTTTCGTCCGTCGTCTTAGAAAAAATTTTGCGCAAGAAGTAGTGATCACGTTCTAACTTGTCCAGCTCTTTGTTTTGTCTCTTTCCTTTGACCGACCTACTGTGACAATGTAATTCATGTTGATCAGGCACGGCTGCCTTTAGGAACAAAACCGTTTGGAACATGTAGGGCAAGCTTGCCTACAAATATCCGGCCTATGCACCAGTATCACAACAATATTGTGTACACGGAAACGATTGTTCCTTAGCCACCGAGGTGAGCGAGGGTGGATAGCGGCACGAACACAGGCCGAATGTCATCACCGATGACTTTCAACCGCCAAATGTCAGTCGCTTCTACAGATATTTTCTGAAAGCACACGGATGTTCAAACAAAGTAAACATTGCCGGGCTCCAGTACTACGGAGATATTTAGGGGAGCCGTCCGCGAAACTACCCGCAGGGATTCACACAGAGACAGTGTTCAAAGCTCGCTGTCGCCGCTTTGCTATTACTTGGTTTTGTGTACATGTAGCCATTTCAGTGAATCAATATATGCTCCCATAGGTTAGTGCGCGCCCAAAATGAGCGAGCGAGCGAGCGAGCGAGCGAGGAACTTTATTGAAAAAGACCAAAAGGAAATGGCATTTTAAGTTGATATCTTTCTTGAGCCACTTTATTCACTCTGCTTGGTTGCACAGTCTCGCACAGCCAACAGCGGCACGTGACGTCGTCTTCTAGATTGGATCACTAGGTACGTGCTGCCTTGCCGAGCATGAAACAAGCGCAACTGACTGCGCACTCACATAGACAGTGCGGTTGGCTGCTGTCTGGTCTAGTAGACAGTATTGGTTCATGGTATTGTGTTCAGACAACTTCTACGCCATATAGATCTCTTCCACCGCCCCTACGTTACGAGGAGAGTGCGCATAGTGCTGATGAGAGCTCTCAACACATCGAGGACTTCTTTCTTAGAATAACAGAGAGCTGAGTTAGTTGGTAAGTATTCATTCTAAAAAGACAGGGCGTGCAAACAAGGACACAAGAAAGAAGTCAGGACACCACAAACGCCGACTAACAACTGACGAGACGCACAACGGCGGAAAAGAAAGAAAACACGAAAACTTATTTGCGCATGCCCGTGCAACAGGCGAACCTATCAATCCGGCACGCGTGGGGGTCTACGTGGAAGATAACTGTTAAGGCATTTTATTTCATCTTTATGCAAGTTTATCGACGGTTGGCTCACGCATGCGCTGCCACTATTCTCGATATGCCATGCTTCAGTCGTCAGGCGCGTTTCTTCATTTCTATGCCGGTACAACACTGCGCATTCATCGAATTTTGGCGTGCACTTACAATCTCGACAATGTAAAGACAGATTAGTAGGTGTGCCTCCGGTTAGCGATCTCTTATGTTCCAATAATCTCTGGTTAATGCAGCGGCCCGTCCGTCCTACGTAGAAGCGGCCGCAGCTGAAAGGGACCTTATACACCACACTCGTACGGCAATCAGTGAATTTGTTGGTGTGTTTTACGAAACAAATATCGGTCCGCTTCTTGTCTTTTACTCGCTCATTCTTCCTCTGCACAGCGGCACAAATCTTACCTAGCTTATTGGCAGCCGTGAAAACAACATTAATGCCGTATCTACTTCCTACTTTCTTTAGCCTGTGAGATACGCAATGAATGTATGGTATACCTACGACACGTTTCTTCCTATCGCTTTCTGCAGCCATGCTTAGACTTAACACAATAGACTTCTTTAAACGTTCAGCAACCGTGGCCACTGCATCACGAGGATACCCTACATCTAAAAGACGCGTAACCTGTGCGTTAAAGCTATCACTCATTTTGTGCTCACACGACTTGGTGAGGGCTGATTTAAGGCAAGACATGGCGATGCCGTTTTTTACAACCTTCGAGTGCTTCGACGAAAAATTTAACAGCGGTTTCGAAGATCTAGGAGAATACTGCCAGCACACGTGGTTCTTCTGAAACGTTAAGGAAATGTCTAGAAATTGTATTCTATTATTCTGAGGCACCTCTTTAGTAAAGCTCAGCCCACCTCCATTTAATTCAAATTTTTCGCTCACGGAAGTTACCACCTTTACAAAGTCCTCACCACTACAAAAGATCAAGTAATCGTCCACATAACGAAAAACCTTAATAACCGAATTTCCTAAGGCGCCTTCCAAAAGTTTGTCAACCTTGCTAAGGTATAAATCACTAAGAACCGGAGCAACCTTAGAAGCAATACATATCCCTGATTTCTGCACATAGTAAACGCCTTCCTTCCAACCTACCAGCGTCGACTTCAAATACATGGAAAGAATTTCTAGAAAAACCCCGGTAGAAACACTACATTTATCTGTGAAAACCGTCTCGTGCCCTTGTTCGTTAATACATTCATTAACACATTTTTACAAGTCCTCATGCGGCAGAGAGTAATAAAGGTCTTCAATAGCCACACTAAAAGCTTTACAACAGCCGGGGTTCCCCTCTGAGAGGAACTCAACGAGCGCCTGAGAATTACGCGTGTACGAAAAGGGTCTGAAAAACTCAAAGAGGACACGACTTCTTTCTTGTGTCTGTGTTTGCACGCCTTATCTTTTTAGGAAGAGGACTTGTAGGTCTTCGTCGTGAAAACAATCTGTGGGCGATGAAGTGCGTTGCAGTGCACTGTGCTCTGGCTCTCTCTGAGTGCGCAGTGGTGGTAGTGAGGGCCACGCGACATCCGCCGCCGCTTTCAACGCCTTTCCATCAGCTCAATGCCCACTGCAAGTTCTGGATTCCTAGAGCCAGTTTTTGCAAGCCTTTTCTGACATCGTGGATTCCAGTCTACTCTAAAGCAACCGCAGAGGAACCGGTCTCAAATATTTCTCTGTTGTGACTGTCTGGGTGTGCTCAGTGAACGCTGATCTGTGTTTCAGTGAACATTATATACGCCGATATGTGTGTGCGCGTATCATTCATTCTCTCTTTCCTTCGTGCTGTCTCTGTTCTTTTTCTCTCCTTCCCCCTCTCTCTGCGTAGGGTAGCAAACAGGGTACAACCTAGTTAGCCTTCCTTCATTTTCTTTCTCTTCTACGTTACGAAAATACGGTGCCGATGTTGCCGGGCGTTAAGTTTCGCGTGGTAGGCATGGCCAACCTCGCCTACCGCAGTTGCCGCTGTGTTTTCGCTGAGGCGTGCTCTGTTTGCCGTCGTGCAAAGAAAAAAGAAACGGTGTACCGACGAGCTGCGTCGCGGTCAATTGCGCAGACGAGCCCAAGAAAGGTGGAATAAGTTTTCGTCGGTTTTCTGTTTAATACATTACCCATAAGACAAGCATAGCATTTATAGAGCATTACATATTTACAAAGCCAATCGCGTAGGTTTCGCTATGAGTTATCTAGTTCTCTAATATGACTTGCTTAGCTAAAATACCTTATGTCATACCTAGATTTCTTCTTAGATTTTCTTTTCTAAAAAGGCGTCTGATGCCGTTTAAAAATAAGGATTCATTACTAGACTTTCTACAATTGGTGCATTTGACATTACGTGAGATGAGCGAGGGAACTTGCCCCACTAAGGTATCGCATGTATTGTACGTGAGAGCAGTTTTATAGATGACATGACAGATAACAAGTTATCTCAGTAACTGAAAGCGAAAACAACATGTCTACTTGTGAATCAGGGCAGACCACAACAACACGACTTTTAATAACACTCTTGTATTTTTGCATAATTGCAGGACGTGTGCACTTCTACAGTTTGGTAGACACTTTGCTAACCTCTTGTCTACTCCCCTCTAACTTCCTCGACTCCACCCCTCTCCCCCCCCCCCCCAAAAAAAAAAGAAAAGAAAAAAGAGAGAAAGAAAGGAGAGAAAGAAAGAAAAGGAAGTGTACTGTTGACACGATAGCTGAAATAGCCGTAAAACTGAATTCCTTCCATAAAACTTCGCTCGGCGCATATCTTGTGTATAACCCACGCAATGCATAGCTAAGCGTTACCGGAAGTTACAACAACCGCTGTCGTTGCATATGCAGATGCTGAAAATAAAACTAACATGGATTCTAGCATGGGCGTTAGATACGTATGTGCATAATTCTTAAAATTAAAAAAAAAAAACACGTCCCGCGGAGACTTGCGCTACGCTTATCTATAGATGCACATGTAAAAAAAAACTATAACAAGAAATCAGGACACATTTCTTTATCCCTCGTGGGTAAGAAGGGGCGTGCCACGCTCGGTTTTACGGTTTCGTACGCTATAGTCACATGCTACGATCGACTACACTGCATTGTTTGTGTTGCTCAGCTTACTACATAACTTCGAATGGTATATTCCACACATCAACTGGCCAATACTTGAAAGTCTTAAACAATACGTCGGTTTATTTTTTTAAATACAACGTTGGGCCACTTCTATTCATGGAGGGTGTTTTGACTACGTGTTATGAGCGTGCTTTGTTCAGATTCCAAGATATTGTTCACGGTGAAAGCCGTTTAGGTGATCTAGAGCTGCCGTAGGTCGTTTCCCAGATTCGAAATACGGTAGTAGCACATCTGGCTAGGGGCGCTGCAGGTGATTAATGAGAGAAATACAGCGTAAGGTTATGTATAGACGCTCCAGCACTCCACTCTTCAAGCACGTGAAAAAACAAAAAGACGCCAGACGTGCGCGGAATACGTACCACACTCGTTGCGCAAGCTGGAAGAGCCGCCTTTGTAGAGCCCGTTAACTCTCTTAGGACGACTGCTGCAAGTACACTTGCGAGGTACCTACTACCGCATAATCATCATCATTGCGCGAAGTACCCACTACGCTATAATTCATCATTGCGCGTAGTAGTGAGGTGCCCACTACGCGTATAGGCAATAGGCGCACCTACGTAACTGTACTCACCTTGTTTTTGCCGTGGCTGATGATGAGGAATTATGGAGGAGCTTTTTATAATGAATGGGAAGCTTAAACCACACATTCGTTACGCAATACACATAATGTGACTCCCGGTGTGACTTTACTATATTGCCACGAAACATTACACCCGTCAACATGATTTCTCGCGCGACTTGAAGCCTGCACAGGATCTTTCGGCGAAGAAGATTCAAGCACCGGCGTGGCTCCGTGGTAGAACACTCTGCCGCCATTCAGAGTGCCTGCCATGAGTTCTATTCCCGCTTGAACCACGTCTTTTCCCATTGTGCGTGATAGCTGCGACAGGAACCGGCGGCAGCGGCGGCGGACAGCTGTGCCACGAAACTCGGCTGTTGCTGGGAGTTCATAACAGCTTAAGCTGTGAAAAGGAAAAGTTTACCAAGTGCCGGGAAGATAATTCTACAGAGAGCTTTGCTTTCGAAAGTATAAAAGAGGAACGCGTTGTGCGTAAAGTTATTTCTAAAATGCTCTTCTTTCATTTTACCTGAAATTATCAACGGAATCCTTTTATTAAAGGAATCGATGTGTCATGGAAGCCATTCGCCGGCATTAACCCGTATTATGAAATTTCGAAGACGCTATCACTCAAGCTCTAACTTGCATATAACAGTTGTCAAAGTGAACTGGTTTGGTATAATGACCGGGCGTAGCGGTAAGCGCTGCGTTTTTGCTGTTCGCGGGAAATTAAGATGACTATAGGTTTGGATTAGTTAATAAAAATAAAGACAAGTCCTAGCTACTGATAGGACTTCGCTCGTGATCCAATTAAACAGGAATGGCTTCATCAATGCGTCCCTAATTGCCCCAACTTTTCCCCTGAGAGATAGATAATCACGCATCATTATCATGTTTTATAATGAGGCGATCAGAAGTCGAGAACAACTCGCTCGCCGTATTAATCCTTAGTGCCTAATAATCCCACCATCGCATGAACTGACGGACATCTAAAATGTTTAGCGCGCTGCTTCAGGTGTAGTTATGAGCGCTATTTATAGCACTCTTGAGTATAGAGAAGCCGGCATAGCGCATATGATCGATCGATAAAAGGTCCTTGTATTCTTAATAATAAATAACCTGAAATATCTGAGAGAAATAGAATTGCAGGTAAACGAACATAACGAAGCACAGAAATATTCGTGTTGGAAACTCTGGAAGGGAAGAGGAAAATAGACTGGCGTTTCATTTCAGAAGATGCAAGGTGATATCGCAAATAGGCTGGTTATAGGAGCTTATACAGAACAAGTCGGAAGGATTTCGACCTACCGAACTAAAATATCAAGAAGTGTGGACCAGCGCTCACTTAAGGTGCAGGCGATGGAAGTCTCGGGTAGACGTATACAAGTAGTCAAGAAACGTTTCGTCATGAAAGAACATGAACTTTAACGAATGTGCATATTTATCACTTGTGCTGGTTATGTTTTGTTTGCCCGCACTTGTTCTATTTATATATGAAAACATGGGAGGGTAGGTTACGTTAGAGCCGGCTATCCAAACATGGTACTCTTTTTTTCTAGTTTTGTAGACCTTGCGTCTTGTTAGCCCGCATACCGTGTATATGCATATATGAAAAACAGGCCGGTATAACTACGCATTGATTGGGGTAACCGGCTCTGCGACTGTTAAGCAACACCAACAGGCACTAATGCACGACGCAGTTAAAGAAGTTAACAAACAAATAAATAAACACCTATATAAATCAACACACACACACGAACGCGCGCACACGCACACACACATACGCACACACACACGCGCGCGCGCGCGACAATATGCAAATATACGGAGACAGAAAGGTTATTGGAAGCATGCATGCTCGTGAGATAGTACCAGCTGTGTTAAGCGGCAGTAGCTTTAAGTGCGTCGCAATAGGTCTAAAACAAGTTTAGATTATTCACTGATTACGTTTCCGAACACATACAATGCAACTCTGTAATAATTGATTTGAGAAGATAGACTTAGCATTGAACCCCAACCAGTGAATACCAAACACAGACATGCAGCACGAACATAAGTCCGCAGCAGTGTATGTCTCACGACCGTTTGAAAACGCGTTTATGTTCTGCACTAGCTATTCATGCGATGGTATCTGGTGCAACTTTGTATTCGCTGCTTCCATAAAGGAGACCTATGAGTCCGGCAACAGCTCGTCAAACTCAGCACAAACATGTGCCTGCGAGAGAAACAGCATTGCCAAACGAGTCTCAGAAGCGACGTATGCCCGAATTCACCATAAAAGAAGGTGAAGGCGCGCAAACACGGGGAAAAGAGGAGAAAACAAGCGCCGATACCAGTCGGTGTTTATTTAGTCTTACCTTCTTTTATGCAGAATCCTTTCCAACTAGCTCAGCACTGCCTCGCTTGCTTATCGTTTTAAAACGAGCTTAAGTCACCGCATCTTGCTCGCATGAAAACATGATGTATAAATTTTGATTCGCCGCTTTCAAACACACGACCCGTAAGCTTAATCCGGCTCTACAAGATCTGCCTTTTTTTCACAGCGAGATGAAAATTCGCGCTTTCGTTTCAAGTGGTACGGACAAACATGCGTCTTTGTGTGTATCCTCGTAATATGCAGATTAAACTTTTCACTTGAGAGCACATGGAGAACGCAGTTTGCGTATGCCTTTCTTAAACTTCGCTCTTGTTGTCTTATTTGTCTGCAGTGCTTCTCGGTGTGTTCAGCATCCTGCAACATTGCCACTCCACGGCTTCTTCGGGCTATAGTAGACAGTTTTTTTGGCGCGAAGAGTAACCACAGTGCCACGCGTGCTCCTTTTTGTATTTCGATGTAACCGGTCCGTTACACATAACCACTGCCTTTCACAAACTGCGCCCGATTGTCTGGGAACCTTCTAGATTATTTCAGAATCGTCTGATTGGCTTGAGCGCGCAAACCCGAACAGTTGCCATAGAGTAATATAAAAAAGGTTAAGAGAGGACACTCCCGTAGGCCCCTGCGGCTGATTTGGGTTCGCAGCGCACCAAACGGAAGTGGGGAATCCTAACAGCCGCCTCAGAGATCGGAAATTGCAAAAAAAAAAATTAAAAATGCCCATCTCAGAGGCCATTATTGAGCTATAGGTAAAATTACACGGCCCCCGAGACCACTTCTGTTCGTGTGATTGTCTCGGAGGTCATATATATATATATATATATATATATATATATATATATATATATATATTAACCCGTTATTTGCATGCATAAGTAGCTTCGTGTGTAAGCCACACCGCCAGAGCGGCGAGCACACAATGCCATTGTTTATGCAGACACGACAATCGTTGGGAGAGACGAAACATTTTATTTCAAGTGACATTCTCAGTAAACACATACAAAAGATGGGTGCACTGCACAATGCAAGACAGCTGCCACAGTGGGAATAAATAGGCGATATTTAGAAAATTCTCACAATACAATAACAGTGCAGAAGACAGCATTAGCATCACAGAGGAAAAGGGGATTTCAGAGTGAAAAGGGGGCACTCGATTCAAGCGAATGAAGAATATGTATGACCATCCAAACACTAACTATATCTGAACGGCAAAATAGTGCGAAAGATACGGACATACTTTGATAGTTAGCTAATGATAACCACAACTTCAAAATTACATCTTGGAAATGTGCAAAGGGCTACCTGTCGTCTCGCGGAATCCTGAACCACTTAGTACCACGCTCTCTCCCTGTCTTGCCGTTGTTGTTGCACCACGCAGCGCAGCAGTAGCTGCCGTAGTACTTGACTCCGGACGGCATGACCTGGAAAAAGAGAAAAAAGTTGACCGTATTTTCTCTGGCCTTCGCACAAATTGTCTCCGACGCACTTCTCAGCGCCTTTTCGCGAAAAACAGTCCCAAGCAGTTGCCGCAGTGAAAACAAAGCAACCTTGGGTGCATGAACTACTGAGGCAGCATTTAACGAGAATATTACGTCGTAGCCACGGCCAACGAACACTGTTCTCATTTCTCAAGTTCCCTATAATTCGGCTCTTAACATAGGCGTCAAGCAAACTGCGAATACCACAAATAACGATTCTAAGCATAACTGCACTCTTTCACACATTTGCACACCCACGCAGTGAATTAGAACTGCGTGTAACGGTGATGTAACGGCATTGTATGTACAAAGAAAACCATACGACGCAAGCGGCGACTCATTTTTGGCGCCAAGAAACTATGTCTTCGCTAACGTGCTGCGCAGCATTTCAAGTTGCTATTTCTTAATGCAAAGCAATTCGCGAGCATCATACGCGAAGCGTGAAGCACAAAGAAGCTTTCGGCGCTAAAACACAAAGTGCGTCAAATGTCAACTTAAAGCTGTAGCGACAAATACATTGCAAAGTAATGAAGGGAAAAAAGAACCTAATGAAGGCGTTCTTACCAAGCAGCCGCCAAGCAGAGTGACTTCCCGACAGACGATCCCAGCGAATTCCACGGAGCAGGTAGAGCCAATTTTGTATGCGTCGCCGCTCATGCCGCGTCGTCTAGCCATGCCGGCAATCCTGACCATTATGGTCATGACAGCTACCAATCGATGATTTCGAACTGTCCAATCGCAGACGATAAAAACGGATTTAGAGCCGCACTGCGAGCCAGCGGAAGCCACTGCCGCAGCCACATAGTCTGACAAAGACAAGTAGATGCATCGTGAACCAGAAAAGGTACTGCAGTAGATAACTAGTACGCGCGTTTTCTTGGAAACAGGGAGTGACGTGCTGCCGTCTAACGGCTGGCGAGAAGCTGCGTAGCTCCGCCGCTTATAGGCTCGTGTGTCCACTCTTGTCATTTTATGTTACTCTATGCAGTTGCTGCCACCAGCGATAAGACTCGAATGTTTGATGCCGCATGTATACATGCCGGCGCGCCTAACCGCAGATCAGATTTCTCGACGGCCGACGACTGTTCTCGCCGCTATCAGTTTACAGTGTGCGTTGCGTGTATTTGGCCTCTCATTTTTCGGGCGCAAGTTCGTCCCAATAAAGAGTTTCGTCTTTGAACACGTTGACTGCCGCATTTTTCAACGTCACGACCACGTGGCAACTGCATAGAGGCTAGTGTTAGCTAGTGAGGCCTATACGCTGCTGGCTAAAGAATGTCTAATGATGGCTAGTGATGTCAAAGGGGTGGATAATGTGGACTACAATGTTGCCTAACGTCGGCTAGAGTTGCCACATGTAGCTGAAACAATAGATTCCAAGTAACCTTTACGTATTGTCTGACAAATAATTAATTGGGGACTTTCTGCTCCAATATTTTCTTGGACCAGTTGCATTGCGAGCTTTCAGAATTTCAGTTCTACTGAAATAAAAGGATGTATGTACATAAAGAAAGCAAGGCCATTCGCTGCTCGAAGAAATTGTCCTCAGGCATGTTCTGGTTGATTGGCCGCGGGAAAACTTTACATCAGCGGACTCTAGATTGCGTGCATTCGTATCACGAATAATTTAGGTAAATTTGCCTATCCCTATCGGCATTTTCAAAGAGTACCCTAGCCCCTCACCTCCCTACTCTAGCGCTTCGTGCGCAATTCATTTACGCAAAGCCTCAATTATAGAACGAGTGATGCTATGCTAAAACTTGACGACGGGTGTCGCGTTGCGTTGCTTTGTGCCGCGCAATCGGGAGCCGCGCAAATCTATGCAGTTGCGCAAACGTTTTAGACGAGCAAAGCACTTGCAGGGAAGGGGGGCTTTTGTCCGCAGCGCGTTTTAACAAGGTAACGGCGCAACGTGATGGCTGAAGACGAATGACTCCACACGGGCAGGCCTCAGCTTTCAGAAGCTCTCAGAACAATTCGCGCGGCGGCCATTGTAATAGCCAGGGCCAAAGAACCGTGCCGTAGATACACCGTGGCCTCTGGTTGCCCGCTGAACTAGTTTGTATTAGCGAGGGAGCGGACAACTAATTCACGCGTAGGAGAGAGACGTGGCGATATCCGAGCTTAAAGTCGGGACGCGCTCGCGTCGGAAACAATGGGACGCTGAAAATAGAGCTTGCGCAGTTGCGGATGTGTCACAAGAGTGACAAAAAGAAAGAAACAAACGAAAAGAAAGATGTCGCCCGAGTGGCGATGTCTAAATCTATGCCGTGTGCACTTCCACAAGCTGTATACGACTGCGTCAGCGTCATCAAATATCTCGGGGGTTATATTGCGCCTAAATTACTGCGTCGCACGCTATTTTGTGAGCGAAATGTAGTGCGTATGAAAGGGGAGCATTCCATTCCTTAGGATATGCTGATCAGTCGAACGCATACGAATTACTTTCGGCGGAGGCTGAATACGGAAAACAGTTGACGGCTCAGTGAATGCTGCGTGCACGGAGACTCACGGTGGTTGCGCTCATTTGCGTCGCGTGGCTTTTAATTGAAACCCCGCGAATCAGGCAGAAAAGAATATCTGCGCAAGCGCTTTCTTGCGCATGTGTTTGCGCACTAAGCTGGAAACCTCTCTGTTCGCGCACCAAGCGTAGACATAGAGAGACAGGCTTGATAAATGAGATGGCGCTGTCTGCGAATAGAGGAGGGAACGTGAGCCATGACCATATGAAGATCACATGTGTAATTCATTTATTCATATTTGTTCAGACAACATTTGATAGTGCATCGTGAAATCAAGCGCGGAAACAAAAAACACAACAGGGAGGAGCGAATAAGACAGCACGACAATGCGGTTTCACCAACTCGACGAACTATGCTTGTTTGTTCAGCATTTGAAGAGATTGCAGAATTGGCAGTCCACCTACTTTTATTCACTATGTCCTCCACAGAAATGATCAGTGAACATCGCAGAATGGACTATCACGGTAAAGTCACAATTATCATCACAGTGCCATAAATAGAATGAAATCTCGTACATGATACAAAAATTCGCAGCCCACAATACGAGGCATGATCAAAAAGTTTTGCAACTAGCATACCAGGAAAACTGCCAGACCTTGGAAAAACAATTGTTTCTCAACATAATCTCCCCTCCCACTAATGCACTTCTTCCATTTTCCTAGCATGCTTTTGATACCTTGCAATAAAAAACTTTGTTCCTGGTTTCCAAGCCACTCCTCTGCGGCTGCTTGAAGCGAGTTCAAGTCATCAAAACTCGCTTTCCTGAGGCGTTTCTTGAAATTCGGAAATAAATAAAAGTCACTCCATACCTGGTCGACATTGTTGGGTGGATAGTCGGGCTGCTCGAATCGAAACCACACTTTCGTATGACAGCCCAAGCAACACAAGACCTGTGAACCGGGCCGTTGTCGTGCTGGAGGAGGACACCTTTTGTCACTAATCCTCGGTGTTTTTCCACGATGGCTTTACGAAGTTTTCGAAGAACGTTGGTGTATAGTATTCGGCTGTAACTGTCCTACTGTCTTCAAGATACTCAATGAGCAGGATGCCCTTTGAGTGCCAAAAATGTGCCGCCATCACTTTCGTCCCCTGAGCGTTGGGTCTTGAATCCTTTGGGGAGAGGGGCCCCAAATGCCTCCACTACATAAACTGCTTTTTTTTTGTTTTTGGGTCCCACTGATACAGCCACGTCTCATTCTCAGTCACGAGGTAGGAGAGAAAATCTTCTTCGTCACTTGAGTAAAGACGCAATAGTTTCCTTGAATGCACGCGGTGGTGTCGATCTTGCGCTAAGTTCCTTGGCACCCATCATGCCATGACCTCGGACATACTCAAAACACCGAGCGTGATAGTGAAAGCACTGCCATAAGAAATTTTCAATTCCCCGGAAACTTCGGACACCTTGACTCGGCAATTATTTATGATAAGGCTCTCTGCTGAGGCTGAATGGACCAAGTCGGTTGATGTGATCGGCCGCCCTGACCTCGGGTCGTCTTCCACGTGCACACGGCCACGTTTAAACTAATTGAACCACCGAGTTATGAAGGACAATCAATGCCATACACATTCACCATCCTATTGTGAATTTCTTCGGCGGAACTTCCTTCTTTGCACAAACATTTAATAACGTTGTGGTACTCGAGCTTGAAATCGTGGGAAGACGCCACGTTTGATTGACTAATGCAGACCAAGTAATGAACTGGAAGGCTTGATATTAAGACGTTGCTAGGCTGCGCATAGATGACCACAACAAAAGGCAGAGAGAAATCACTGTCATATATTTCGTTATAGCCAAATTGCAAAACTTTTTTATTTCCCCTCGTAGCTTAAGGCAAATCTTACTCGTAGTTTACATAATCTCACGCAAAAGACAATGCAAAATGAGAACAGGAAAGCATGCAGATAGCCCTTCACCAAATTGTACAGGAGGAGCCGTTGATTAACTACGGTGACGACGCTCACTATAGTTGGCCAAGTTAGAACTGCCTGAGAACATCGATTGGAGCCTAGCCTCCAATTCCGAAAACGCCGCTTGCAGTTTAGTATATTGAAAATGTTTATTTGAAATTAATTATTTTTTGCCTTCAGCCATTAGCAGTTCAATTATACGTGCAATTTTCAATCAATCAATCAATCAATCAATCAATCAATCAATCAATCAATCAATCAATCAATCAATCAATCAATCAATCAATCAATCAATCAATCAATCAATCAATCAATCAAAGTCCCGCGGTTCTTTATGCATTTACCGAAGACGACTGGAAGGCGAAAGCCTTCTTCTTCTTCTTCTGCTCACCAGTCTATTGTCTCGATCCCGCCTGAAAGCTTTTCGCACCCAACGCGGTTTTCACTGCCTCCGGGATCAGGGCAGTTAGAATCTTTCTGCGCCCCTCACGTGGTCTTGTAATGGCTCCGTGATCGACCCACCTTTGACTAAGCGACGACGTCATGTAATGTGGCGTCACAGTGACGATCCTATGACGCCACAACGACGTCACAAATTTGAGCAATATGTGACGTCCTCATGACGCATTAAGGTGACGTATTCACATTATGGTGATTTGTCGCATTACTCGTGTTTACACCGCCGACACCAACGGTAACTTTTCGCGTTTGATGAGGTATCTAGGGTTTCGCCTTAATGAAAATTTATTGAGCAAGGCCAAATGGACAAGCAAACCATCTTTGTGAGATTTGATGAAACCTACGCCCTCGTGCTTGGCAAGCAGCACAACACAGGGAGAAATGTCAACATATAAGACGCAAGCAAATGCGAAGACATCGGTTATGACATTCACATAAAGGCAGAAACACAGAATAAAATAAGTGCTTAAGAAAACGCACCAGCATATTGGGACATGCCATTGACTCACCAGACGCAATATTGCTACAGATATCGTAAAAAGCCAACCTCCAAATTTTCGTGGTCGGCGTTTTGAGGTACGCACCATTGTGAGCAACAGCTATTGCACATTTATTGTTTCTTGCGGTCCTTATCGATGTTCTCTTCCTTTTTCTTTGCTTGTAGACAAGTACTCGTGCTGGCTCCTCCAAGTGATTTATGTCGAGCAAGATGCAGTGGTTTACAGCCTCACGCTCCAACGGTATACCCTGAGCATTAATCCAACAATGTTCGATGAAAGAGATACGGGCGACCTTGGATACCCTACAAGTGTGTGGAACGAGCTAGAGCTTCGGGCGCAGCCATTTACTGGCTGCAATCACGGAAGACCCTTGGCCTTGAACTCTTCTTCGCATCGTCGTCTCGGAGTTTGTGCAACAAAAGCTCACTCCGGAAAGTGGACCTCAGCGAACACGGAGCGGACACAGCAGGTTGCGTCATGTTCGTGGTTTGAGCCTTGTTTAGCCTGAGCTTGCGTGCCCGTAGACGGACACGTAAGATATGATAAAGAGAGAGAGAGAGAAGGAAGCTGAAGAGGGTGGTGTCGTCAGCGGCGTTGTGGCCGTATAGTCGACCGGCAGAACCACTTAGGTGGATTGGCTCCTTTAAGAGCCCGCGGTAAATCTTGCCGCTTTCAGCAGCGTATTGATCTTCCAGGCTGGCGCGAATGGTCCGGATCTACAGCGTCCGTTGTGGTCAAATAAGAAAGAAAAAAAAAGAATGGCGCGGGGGCGCTGAGCATGCAATGCCGTCTCATCATCACCGGCGCCCCCTCGCGTAGAGAAAACGCCGTACGCGATGGCTAGGGACACGATCATCAGGGTGGACATGTTTCGAGAAGAGGACGGGTATATGCGGCAGTTCCTTTTTTTTTCTCGCTCCCCCCTCTCTCTCTCTGTCTCTCCCATCATTCCACTCCCCTTCCCTTTCCCCCGGCGTAGGGTAGCGAACCGGACTGCTGTCTGGTTAACCTCCCTGCCTTCTTCCTTTTGGGTTCCTTCCTTCCTTCCCTATAATAACAAAGGGAAGGATGGTATTGTTCGAAGTGAACTTTGCGTCAGCATTTCTGTACGCACTGCCGCGTTATTCTTTCCCCTTCCTCTTCCCAATAGTTTAGGGTAGCAAACCGAATGTTTCAATTTCGGCCTTTCCCTAATTCCTATCTCTCTTTCTTGTCGCGTTATGCGTCAGCATGTTCCGCAGGATGGTATTGTTCGACGTGAACGATGCGTTAGCTTATGCGTATATATCGTTGCGTTAGGTGTCAATATATTTAGTAGACTGGTATTGACGTTAGCATTTGCATACGCATTATGGCGTTATGTGTCAACGTAATCTATGTCCATTGGACTTGACTCTGTGTGTACTTTAGTCCTGTTATGTTGCTCGACTTCGGGCTCACGTGAGATTTTTTCTGGTGGCTTAACTCAAGGACATACGAAATGACTTCTAGGGCGATTTTGCGTGATATTTAAACGTGATATTTATCACGACGGGTTATCAAACCTGATATTTATCAAGCACCTTTATTTGGGAATGTACGGCGGACTTTGAACTTAGCACGTCTTGAATTTCAGCTTCGTTGGTAGGACATATTGGTTGCAGTGTTTAGGACATGATATAGAGACACATACTTTTAGATGAACACTCAAGTGCGTGTATGTACGACGAAGGCGGTGCTCAATTTCCTGAAGACATCAGACCTGCACCGGCGGTTATAGACTAACGACGTTAGCAGGACTGTGAGAGGTGTGCGACTTTTTGTGCGTGCGTGTTCTCCTTCCCTCTCTCTCTCTCTCTCTTTATATCTCCCTCATCCCTTCCCCCGTTTTGGGTAGCACACCGGTCCTTCTAGACTAGTTAACATCCCTGCCTTTCCTTTCTCTCCATCTCCTTCCTTCCTTCCTTATAACTTTATGCAAAGTTAAACTGTTTCTTTCTTTTTTAATTTCCTTTTTTTCAGTTTTATAACGTCTGCCAGCAAGACAGCAAGGTGTTTCCGCGAAAGAACGAAATTTGCGACACGCTTCTTCTGCGTATTTCTCACTTTCTTTTTTTTTTAATTCAAGATTCTTTCCCTTTCGCCCACGTAACAACGCGTACGCGATCGCCCAGCAAGCCACTCTAATGTATACATGAGTTTAGTGTTGCAAACCGTGAGGCTACCGTGGCCAATCTCTCTGCCTCTTTTTTTTTTCTGTCTCTCTTCGTCACGACACCCGAACAAACAAATTTTCGCCGGCCCCTCTTACTCTCGTGAAAGCCTTCTTTCGCGCGCTCGGTTCAAGCTTCCTACTTTGCGTATACGCCGGCGACAATCCTAGCAGCATCCTATTACATCATTTTGCGAACGACATTTACAAAGTGTGCCAGCATTATGAAAGGCAGACAGTCAATTGCTGCGATAAGCGGAATGCAATAGTTGTGAACAGCTTGGCATTATATAGAATGCCTGGGCTACGTCAGCTGCAGGGCGGTATCGTGGCAACGTGCGGATCGCGTTACATAATAGGCCGTACGGTAATGGCAGCTTCCGCGAAGAGAACGGAAGGGCGTATGCTTCCCCACTCGTTTAGCGCTCACACGTGCCGAGATTAGCGAACATCCGGCGTATATTGCAGGCTATCGGAAGTTTTAACGTGTGCTCGGAACTTTTTTTGGTTTTAATTAAGCGTGAAACACAGTTTGGTGTGCAAGAGACGCGCCCTGCTATTGCCGCAACGACGACGTCTGCCCTGTTTTTCGCGGGTGACGCTTGTTACTGCTGATATATATATATATATATATATATATATATATATATATATATATATATATATATATATATATATATATATATATAAGATTATGAAGATTATGAATAGGCTTGTGCACAAGCGTATTCGCGACTTATTTCGGCAGGTTTCTTACCTCTCTCTTTTTCTCTTTTTTTTCTTTCTTTTCTTTTTCTTCTTTTTTTCTTTTTTTCTTTCTTTTTTCTGTATGTACTTTTCCTTAACCTTTCTCTCTTTCTCTCGGCTCGGAGAACGATGATATAAAAGCGCACCGAAGCCTGGTAAATTTCATCCTGATAAAGATCGGTCTCCGATCGAAACGTCGACAAATAAACAGTTTTTTAGAAGCGTATACCTTTTTCCTATATATATATATATATATATATATATATATATATATATATATATATATATATATATATATATATATATATATATATATATATATATATATATATATATAGTTCGAGGAACGCAATATACCAGAAGAACCGTGAACGCTGCGTTTCGTAAGCGGCAATCTCGTTTTTCTCTCATGGCGGCTATAGATACAGTCAATAATGATAAAATGGCCGCGGCTAAAACCTTACACCGACGGACGTTACGTAACCCTAAGCCATTGATTCCGAGAAGCAGGTGAGAATGTCTGCGATAGCGTTTTATTGCCCGAAGAAAAGTCGTCGTCTCATTTCAGAAATTATTTTTATTCTATCGCAGCGCCTCTTATTCGAGCAGAAAGCGTAATTTTCAAATTCCACGTGTACGTAGCCAGCGTTTTTTTTAAGTAGTGCTAGTTTTTAAAAGCTTTTTTAAAGCACTTCTGCCCAGTCCCTTCCCGAAGAACTGAGTTTTAGATCAGTATGTTGTTTTTTTTTTGTATTGAAATGAATAGGAGAGGTGGGCGCCTTCATGGTGGCACCGGCTACATCTTCTCGCTTAGCAAGCGAAATATGCAATAATAATAATAATAATAATAATAATAATAATAATAATAATAATAATAATAATAATAATAATAATAATAATAATAATAATAATAATAATGGCACCGAATGTTATACAGTCGAACACAAAATGTGCAAATACGGTACAATCGAACACCACATGAGTCTCGAGTAGTCGCGCACAAGTTCAAATAGGTAAAATAAGTTCACATGTACACGTCCTAGCTCAGATATTCTGCATGGCTTGACATACACAGGAAACACACTGCTCCTTAAAGGCCAACTCCGGCGATTTTTTGGCCATGTCAAAGTAATGGTACTTTTATGTTCCTGAGACGCTCCTGTTACGGGTCCGATAGCAGAAATACTCGGCAAAATGGAGAATAATTTTAAATAAGCAAAAAAGCGCAACACCGAAACCGAAACCCAACCGAGTGTACTGTCTACGTGTGACGTAGACGTTGTTACGAACGAACCGGAAGTCGTGCAAGGCATGCCGGTCACGCCGGCGCGGAGTATGAAAACTGTGACAGCCGGGGCGACCAGCGAAGCGCCGGCCAAACCACGCTGTCTGTCGCCTTGTGCACAGCAGACGCTCGCTGTAGCGGCCCAAGCACCGAAGTTAGCGGTGCCCTCGGCTGTGTCACTTCCGCCGCCTTGCCAATACTGACGCCACAGACGCAATGTTGCCAATAATTGTGGGAAGCCAGGAGGGCGTTTGCAGACAATCTTTAAAATTCATTTGCAAACAATCTGCGCATGTCTCAAGCCTGTAATTTGGCATAAATGACGGAAACGTGCAAAGGAACGTACCCAGCGAATTTCACTGAGATCCATCGACCTCGAAAAATCGCCGGAGTTGGCCTTTAAGTGTACTTGTCTTGAATGAACGTACAATTTGAATCACTTTCATCATATCATTCAGTTTCAGTTTCAGAAATCAGTTTCATCATATATATATATATATATATATATATATATATATATATATATATATATATATAGCCATTGATCGTTTAAACATAAATTGATGGCCATAAAGAACAAGGGTACACTACTTTTGAAAAGCACTAAAACGCCATCACACAAATCAATAACTAAAAGTTTTAAATTATGAAAAAAGAAGAAAAACTACGAAAAGCAATAAACCCCTTCACAGCGCTGCCTGACAGGTAACGGGAAGTGCGAAGATGTGATGGTCTCACGCTTAGAGCAAAGTTCGATGACGGCACTAAAAAGACTGCGAGAAAAACAAAAAAAAAAAAACAAAAACAAACTGAAGTTCGACGGGTCGTACGGAGGGCGGCCCACAGAAGAAAAGCGCTATAGATCGAACAAAGTCGAAACAGGGGCATAGCGGGTGAACGGCAGAACGGTAATAGGAAAAAGAAAGGAGGTCACCTTATCGGACGACCGCAGGCGGAAACATTGGCGGCCGCAATTGGTTGTATATATATGTGTGTGACTTTCTCAATGTGTCGAAATTTCCTCGGCCATCTCGTTCTCCGTGTAGGCTCTTACGAGGTGCCTTCAGAGCGGCTGCTCGCCGGCAGGTCTAGAAGTGCGGAAACAACGCTGAAAATGGTACAGTGATAAGGATGGAGTTAGTCGCTCGCGAACCCTTCTTCCTTGACATTTCGAGATAACCTCCCGCTGTGCGTAACGGTCTCGCTTCTCCTCTCGGACACAGCCCCTTCAGGGCCCCGTTACCGTCTACTATCTTTCACGCGCTTCGCGAGCGTCTTCCAGATTTGAAATGCGAGTTACTGGAATGGAATTGCGCGTTATTCATTACACATTTAGTTGCGTTAATCGGACCTTGCTAGGCAATAGAACGACCACTAAAATACTGCGGATCGGTGACAGTATGTCGGAAGTAGTACGCCTTTGCCTCTGTGTTGTGGGTAGACGATGGGTATCTTCAGCTTTTCAGTGACCAGAGAGCACAGTGAATTGGCGCGCGACTAAATTGAAGATGCCGCTGTGTCGTCTCAACGGTCGTCGTACTACATACTTGCGAAATACGACAGCCAGCGGATGGTTCGAGGGGTTCATTGTTCGGTGACTTACTCTCCTCTTAAAGGGACACTAAAGAGCAAAACGATTTTTCTCGTATTAGTGAAGTACTCTTTCCCGATACCAAAGACACCACGCTTGCTGCGAGAAGACGCTTAGCAAGCGAGAAAACGTGCAAAGACAAAATATGGGGGGCGACGTCATTTAGAAGTTTCCGCACCATTCGCCGTGACTTCACATGCTTTGACGGCGCCTACTAGGGACTACGTAGTTCCTAATCGGTAAAAATGAAGTATATTGTCCTCTGAGGGGGTCATAGACTTAACGTACCAAGTTTGGGGTGATTTTGTTGAGAGAATGGCGTTAATGTACGATAAGTACACTTTGCAATCCGTGACGTCACGCGGGGAGATTTCGGCGCGAAATTTAAAAATGAAGCTTTGAACTTGATTTTCTCCTCTATTAATAAACCTATTGTAGCGAAATTAACGACATTAGAGTTCTTAGAGCACAATATATCGACCTAAACAGATTCATTGTTTCTCTTTAGTGTCCCTTTAAAGAACGTGGGACAGGGGTAAAACTGACCCATAGTGCTTGTGTCTGTTTCACCCGTGTGCCACGTTCGTACCGTACCATGAATTTCTACCAACTAGCCCCGACCAGCACACTTCTAGGTTCGAGGGGCTCGTTTCTTTGTTAGACACAGCTTAATGAAACCAATGTAGTGAACAGTACAGACGACGACGAAGCAGCCAAGAAAGCAAGCCACATCGTGGGTGGTAGCCACGCGACCCGAGCTTGCGCTTGCTTGGGTTTTGGACCCTCGACGTTCCTCGACGTTCCTCGTCGTTCCTTCACGTTTGTACGTGAATAAACCACGTGACATTTGGTGGAGGTACGTGGATTCTCCGTACGAACCTGGAAGTTCGCTCTCGCAAGCTCCCCCCTGTCCGTGACACCAACATGGCCAACGAGACCCCTCCTCAGGCTGGACCTTCGGCTGTCCACGTCACCTGTGGCGCCGTGTATCCCCAGCGAGATCCACCCATCTTCTCCGGCTCAGGCGAATCGGACGTGGAAGATTGGTTGTTGAGGTACGAAAGAGTCGGCGCCAGTAACAAATGGGACGACCAAATGAAGCTTGGCTACGTCACGTTTTATCTCGCGGACATCGCGCCGCTGTGGTATCACAACCACGAGGCTGAAATTCCAACTTGGGCAGCTTTCAAGACTGCTGTTACAGACGTGTTTGGGCGGCCTACGGTTCGCAAGCTTCACGCCGAGCAGCGCTTGCGTCAACGTGCGCAGCAACCGGGCGAGAACTACACGGGCTACATCGAGGATGTCCTGAATCTGTGTAACCGCGTGAACTCCGCCATGACCGAGGAGGACAAAATCAGGCACATCCTGAAGGGCATCGAGGACGGCGCCTTTCAGATGCTGCTCGCGAGAAACCCTACCACGATCGCGGCACTCGTCTCACTCTGTCAGAGCTTTGACGAGTTGCGTAGACAGCGCGCGATCGCCCGTCAAGCCCTCACGACGCCCGACACGCTCTCAAGCTTGCAGCTAGCTGCCCGTCCTGCCGATCAGCAGCCGCTTCTGTCCACGATCAAGGACTTCATCCGCGAGGAGGTAGCGTGCCAGCTATCGTTACTGCCGCTCACGCACGAGCCTGCGCAGGCTTTGGCTCCGGACCTACAACACGCCATTCGAACCCAAGCTGCGGAGGCCCTCCCACCGATTCTCCAACAAGCACCCGTCACTGCACGCCGCCGTCGCTGCTCGCCCGCAGCAGCCTACGCCCTATTCTCGACCTGCCATGGCACCTCATCCCTTGCCGACGACCGCGAACGCCGCGTCGCATACCTTCGCGAGACCTTCGACTCCATTTTACCGCCGCTCAGACGCGTGTAGAACGGCAGACAATAGGCCCATCTGCTTCGCCTGTGGTATCGCTGGACACGTCGCCCGCTACTGTCGCCAATGTCCTCCATTTGACGCCGTGGGCAGGCCTGTTGCGTCGTCGTCAAGGGCGCCACCAAGGTTCACCCTTGACGATCAACGACCCTACGCCAACCACCGATCACCATCCCCTCGACGACGCTCCCTGTCACCAATGCGTCGCCGACCTACTACGGAAGAGGGAAACTGATCGCTGCAGTTCCGGAGGCAAGAGCTGCATGCGAGTCGAACTGCTCAAGGCCTCCATCTTTTTCGCCGCAAAACGTTATCGACGTCAATGTTGAAGGGACCGCCGCACAAGCGCCTATTGACACAGGAGCCGCCGTTTCCGTAATATGCGAGAACTTATGCCGCAAGTTAAAAAAGGTGACCACGTCGCTCTCGGGACTAATGCTCCGCACGGCCAGCTCACAGTACATAGCACCTTCTGCTGTGTGCACCGCGCGTGTCATTATTCAAGGCGAACTGTATGTCATCGAGTTTTTCGTGCTAGCGTCTGTACGCGACTGCTCCACATCTTTGACTTTCGTTTTGTTCTTTTTTTGTGTGTGTGTTCTGTCATGCAAGTGTTCGCTTGCCACGTAAAGGGGCCTCCTCCTTGTTTATGGGCTGCTGAGATCGGTTTTCGCCACGGGGCGCCGGGGCACTCCAAGTTTCGTCGAATGCGTGGAATTGGGTCCTCGCCGGCTGCCCAGACCCTCCGACTTCGTGGAACCATTAGTGCGCGCGCGTGTGTGTGTGTGTATGCGTGTTTGTGTCAACGTGAACGTTTGTGTGCTCGGATCTGTGGCCGTGAAAACGAGAGCGAAAAAGCGCGGGAAGGACGACACGGACAGAGGAGAGCGAGCAACGAAGAAGAGTGTGCGAAGGGCGAGCGAACTGAGCGGTTGTGTGCGATGTTGAGGCGATTGTGCGTGTGCGTTTCGTGTTAGTGTTTTTGAGTTATGCAAGTTTTTAATCAAGTTTTTCGTAATTAAAATATAATCAACCTCTTTACCCTTTTATTCCAGTGTGTCGAGTGTTTATTGCGTGTAGTGTTTAAATACGTTGTAAACTTTTGCGGCCATCGTTTAGTGTAGCGTTAAATCCTTTGACGCTAACACGTCATGCTCCCACGACGTTATTCTCGGCTGGGACTTCCTTTCGCGTCATCGTGCCCTCCTAGACTGCTCCCGTGCAGAAGTTGCCCTTACGCCGCTGCAAACTGCTCTTTCGGTGGATCCCCTTCCCGACGCTTACAAACTTGTCGTTGCTGCGGACACAGATATAGCCCCGAAAATTTCCACCCTGGTAGCCCTGACCTGTAAAGCCGCTCCAGACGGAACTGTTCTGTTCGTCACGTCCGAGGTATTTCTCCGCCGCCGCGGCTTGCGACTACCGTTTGCCGTACTCGCCGTTGAATCGGGTGCTACAATTATGCTGGTTGCGAACTCACTGACATCCTCAGTTACAGTACTTCGTGGGGAATGTTTGGGCAACATACAAGACGTTGACCTGCTGCGTTCTCTGGAGTTTGCTGCAAACCAACCCGACCCCCAGCTGAATGCCATAGCACCACCTGTTGCCACTTCTTCCGCTCCAGACATTCTCCACCCTTCCGTTGCCGCTGATCTATCGCCGACACATCGACGCAAACCCTTAGCCCTTCTTCGAGAGTTCCGCTCTTCCTTTGATTGCGCTCAACCATCATTGGGGCGTACAACGAGCATCACGCACCACATTGACACCGGTGGTAATGCCCCCTTACGCCAACGACCATATCGAGTTTCAGCGGAAGAGCGGCGTATTATCAACGAACAAGTCGACGATATGCTCAAGCGCGGTGTCATCCAGCCATCCCAGAGCCCCTGGTCGTCCCCTGTTGTGCTTGTGCGCAAAAAGGATGGATGAATTAGATTCTGTGTCGAATACCGCCGCCTCAATAAAATAACTCGGAAGGATGTATACCCGTTGCCACGCATCGACGATGCTCTCGATTGCTTGCAAGGAGCAGAATATTTCTCGTCGTTGAATTTACGCTCGGGTTATTGGCAAGTTCCGATGGCCGACCCTGACCTATCGAAGACTGCATTCGTCACTCCTGACGGGCTGTATGAGTTTAACGTCATGCCGTTCGGACTCTGCAACGCCCCAGCTACCTTCGAACGGATGATGGACAACATCCTTCGCGGCTACAAGTGGAATACCTGCCTCTGCTACCTTGACGACATTGTCGTTCTTTCTCGCGATTTTCCGACTCACCTTACTCGCCTTCGTGCAATTCTCACGTGTCTCACCTCTGCTGGCCTTCAACTTAACATCAAGAAGTGCCATTTTGCGGCGCGCCAGCTCACAATACTAGGCCACGTCGTCTGCAAGGAAGGCGTTCTCCCGGACCCCGCGAAACTCCGCGCCGTGGCCGAATATCCGAAGCCCAACTCTATGAAGACGCTTCGAAGTTTTATTGGGCTGTGCTCGTATTTTCGTCGATTTGTGCGCGACTTCGCTTCTATCATCGCGCCTCTTACCAATCAACTTGACAGCCTCCAACGGCCTGTCTGCTTGGTCACAGGAGTGTGACGAGTCTTTTACGAAGCTACGGCGCTTATTAACGTCGCCTCCGATACTTCGTCACTTTGATTCTAATGCGCCTACGGAGATCCATACCGACGCCAGCGGGGTCGGTCTTGGCGCAGTACTGGCTCAACGAAAACAAGGATATGAAGAATACGTCGTTGCTTACGCGAGTCGAACCCTCAAGAAAGCCGAGTGTAATTATTCCGTCACAGAGAAAGAGTGCCTCGCCATTATCTGGGCTTTGGCCAAGTTCCGCCCGTACCTTTATGGCCGCCCTTTCGAAGTAGTGACGGACCACCATGCCCTATGTTGGCTGTCATCGCTGAAGGATCCGTCGGGACGCCTCGGTCGTTGGGCGCTTCGCCTACAGGAATACGACATTCGTGTTGTGTACCGATCCGGCCGCAAACACTCGGACGCTGATGCCCTTTCCCGCTCGCCGCTACCGGCTGACACAGCTTCGTCGTCAGCTTCTTCAGCTGTCTTGACGCCAATTGACTTCGCAGACATGCCGTTGGAGCAACGCAAGGATGCGTGGATTTCCCATCTTCTCGACTTTCTGACTGACCCATTAGCACATCCAGCCTCAAGAACTATCCGTCGTCAAGCCACGCATTTCACTATTCGAGACGACCTCCTCTATCGGCGGAATTACGCGTCTGACGGTCGGAGGTGACCACGCCACATGCGCACGGAAATCTGTACTGCTTTCCACAACGACCCGCAAAGTGCTCACGCCGGCGCTCTCAAGACCTACAACCGCCTGCGTCAGCGATACTACTGGCGCGGCATGTATACTTTTGTGCGCAAGTACGTGCGTGCTTGTACTGCTTGTCAGCGCCGTAAAGCTCCACCTGAACGCCCAGCCGGTACACTTCAGCCTCTCCCTTGTCCGGCGCGTCCATTTGATCGCGTCGGCATCGACTTATACGGACCGCTTCCCTCGACTTCTTCTGGAAATAGGTGGATAATTGTCGGCGTCGACCACCTCACACGTTACGCGGAAACTGCAGCCCTGCCCACAGCAACAGCAAGAGAAGTTGCGTTTTTCATCTTACGCAACTTTGTCCTTCGCCATGGTGCTCCCCGTGAACTTTTGAGCGACAGAGGACGTGTTTTTCTGTCTGACGCTATTCAAGCATTGCTCGCTCAGTGCAACATCATTCATCGCATGACGACCGCATATCACCCGCAAACGAATGGCCTCACTGAACGATTTAATCGCACTCTCGGCGATATGCTGACAATGTACACCGCATCAGACCAGACCAATTGGGACACCGTCCTTCCGTTTGTCACGTACGCGTACAACACCGCTACGCATGCGACCACAGGTTTTTCGCCTTTCTTTCTCTTGTACGGACGCGATCCATCATGCACGCTTGACACTATGCTTCCCTACACGCCTGACTCATCTGAGTACACTGCAATTTCTGACGTTGCAAGATACGCCGAAGATTGCCGACGATTGGCCCGTTCGCTGACAACCGAGGACCAAGGCCGTCAGAAGCTAAGGCACGACACCGACCGACCTCTCCCTACTTTTACGACAGGTGCCCTGGTTTGGCTTTGGATCCCACCGAACACTCCTGGCCTTTCGTCGAAATTACTTGCCCGATATCACGGGCCCTACCGCATTCTCACTCGTACGTCCCCAGTCAATTATGAGGTTGAGCCTTTGACACCGTCCCAAGACTTACGTCGTCGTGGTAGGGAAATCGTCCACGTGAGTCGCCTCAAGCCCTATTATGACCCCGCCATAATGACAACGCCTTAGGTCGCCAGGATGGCTACGCTATTCACCGGGGGCAAATGTAGTGAACAGTACAGACGACGACGAAGCAGCCAAGAAAGCAAGCCACATCGTGAGTGGTAGCCACGCGACCCGACCTTGCGCTTGCTTGGATTTTGGACCCTCGACGTTCCTCGACGTTCCTCGTCGTTCCTTCACGTTTCTACATGAATAAACCACGTGACACCAACAAAAATGAAGGCAAGGAAGAGGATAGGAGACATCGTTAACTGTAGTTTTTTAACTGTAGTGTAGTATTTATGAAATAAATGAAAGCGATTTAAAGTGGACGAAAAAACACATTTGACGTTGGTGGGACCCGAACCCACAACCTTCGAATTACGTGTAAGAATGGGACAGAAGTTATACAGGGCGAGGCAGACAAAAATAGCCTCACTGGACGTCCTCATGCAATGCGCAGAGGGCACGAGAAATTCCTTGCCACAATATTTATGGGATTCCATGTCCCAAGTATTTTTGTTTTACTGATATTTCTTCACAAACACGATTTTGGAAGGGTGAATAGCTGCCATTTCGATCAAAGGGGATGAAAACACATTGTAAATTTCACGACGATTTCTGTAAAAGTGAGCATTTCGAATACATTTGTAGGCGAAAGTAGGAATATGGAACGACGAAGAATGTCTATTTATTCAGAAAATATCAAGAATACTCAGAGGCGCCGGTATAAACGCGCATAGCTCTGACACGTGAGGCCTTGCGCTTCTTAGGTGCGTTCGCACAGTCAATATAAGGGTCCGTTTAGATACTTTAAGCATGCCGGATATTGTAATTTGCGGGCCTTTACTCCGAAGAAAAAATCACAGCATATCCACGGGGTGAATGATGATGAGTGGGGCGAAGCTCCGGAGGAAATCATCGGTAAACCGTGAAACTTTTCCCTGAAATGCGCCCAGTAGATCATATAAAGAGTGTGAACCACCGTGTATATATTAAACATCAAACTTTTATTGTACTGTTGGTTTACGTGGTCCCTTCATATGTGTCTGGACCTCAGCCGTTACACGACTTCAAATACGTGCGAGACTTCAAAAGGCTGCAACATTGACAGCGCACTACCTTAGCAAACAAGGCCTCAGAATATCCCCGGAGAAATGTGCATTGGTGGCGTTCACGCGCAAACCAATGACACCATATGCCATTTCTATTGACGGGCAATCGATTTCTTATGCCAGAACCTACAAATTTCTCGGCATAATTATTGACAGAAACCTCAATTGGAGCGCACACGTGGCCTATTTGAAGAAGCGCCTGACGGCCATTGCCCAGCTGCTCAAGTTTTTGGGAGGGAAAATCTGGGGCATGTCAGTAGATGCAATGTTGGAATTATACAGAGCACTCTTTCTTGGGTTTGAGATATAGTCTGCCTGTACCAACCAACACCTGCAAGACAAATCTTCGCGTTCTACAGGCTACACAAGCTCAGGCACTCAGAGTTTGCCTAGGCCTGCCCAAATGTGCGCCAACAGAGGCGACTATTGCCATCGCCAAGGATCTACCGATACAAACGCACATTACGCTAGAAGCCTTGAGAGCTCACATCAGGCATTTTGCTCGAGCTCCTAACCACCACCTGGCAACACTGCCCTCAGAAAGACCGCTAGCATCATACTGCGCAACAATCTGGAGCTACTCCGCGAACCTACCGTCAGGCTTCAGCCCCGCATCCAAACCACCGATTCCGCCTTGGTGTTTGGTTCGTCCTGCAGTGCACCTCAGTGTACCAGGAATCAAGAAAAAATCTGATTTGTCATCGCCTGTCCTGAAACAGCTATCTCTGCTTCTACTGCACGAGAAATACACCGACCACATACATATTTACACCGACGGCTCAACGACCATCCGTGATTCGTCCGGAGCAGTAGTTGTCCCAGCGAAAGGTGTAACTGTTAGCTTTAAGACCGACCACCCAACAACATCAACGGCTGCTGAACTGACAGCTCTTCGCGCTGCACTTTGTGTTATCAATCGCGAACAACCGCAGCGATGGTCAATATTTAGTGACTCCAAAGCAGCCCTACAATCTCTCTTGTCAGCCCTGCGGCGTGGACCATATGAAGAACTGGTATTCGAGATAAGACACCCCATTCATACGTCATTCGAGAAGGGACACCAAGTGACATTTCAATGGTTGCCAAGTCACTGCGGCGTGCTTGGCGACGAACATGCCGATAATGCTGCTCGGTCAGCTTTTCAAGGCGACAAGGAAGAGTCTATACCCCTTTCAAGGTCTGATGCTGCTGCCATGCTTCAAAGGATCGCAAAGAATATTTCGCACTCAACACTGAATGCCTCAAGAAGCCAAAACTATCGGCAACACCACCTCAACGAGTTGTGGCGACTTCAACTACCATCTGGACTTCGCCGAAGAGAGGCCACTCTGCTATGCCGCTTGTGGCTAAGAGTGGCTTTCACGAAGTCATATTCGTTTCGAATAGGGATGGCCGACAACGCTCCTTGCGACGCCTGCGGCACCGAGGAGACCTTGCAGCATATCTTCTGCGACTGTCCTCGCTACGATGCGCAGAGACGATCCCTCATATTCGCTCTCGCTCGTCTTCAGAACAGACCGTTGACACTAGAAACAGTGCTACAATGTCATCCTGATAAGTCACCGAGAATTGAAGCAACCAAGGCATTGCTCAAATTCCTAAGGACAACAGGCTTACACGAGCGGCTGTAGACTTTTTAATGATGCCGCATACCGCACAAGACTGCCGCTCGGCGCTGTGAAGTTATGTGTGTGCGTGTGTGTTCCCCTCTCTTTCTCTCTTTCTTTACTCTTCTTTCAATCTCCCCCATCCCTTCCCCCTGTACAGGGTAGCATACCGGTTATGCCAAACTGGTTAACATCCCTGTCTTTCCTCTCTCCCGTTTTCCTTCCTTCCTTCATTATCACCGCTTTGCGATCGGTGAAATGCAGGTAAAATGTCCGCTCCCGAGCGAAAGAGAAAGCGCGCCAAGAGCGAGCGCCTTGTCTGCCTCCATCCGGCGACTCCGAGCAAAAGAGAAAGCGCGCCAAGAGCAAATGCCTCGTCTGCCTCCATCCGGCGACTCCGAGCAAAAGAGAAGGCGCGCCAAGAGCAAATGCCTCGTCTGCCTCCATCCGGCGACTCCGAGCAAAAGAGAAAGCGCGCCAAGAGCAAATGCCTCGTCTGCCTCCATCCGGCGACTCCGAGCAAAAGAGAAGGCGCGCCAAGAGCAAATGCCTCGTCTGCCTCCATCCGGCGACTCCGAGCAAAAGAGAAGGCGCGCCAAGAGCAAATGCCTCGTCTGCCTCCATCCGGCGACTCCGAGCAAAAGAGAAGGCGCGCCAAGAGCAAATGCCTCGTCTGCCTCCATCCGGCGACTCCGAGCAAAAGAGAAAGCGCGCCAAGAGCAAATGCCTCGTCTGCCTCCATCCGGCGACTCCGAGCAAAAGAGAAGGCGCGCCAAGAGCAAATGCCTCGTCTGCCTCCATCCGGCGACTCCGAGCAAAAGAGAAGGCGCGCCAAGAGCAAATGCCTCGTCTGCCTCCATCCGGCGACTCCGAGCAAAAGAGAAAGCGCGCCAAGAGCAAATGCCTCGTCTGCCTCCATCCGGCGACTCCGAGCAAAAGAGAAGGCGCGCCAAGAGCAAATGCCTCGTCTGCCTCCATCCGGCGACTCCGAGCAAAAGAGAAGGCGCGCCAAGAGCAAATGCCTCGTCTGCCCTCCATCCGGCGACTCCGAGCAAAAGAGAAAGCGCGCCAAGAGCAAATGCCTCGTCTGCCTCCATCCGGCGACTCCGAGCAAAAGAGAAGGCGCGCCAAGAGCAAATGCCTCGTCTGCCTCCATCCGGCGACTCCGAGCAAAAGAGAAGGCGCGCCAAGAGCAAATGCCTCGTCTGCCTCCATCCGGCGGACTCCGAGCAAAAGAGAAGGCGCGCCAAGAGCAAATGCCTCGTCTGCCTCCATCCGGCGACTCCGAGCAAGAGAAGCGCGCCAAGAGCAAATGCCTCGTCTGCCTCCATCCGGCGACTCCGAGCAAAAGAGAAGGGCCGCGCCAAGAGCAAATGCCTCGTCTGCCTCCATCCGGCGACTCCGAGCAAAAGAGAAGCGCGCCAAGAGCAAATGCCTCGTCTGCCTCCATCCGGCGACTCCGAGCAAAAGAGAAAGCGCGCCAAGAGCAATGCCTCGTCTGCCTCCATCCGGCGACTCCGAGCAAAAGAGAAGGCGCGCCAAGAGCAAATGCCTCGTCTGCCTCCATCCGGCGACTCCGAGCAAAAGAGAAAGCGCGCCAAGAGCAAATGCCTCGTCTGCCTCCATCCGGCGACTCCGAGCAAAAGAGAAGCGCGCCAAGAGCAAATGCCTCGTCTCCTCCATCCGGCGACTCCGAGCAAAAGAGAAGGCGCGCCAAGAGCAATGCCTCGTCTGCCTCCATCCGGCGACTCCGAGGCAAAAGAGGAAGCGCGCCAAGAGCAAATGCCTCGTCTGCCTCCATCCGGCGACTCCGAGCAAAAGAGAAGGCGCGCCAAGAGCAAATGCCTCGTCTGCCTCCATCCGGCGACTCCGAGCAAAAGAGAAGGCGCGCCAAGAGCAAATGCCTCGTCTGCCTCCATCCGGCGACTCCGAGCAAAAGAGAAAGGCGCGCCAAGAGCAAATGCCTCGTCTGCCTCCATCCGGCGACTCCGAGCAAAAGAGAAGGCGCGCCAAGAGCAAATGCCTCGTCTGCCTCCATCCGGCGACTCCGAGCAAAAGAGAAGGCGCGCCAAGAGCAAATGCCTCGTCTGCCTCCATCCGGCGACTCCGAGCAAAAGAGAAGGCGCGCCAAGAGCAAATGCCTCGTCTGCCTCCATCCGGCGACTCCGAGCAAAAGAGAAAGCGCGCCAAGAGCAAATGCCTCGTCTGCCTCCATCCGGCGACTCCGAGCAAAAGAGAAGGCGCGCCAAGAGCAAATGCCTCGTCTGCCTCCATCCGGCGACTCCGAGCAAAAGAGAAGGCGCGCCAAGAGCAAATGCCTCGTCTGCCTCCATCCGGCGACTCCGAGCAAAAGAGAAGGCGCGCCAAGAGCAAATGCCTCGTCTGCCTCCATCCGGCGACTCCGAGCAAAAGAGAAGGCGCGCCAAGAGCAAATGCCTCGTCTGCCTCCATCCGGCGACTCCGAGCAAAAGAGAAGGCGCGCCAAGAGCAAATGCCTCGTCTGCCTCCATCCGGCGACTCCGAGCAAAAGAGAAGGCGCGCCAAGAGCAATGCCTCGTCTGCCTCCATCCGGCGACTCCGAGCAAAAGAGAAGGCGCGCCAAGAGCAAATGCCTTCGTCTGCCTCCATCCGGCGACTCCGAGCAAAAGAGAAGGCGCGCCAAGAGCAAATGCCTCGTCTGCCTCCATCCGGCGACTCCGAGCAAAAGAGAAGGCGCGCCAAGAGCAAATGCCTTGTCTGCCTCCATCCGGCGACTCCGAGCAAAAGAGAAGGCGCGCCAAGAGCAAATGCCTCGTCTGCCTCCATCCGGCGACTCCGAGCAAAAGAGAAGGCGCGCCAAGAGCAAATGCCTCGTCTGCCTCCATCCGGCGACTCCGAGCAAAAGAGAAGGCGCGCCAAGAGCAAATGCCTTGTCTGCCTCCATCCGGCGACTCCGAGCAAAAGAGAAGGCGCGCCAAGAGCAAATGCCTCGTCTGCCTCCATCCGGCGACTCCGAGCAAAAGAGAAGGCGCGCCAAGAGCAAATGCCTCGTCTGCCTCCATCCGGCGACTCCGAGCAAAAGAGAAGGCGCGCCAAGAGCAAATGCCTCGTCTGCCTCCATCCGGCGACTCCGAGCAAAAGAGAAGGCGCGCCAAGAGCAAATGCCTTGTCTGCCTCCATCCGGCGACTCCGAGCAAAAGAGAAGGCGCGCCAAGAGCAAATGCCTTGTCTGCCTCCATCCGGCGACTCCGAGCAAAAGAGAAAGCGCGCCAAGAGCAAATGCCTCGTCTGCCTCCATCCGGCGACTCCGAGCAAAAGAGAAGGCGCGCCAAGAGCAAATGCCTTGTCTGCCTCCATCCGGCGACTCCGAGCAAAAGAGAAGGCGCGCCAAGAGCAAATGCCTCGTCTGCCTCCATCCGGCGACTCCGAGCAAAAGAGAAGGCGCGCCAAGAGCAAATGCCTCGTCTGCCTCCATCCGGCGACTCCGAGCAAAAGAGAAGGCGCGCCAAGAGCAAATGCCTTGTCTGCCTCCATCCGGCGACTCCGAGCAAAAGAGAAAGCGCGCCAAGAGCAAATGCCTCGTCTGCCTCCATCCGGCGACTCCGAGCAAAAGAGAAGGCGCGCCAAGAGCAAATGCCTCGTCTGCCTCCATCCGGCGACTCCGAGCAAAAGAGAAAGCGCGCCAAGAGCAAATGCCTCGTCTGCCTCCATCCGGCGACTCCGAGCAAAAGAGAAGGCGCGCAAAGAGTGAGCGCCTTTTACGATCGCAGGCATCCAATGACATGCGCCATTCGCATTATACAAGCGCCATCTGTCATCTTTAAACAGCAACTCTGGATGAATGGATGGATGTTATGAGCGTTCCCTTTATAACGGGGCGGTGACAAGTGTGCCACCAGGCTCGAAAAAAAAACCTTTACCCTTTTTTTCAGCGTTGGTCTAGTGTCTTTACTTCAATTAAAACTATTTTACTCCAGAAGAAAAAAAAAACTTAAGTTTTCAGCTCCGTTCTGCGCCCTTTACGGCAGAATGTCCTTATTTTTTCCCCCATTATTTATTTTTGTCCTTTCTCTCTAGTTTTCTGCCACCAATACTCTAACCGTCTCTTACTTATTTCAATCGCGGGTGTGTTCAGATTTCCATTGCCTCTAAAACCCAAGGCGTCATGTAGGCTCGTGCCCAAACGTACACCTGGTTGGATGTCTCCACATTCAATCAGAACATGCTCCGCCGTTTCCTGATCTTCCCCGCAGCACGTGCATTGTTCTTCTTCTGGATGGATGGATGGATGGATGCTATGAGCGTCCTCTTTATAACGGGGCGGTGACAAATGTGCCACCAGGCTCGAAAAAAAAAACCTTTACTCTTTTTCTTTTTTTTAGCGTTGGCCTAGTGTCTTTACTTCAATTAAAACTATTTTACTCCAGAAGAAAAAAAAAACCTTAAGTTTTCAGCTCCGTTCTGTGCCCTTTACGGCAGAATGTCCTTATTTTTTTTCCCATTATTTATTTTTGTCCTTTCTCTCTAGTTTTCTGCCACCAATACTCTAACCGTCTCTTACTTATTTCAATCGCGGGTGTGTTCAGCTTTCCATTGTCTCTAAAACCCAAGGCGTCATGTAGGCTCGTGCCCAAACGTACACCTGGGTGGATGTCTCCACATTAAATCAGAACATGCTCCGCCGTTTCCTGATCTTCCCCGCAGCACGTGCATTGTTCTTCTTCTTCTTCTGGATGGATGCTATGAGCGTCCCCTTTGTAACGGGGCGGTGACATGTCTGCCACCAGGCTCGAAAAAAAAAAAGCTTCCTTGTTTTATGTTGGCCTAATACCTTATTTACATTGATTAAATCTATGTTATTATACCAAAAAATATAAATTCACGGTCTATCTCTCTGCCTCTTAAGGCAGAATGACCCTATTTTTCCCCCCATTATTTATTTTTGTTCTTTATCTCTACTTTTCTGCCACCAATACTCTAACCGCCTCTTACTTATTTCTATCGCGGACGTGTTCAGCTTTCCATTGTTGTCCTTAAAACCCAAGGCTTCATGTAGACTCGTGCCCACACGTATACCTGGGTGAATATCGCCACATTCAATCAGTACATGTTCCATCGTTTCCTTAGTTCCTCCGCAGCATGCACATTGTTCTTCTTCGTTACTGAATCTCGCTTTATAACTACGCGTTCTAAGGCAGCCCGACCTTGCTTCAAACAGTAAAGCGCTTCCCCTTGAATTATCGTAAAACCTTTCCCTCCTTATTTCGTTTTTTCCCTTTCGGTAGTTACTCAGAGCCGGCTTCTTTTCCATCGCTGCCATCCAATAAGTCCTCTCCGCCTCTCTGACCTTCCGCTTAATGCTCCTTGTTGCCATATCGCCCGCACTGCTAGCCGTATATTTACTGGTGAGCCTCCTAGTTCTTTTTCTCCACTGCGTGTCAACGCTTTTTCTATACAAATACCTGAAAACCTTCTCTGCCCATCTACTCTTCTTCATTTTCCTCAGCCTCTCTTCGAATCTCATTTTGCTCTGAGCTTCCCGCACTTCAAAGCCTGTCCATCCCATATCACCCTTTACAGCCTCATTTGTCGTCTTCCCGTGAGCGCCCAACGCGAGGCGGCCCACCATCCTTTGATTTACATCCATTCCTGATTGTACCTCTGACTTCATGCACACCACTGAGTTCCCAAATGTAAGCCCCGGGACCATCACACCCTTCCACAGCCCTCGAAGCACCTCGTACCTATTGTACCCCCATAAAGCTCTGTGCTTCATAATGGCAGCATTCCTCTTTCCCTTTGCTACCGATTCTTTCTCTTGTACCTCCATATATCTATCCCCCTCATTTACCCATACTCCGAGGTACTTGTACTCGCTTACCCTCGGTATTTTTTGGCCCTGTATAAAGACCGCATGGTCTTCGTGATCATTGAATACCATCAATCCACATTTTGTTGCACTAAATCCTAGTCCTAAAGCCTCACTTTCCCTTCCGCATATATCTGCCAGTCGCTGTATATAATCTTGACTGTCCGCAAATAAGACAATATCATCAGCATAAAATAGACCTGGAAGCTTCTGCTCAACCATCGTGCCGACCTGTTTGTGTGACAAATTAAATCCAATGTTGCTACCTTCTAGCGCTTTTTCCATCCTCACCATGTACAGCATGAATAACAGCGGGGACAAAGGACATCCCTGTCTCAGCCCCTTGCTGATTTCAACGCTGTCCTTGCTACTTATTCCTTCCCATTCTATACAAACTGTATTTTCTCGGTATATTTCCCTCAAAAGCTGTATACAGTCGTCACCTATGCCCACTTCTTTCAGTATATCCCACAAAATTTCCTGATTAACGTTGTCATACGCCCCGGTAATATCTAGATAAGCTACGTATAAGGGCCTGTTTTCTATTTTCGATATTTCTATACACTGGGTAAGAACAAACAGATTATCGTCTAACCGCCTGTCGATTCGAAATCCATTCTGAAGTTCTCCCAAAATATCATTTTGTTCTACCCACGCTTCTATTTTTAATTTTACTGCCTGCATCGCCAACCTGTATAGCACCGATGTAATGGTTAGCGGTCTATACGAGCGAATGTTATCCTTTTCTCCCCTGCCTTTATAGATTAAGTTCATTCTACTTTTTCGCCAACTGTCTGGTATTTCCCTCTCCTGTAAGCACTTTTCTACGGCTTTCAGCAGTGCTTCTTTAGTGTTATGTCCGAGTTCGTTAATGAGGCTGACGGGAACCCCATCTAAGCCCGGTGTAGTGCGCCTAGGAATTTTTCCTTCGGCTTTCTTCCAATTGAAATTCTCTAGTACTACAGCTTCGTCGGTTGCACTCCTTTGCGCACTTTTACTCACCGGGGGAATCCCCTGGGCGACCTTTTTAAACGAATCGGCTGTTATCTTTCGGATGTAACCTAGCGCTTCATACCCTTCCAATTGTTTTCCTCCTTCATCTACCATATGTTGTTGCATTGTGACAGACTTCCTACCCAGCGCTTTTAGGTGGCTCCAAAATATCCTAGGCGCGGCCTTCTTTTTTTCGCGAATCTCTGTCATCCAGCGTTCACTTTCACCTTTAATTTTTGCCTCGACTATTTTCTGCACAATGGATTCTAAGAAATACATGAAACGCCATCTAGTGAGCAATTCATTAAAGGGAAGCCGAAGCACTTAAAAATGACTTTGGAATGTTTAATCATAGTTTGATCCTTGCTGAATTCGAAAACCAATGTAAGAGTTCACAGAAGTGAACGCAAACGGCATTTCTTGGCAAAAAAAAGAAACAAACAGCGGCTGCAGCCGCAGGGCTTCTTGAACTGCTGAGTGAAGGCGGTGACGTCACCTTCGTTGTGCCACGTCATCGGCGCCATCAGCTCTGTAAAAGCATGGCCTTAGCGATCAGTTCCACCAACGCGCGCAGCCAGAAGTAGTCACGGAGGCAACGGTTGGAAAAACCACGGTGGTAGAATAAAACAGGTGGCCCATCGAGCGCCGCGAGCGCGTCGCCGTACTGCTCGAGTTGCTCGCGGCCGCTGCTAGGTCCGCGACGAGTTTTAACACGAAAGTTTTTTATGCCGGGGTCCACCAAGATTTCAGTGACGTATTTCCGTCACGGAAATGACGTCAAAAAATTTTACACGATCAGATGGCAAAAAGAAAAAAAAGGGGTCCGCCAATGGGCATCGAACCCACGACCACTCGGTCCACAACAACAGATGCCTGGCGCGCGATCCACTGCGCCACGGTCACAGACTGTAGAGGCTTTACAACCGCGCCTTTTATATCTACCACTCTCCCGGTCGGCAGGGTGGTGTTGCCTTCTGGGAGTAGTAAGGTAAAGTAATTCGTCATTAGTATGGCCTCCGCGATTAGCACCTGCAACGCGTTACACGTCCGTCCCATTCGACGCGTTTTCAATAGAAGTTCAATTTTGTCAACGCCTTAACACAGCGAGAGGTGGCGATATTAGCCCAAGCGTCGTAAAAGCGTCGGACTAGCTCATAGCATCACGCTAATCCAAACCAAAAAAAATTGGCCGCACGTATCTGCGTGCTTCGCTGCAAATGTCGTCTAAAGACGATAGAAGAGGCTCTGCGTGAGATATGGACGCCATCTGGCAATACGTCGGGAAACATGAGTGCTGTGTTGCGAGCTGGTAGTCCCGGCGCAGCAGCAGGCGAAGACCAGCGGTGACCAACGCGACCGGCGGGGACGCCAGCCAGCCCGAACACGCGGTTTGGCACGAAGCGCTGAAGCAGAAGAAACGATCGCACTCAACGAGTACTCTCCACACACTCTTTTATTTACACGTCGCCTGGGTAAAACAGGAATGCCAGAGTGGCGCCCCATGGCATTCGTACAATGCAATACAGAGCCGAAACCGAAACACAACAATCAGCTCGTGCAAAGGGCACGGAGGAAGGCAAGTTTCAGCGCAGTCGCATTTTCAGCGCAGCTTAAGAAACTAGGGTCTTTATAATTATGTATGTATGCATTTTCTATTAAAGGAACACATCACCTAATACTTACCTAGTGATGTTGCGCCTCAGATATGCGTAATGTTTGCTTTTTTGATCGACAATGTACACAAGTATGAACCTAGTCAGCCGTTCAAGATGGCTGGCTCTTGGGCAAGTGGTTCAACTTTGGCCGAGTGGCTGAATCGAGTGACGTGCCAACAAACAGAAAGACAGACAGGCAGATAGAAAGACAGACCAAAATTTCTCCGTTTAAGTATCCCAAGAAAGACTGTCGTCTTTAATAGCTCTGCGACGCGCGCCTGCCTCACCCGGCTGTACCGCGTTCCCCGCTCACGCGCTCGCCCCGAGAAAAATCGCGGCCGGGCTACCGGGGCGGCACGACGCGCTTTGCGTTCCCCTCTAGTCCGGCCGTGGTGTTCAATCACATTTTAACATGCCGCGGGATGGCGACCAAGTTATGCGTCCGATATGCGATGCTCTTCTGGCTATCACACCTCGTTCTCTGTTTACGCTTTCACCGTTAACTACTACAGCTACCACAAGATATTGTGTAATCATTTAACATGGACGTTAGTCGTCGGGATGAGTACCACCAATCATCAAAAAGGGAACATACACGTTAAACGGTGCCATTAGCTGCCAGACATCAATATACATTGTGCAACCTCTCTTATATCAATGCACAGTAAACATTCAGTTACTTCTGTAAAGGCACGCTTTACTTTCGTGTTATTCCGATTCCTATGACGCAGGGATCAACCATGTTTTTTTGGGCCGAAAGACGCACGCCGCAAGCTCTCGATGTGCTGTAAAAACCGGTTTATCTAGCTAATCTTGTGGCTTTAAACGGGTTTGTGCTTTTACTAGCTTGTAGTGGCTGTCTGACAGCTTCGACCGCAAAGGTAACAGCTCCAGGCTTTATGAAACTTAAAACTTTTTAATCGGCGCGGGTAGTCCCGATATGACTGTCACAAGGTGCCGATTGCAAGAGACGCGTGTGTATTTTTTTTTTCGAAAGCGTGAAAATTCCTACCGGCGAGTGTACAGAGTAAAAAAATCACAGCATATCCACGGAGTGAATGATGATGAGTGGGCGAAGCTGCGGAGGTTCATCGGTAAACCGTGAATCTTCCGTGAATTCTGCCCAGTACATCATCACCGACGTGAGATCGGGCGCGTTTATACTAAAGGTTCGATGAGTTATGACGACTTGCAGCTCACTTTAATTTTACATGTACGCTGTGAATTTTCATTGTTTAGAAAACCATTGCTTTAGAAAACATCTGGCGTCTTTCGTTAAGCAGCTGGCGTCTTTTCGTTTTGCTTTAGAAACATATGGCGTTCTTCCGTTTTGCTTTTACAAAACATCTGGCGTCTTTCGTTGGTTTATTTCATCAATCAACGGCGTTTTGAACAAAATTTTTATTGTTTAATCACACACAGGAGAAATCTCACCAGGCACTACCTTGGAGGTAAAGAATGGCTGCTAATGGGAATGAGAGACAGAAGAAGTCGGCTTTTAGCTACCGCTGCGAATTTTTTATTGTTCAACAACGCACAGGAAAAATCTCCCACCGGCACCACCTTGGAGGTCAAAGCGTAAGACTGGTTACGCACTACGACTACGACTACGAGGGACGAACGGGTGCCGCCTTAAGGAGCTTCGCCCCTAAAAAAAGCATTTGGTTTTCACGTTATCGTATGTATGTCGGAGGACTGTAGCTGGCGGTCTTTCTGTGGAATTGCATTTCTCCACAACTGCAGTCGCTTTTCGTCTTTCGGCGCGGAGAAAAGACACAGCTTTTCTTTGCACGTTTTGTAGCCAGATTTGCAATTTGGAGCGAAGCATTTTCGTCCCATGGTGGCCGCCGCATCAGCGGCACAGATGGAGCCACCGTGGTTTCAGCCGTGGTTTCAGCTTATAAAGTGAGCGGAAACACCGATGCGGTCACGCGCGTTGGCTTGACAGAGCGCAACAAACGCGACGCATCAGAGCGGATCTCAAGCCGTGGGATCGCCTAATCACGACCACCGTGATCTGGCCGTGTTCATGACTCGAAGGCTGATTGCGACTTTGCGACGCTGGTTGCGTCGCATAGGAACGCTCTTGCTTTTCGGACGCTTGCACCCACGGACGCCTCCGCATTTATCGAAGATGACCAAGCAGAAAGGAAGAGCCACCTGTGCAACGCTGATTGCGTCGCATGCTTTCCTTAGTGGCGCGTCCGTTCTAAGCGACGGCAACTCTTCAGTGTTGCTCAAGGCCTCTCTGGTGTAATAAATACACCGCGGATCTCTTTCTCAAAAGTTAAAGATGTAAATTGCAGTTTGTATGCTCGCGAAGCACGCTGGCCACATGCTTTCAAATGCGCCGGAGTGGAGATGTCGGCCCAGAGTACACCTGCTGCCACCTTGCGGAAAAGCGGCGGCAACTCGAGCACCTCCGTGACACGCGCGGCGCATTGGTGGAGCGGCGCGTCGGGCCACCTGTTATTCTACCACCGTGGCCAAAACTACCGACTATGACGCAGTTCCGGTTAGTTCATTTCCTCGCCCACACTTTTGGCGCGCTTGCTTGGGGGGAGCAAGAAGAACTTTTCTTTCGCGTATTTTAGAGCTCCTGCTGCCACAATAGCGAAAAAAATTACGCCATCGTCGACAATAATGTTGGTCCTTGTTAACAACAAAGTTTTACCGAATTGTAAAACCACTTCAGCATCCCTTTAACTACACTCCGTTTCACACATCAGGTGCAACGCTGTGGAGGCTAGCGAGACTTCTTGCAGTAGATGCGTTCGCATTAAGAAATAGTTCAATGTTTGTACCGCACAGAATAGATTTTTCTTTTCGCCCTTCGGCTGAGTATTAAACGATTATGTTTTGTGCCTTAAAAACAAACAAACTCTAATATACGGCTGCTATCACAAGGCTGGATCGCTTAGCGTCTTGTAGTCTTTTTTTTTGTTTCATTTGCGCGCCGTCACGACCACTGATCTCCACTAGGAGGAGCTGGATGGCGCATCGAGCACGCGGGCGTGAAGCCACCGGAAGCCGCCGTTTTTGTCCCGGAAAAGAGCTTTTCTCTTCTTTTTTTAAAGAAATACCTGCTTGTAGCGCAGTAAACTGTACGAATCGACCGGAAAAGTCGTCAGGGAAGACATTTCACGCGTAAGTACCTCAAAGTTGCATTACTTTTTACGCATTTTGTACGTTGCAGCACTCCGCCGTATTCGGACGGTGTCGGCACGGCGTCTGTCATCTTTCGTGTGGCGTTCGTCGGCGTCTAAAGCGACGCGTAATCGCAGAGTTTGAAAAAATAAAAAATAAAAACGATCATAACAACAGCTGCCACCCGGGAATATTTGAATTGCGCGACTGAGACGCACAGAAGACGCCGGCTTCCGGGACAAAAAGGGCACCTTCCGGTGGCTTCACAAGCGCCCGCCTCGCAGAGCGGGGATGCGCCGTCCAGTTTTTTTAATGGAGGTCAGTGGTCACGACGCGTCGCGCGGAGGCTCATGAGAGCGTTTACAACGACAAAAACCGACACGAGACGCGCGGTGTTATACATTTTGCTGACCGAACTTCTTGCATAGCTTCCACAGCGTTGCACCTGATGTATGAAACGGAGTATAGAGCTGGCTACAGACATACTACTACTGCAGAGGAGGGAACGACCCACACCCTAAGGAGCTTCGCCCCTAAAAAAGAAACTCGGGCGCTGAATCTTTTTTTTTAATAGAAGAGTACAGCCAATCCAGATGTCGAACGTAGAATTACCGAATGCTTGTGATCATTTGCAAAGAACACTTACGTATATTAACGGGAATTCTCTGATTCGCACCCCCAACTTTGCAGCCGGTATCTCGTGAATGTCAAAACAAATATGACAAAACTGAACAAGCGACTGCAGTTGCGTCAGCTGAAAACTGACCTTCGCAGAACAATTCGTATCATATTTCGTAGCAGACGTCCTGATAAACGTGCCCTTGCCAAACGTATGCATATGGCAAGAAAGGTGGTGGCGGTAACAACGTTATTAAAGGGACACTATACTCGGCGACAACTTGTCTGGACAGTGGAGCGAAGGCTACGCAGCCGGGGCTTCCGCACATTCGTGTTGCTCCGCAAGTAGTACGCCAGCTTGCGGCTGATTTCGGTTTTGCTCGCTCGCAACGTTAATACTTTTAGAAAAACATACGCACAATAAATGTGAATGGGAGAAGCATTTCGAATGCTCAGCATACATTTTCATTTCATATTGTGAGTATATTTTTCTTGGAGAACTAAAAAGCGTGTTTGCAGCCGCACACTGACCCACCACGTCAAGGACGCCATGTTTACTTTGAAAAATGGGCGTGCTGAAAAGGTGGTGCTGTCTAAGGAGTGGAAAGAAAAGGAAGGCATTCCTGCAAAGTGAACAATAACTGTATTTTACCTACAACTTCCCACAACTGTTTGGGTCTCATATTAAATAAAGCAGCATTTATTTCAGCAAGGTAAATGAGAAAATGATCAGTAAACTTAAGTACTATTTTTTGACACGGTAGCAGGCATGCGCTAAGGTTCTGTAGCTTTCACAGTGTTCAAGAAAAGTTGTCGCCGAGTACAAAGGCAAATAACAATTTATGTCAGAGTGAAAGATGCGTGAGTCCAGCCGCATAATTTGCAGGTATCGTCTGAACAGATGTCTGGGTATATCCTCCTGAGATGAACGGGGTTGGGGAAGGTCTTGCCTCCAATCTACCGTTTGTGCCCTCTCGAGTTTGGGGCTGGGGGGTAAATAAATAAGCCTAGATTTTTGATAAAAATTGGTTATGCCACAGTATCTGGTCAATCTGTCTCACTCTGTCCAGCCCTCCGTGGATTTCCATCCCCTGGAGAGGCGCGGAACGTGAGACTTCGCGCTACGCGGTGGACCCCTTCACTGAGGTTGCGTACGGGGGAAGACGAGAAAAGACGTTTCTTATCTTCGAATTTCTTTATTTTCGTTGCTTTTACGCAGTCTATGAAGTCACACAATCTATGAAGGTGTGTTTCCATCGAACACATGTGCGCCGTCGATTGGGGCTGTTAAATGAATGTTTTCTGAGTAATGCCAAGAAAGGGGCTAGTTGGTTCATGTTGGCTCGGCGATGCGCTTATGGGAGGGAGACCCAACCGTGAGCACCAACCCAAACAACCCAATGCGCCAATCCAACCATTTTCATGCGCATGCGTCTACCGTAGCACTGTCCGTTTAGTTGTTAATTATACAAAATGGCAACGCTGCTGCTTAACATGGCGGCACAGAAATCCATCCGTTCCTGAGTGCTGCCGTATTCACCGATGTCGTTGCAGCTTAGAAATCACTCGCTCTGTGTTTGCAGCGAGCCAAGCCTGCAGAGAACGCCGCAAAATTAGTTTGAACAGCCTCGGTTCGCTGCTTTTGATACACCGCTCCTGAACACCGGGCAGAGACGATGACAGCATTTGCTCTTCTCTGTTCACGCGCATTAATTGAGGATCACGTGGGACGTTCACCACGCCGCTCGCATCGTTTAATGTCACCGCGGGCAATTAGGGGCCGCCTAATTATCTTGCGCGGAAGCTTCGCGTTCGTTTATTTTTTTCCTGCATGCCGAATAGGGAATATGTGACGACGACGTCGTCCCAAAGTAAGAAAATGCCGACCTTTCCGCCCATCACGGGACACCTTGGACCGCATTAGTATCAATATAAGCGGGAAGAATGCAGTAAACAAAGCGAAAATTCTTTGGAACTGGGCCTTCTGGATTGAGAAAGCAAAAGAAAGAAAAGAAAAAGCAAGTGGCCGAAGGCACGCCACGAAAGTCTTCGGGCAGTGTCGCCAGGGCCGTGTCGCTTGGGCACTTTATTTTCCACTACGATTCAATTTTGCGAAACCGCCGAAGGAGGAAGGAGGAGGAAAGGGCGGGGGGGGGGGGGGGGGGTGGAGGGGCAAGCGTCGAAAGCACGCGCGTCTCCTGTACAGCACAGCAGCAGACGTTGCCATTTCTCTCGCCTTGACGTGCCGCGAGCGACGTACCGGCATGTTTCGTTTCTTCCGAGTTGGCCGGGCCTTGCGAGTTTCTATTGAGTTCTTCATGAATCGCGAGAAGAACAGCCACGTTCTCACATTGGAAGGCGTCGAAAATGTTGTAAATCTTACAGGACAACACCAAAATTCCAAAAAAAAAGAACAGAAACTTTGAAGTGAACGACCGCGAGCGAAGAAGTAGGCGTGCCAAAGCTTGAAGGGGCGTTCGCGCGGTCTTGTTGCCGTTGCTTTACGTTCTGTTGAAATGCCACCGTGGACTCTGCGTTTGTTCTGTTGCGGGACGGCTGCCCGTGACGTGGACAGACCGCATTGTTGACTTAGACAGGAGCACCGAGGGGGAGTGTGTCACTGTTGACCGCTTCCTCTTTGTCGTGTCTACAGCTTCGAAGCTTCTCCGTTGGAATCCTTTACTTTATTCCTGGTTCCGCTGTGCACGGCTTGCCCGTCCTCGGGGACAGCGGTTTCGACGGGCCGTGTTCTAAAGGTCTTCGTTACACGACGCGCTATAGAGACCAGGGTCGTTCCGCATTCCTGAAAACTTCCCAGAAGTTGTAAAAAAAAGTGCCGCATAAGGTCAGACCCGGATAGATGCGTCCCTCTTGGCAAACGTGGAATGTTTCGGGAAGTCGTTTATTTCCAATAAAGGGAAGGGGTGAGGAGGGGAAGAGGTGTCGCGTGCCATACGATCACACGCGTCTCTTTATAAGGGACACAACCTTTTTTTCCCCAGCGCGACATCTCCTCCTCCTCTCTTTATAGGCGAGGTTGGGTAATGCCTCTTCTGTTGCGGAGCAATACTTTTGTGTCCGGCGAGTTGAGTCGTCATGAAAGATGACGGTCGACTGCAGCTTGGCCTTTGTGTGCCCGGTCCTTATGTGTCCAATGTGTCCTCTTGTGTCATGACTGCTTGCAGCGCTTGTCTTATATCGACGTTCTGTTTCGTGTGTGCAGGAACGTGCGCGTCAGGGGCGTAGCATTGGGGGGGGGGGGGGTTCAAACCCTTCCGAAAATTTTCATCTTTGCTTGCGTATATATACACGCACGTACAAACGCACGCACGAACATGCATAAAGTATGGTTGAACCCCCCCCCCCCCCCCCCTCAGAAAAAAAGTCTGGCTATGTGGTGCGCGTGCATACTCGTGTGCGCGTGTTTGTGCGTGCGCACGTGACGCGTGTGCGTGTATGTCATATACCCTGCAGTTGGAGCAGGGGTGCCACTCAAGCCATATATGTTTTAAAACAGTATACTATGGGATGTCGCAAAGGAGTCTTACAGTACACTGTAAAGAAAAAGAAACTCACTAGCCTCTAGTGACCCCCCATTGGGAGTTTTTTGTACTCCGGACTTCCGGAGTAAAGCTTTTACTCCGGCGGGCCGGAGTTCTTGTATGGCATCTTCGGAGTATTTTAGGGGCGAAGCTCCTTAAGGCGGCACCCGTTCGTCCCTCGTAGTTGTCGTAGTCGTAGTGCGTAACCAGTCGTAACGCTAGTACCAGATCTTGACCTCCAATGTGGTGCCGGTGGGAGATATTTCCTGTGCGTTGTTGAACAATAAAAAATTCGCAGCGTGCGCGTTAACTAAAAGCCGAATTCTTCTGTCTGTCATTCCCCATTAGCAGCCATTGGCATGTTCCAGTAGGAAACGTGTAGTAGAAGTAGAAGTGTAAGTGTTAGCTAAAAGCCGACTTCTTCTGTCTCTCATTCCCATTAGCAGCCATTGTTTACCTCCAAGGTAGTGCCTGGTGAGATTTCTCCTGTGCGTGATTAAACAATAAAAATTTTGTTCAAAACGCCGTTGATTGATGAAATAAACCAACGAAAGACGCCAGATGTTTCTAAAGCAAAACGAAAAGACGCCAGCTGCTTAACGAAAGACGCCAGATGTTTTCTAAAGCAATGGTTTTCTAAACAATGAAAATTCACAGCGTACATGTAAAATTAAAGTGAGCTGCAAGTCGTCATAACTCATCGAACCTTTAGTATAAACGCGCCCGATCTCACGTCGGTGATGATGTACTGGGCAGAATTCACGGAAGATTCACGGTTTACCGATGAACCTCCGCAGCTTCGCCCACTCATCATCATTCACTCCGTGGATATGCTGTGATTTTTTTTTTTCGCCCTACTTTCACTCCGGCTGGCCGGAGTTTCTTCGTGGCACCTCCGGAGTAGCTTTTGCTGTTCTTTCACTCCGGCTATCCGGAGTTCTTTCATGGCACCTCCGGAGTATTTTACAAACTTCCTTGCTCCGTCCGGACGGAATTTTAGTGAGATGCATCGGGAGTATTTTTTTTTCTTTCCTCCGCTGTTACAGTTTCTTTACTCTATGCTGATCGTGTCACGCGTTGGTTACATGACGGCATTCTCGTGCAAACACTGCAGAGTCACTGTGTATTTTTTCCCACAGAGCTCTAGCAGATGAAATTCAAGAGAACACTTAAGTTCTTATTATTTCATTTATTCACAATAAACTGCAGTTTTCGGTTGACGATCCAGCATTTGGAAAGCAATACAAGATGAAACAAATATGCAAAAAGGGATCAAGAACAAAGCATAAGATAGATCACGTGAAATCAACAGCACTCAAGTTTTAAGCGCAGCGTGTCGAAATGAAGCCCAAAATACTGCAAAATCATGTACAACAAACGAAGGAAGCTAGTCGCCGGGAACCATCCACGAAGAACCATCCATCAGATCCATTGACGACGCAAGGGTTCAGCTGATTGCTTCCTGCATAATTTAACAAAAAAAGTAGTATATGAGAAGTGTAAATCATGCCAGAGACACGAAAACTGAGGACACTGAAGCCACAGATACTCATTAAATTCCATACAGAGTGCCAGTCCATTAGAAAACCCAGGTTCTTACAGCAAAGTTAATACTAAAATTAGCGACAAAGTTTGACAGAGCAGCGCTAATTAGACGGACCACACAAAGAAGTCAATATCAAGAAGCACATCCCATGCACTCTGGTGTCAGCCAGCCACTCTGTGATAAAAAAAAAAACATCCGCGCCGCGAACAAAGGGCAAACCGCGCGAAAGTTTTCCATACATTTCTAAATCGATACCTCTACTTCTGCTCAATCTTTCAAAACCATTTTTTAACTAAAATGAGCGAATTTCGGTGCTCTCGACGACAGTATCAAGAATAATACCTCTCCCAATTCAATTGCTAATTTTATAAAATATTACTACTGATTATTACCGCAGTTTCATTTTAGCCTCTGCTTATCGTCATACTTCCCGCATGTTAGGCGCTTCCACTTTGTATGCTTACGGCTGTTCCACAAGAAAAGCGTACCTCTATTCTGCTTTGCAAAACAGGCTTCCGGGCAAGCTGGTGTTGTACTTTTCTTTCTTAATTTCCTGCGCCCGCTCTGGCACGAAACTTTTCGTAATGGTCATTTTTCAAAATAGTTATTGCGTGAGAATGTGTAGTTTCGAAACGTACAGCCTCGAGCACAAATTAAAAAAAATTACTCTCACTTAACAAATTAACAATAAAGGGTACAAACATTACGCCACCTATGCCAGTTGCATCTTCAGTACATACTGACAGAAGTGAGGTAATGTCGACCAGTCTACTCAACAAACAGGTCCTTGCAAACGTCCGGCAGGAGGCCGCGGATGGTGTTGCACGTACAGGGACCTCAGTTGCACGCCGAGGCGTCACGACGTGTGCACTAGGATTCGAGAAATTTCCTTTTTCCCTCTTTTGTTCATGGGCCAGCGTCGTTGCACTGTCCATGTTCAAGCTATGTCTTCGAGCACTGTTCGTCAGAGAGAGATAGAAAGAAATGTTTTATTCACAGAGACACTCTACTTGAAGGTATACATGTTGACAGTTTTAACTGTCTGGTCGGGGAGATTAGCAGATTTAATAGTGCGTCGAAACCTCCCCCTCGTTCCCCCCCAAAGAAACTATATACACCGCCTTGGTAGCAGGACGGGAAAAAAACCGCAGCGCAGTGGCACCTTCCCCCCTCAGCAACACGGAAAAGACTGCTAATTTCTCAAGAATGTGCCCTCTCTTTCTCCTGCATTTTCTTTCACTACCATTTGCCTCCCCCAACGACCACCCTTCCATGGACCCTTCCAAAACGTCAAGCGCCCCACAACCCGTTTTTGTGCCATGCGACCCCTGCCTTCCTTTCGCAATCCCCGTCACCCACAAAGTGGTCTCGTCAGCTTCCTCTCTCCCTTTCTTGTTATGGACGGACCACATCCTCTGAAGTGTCAATTAAATTTCTATATTGATATCTAGGATACCACTTATCATATCAAAATAATTGTTTCACCAAAGTGAGCACGTATGTGCGTTCTAAAAATATGTACCAAACACCTTTCTCTAGCTCAGTTCACTAAATTTATAAAAAATATAATGCTGATTTCGGTTCTTCGTGTTCTCTTAGTTCAATTTACATGAAAGATCAAGATTATTTACAAGTAATGATAGACCTCGACCTGGCGTTTATTAATACCGAAAGCGGACAAAAATTACCCATCATCTATAGTAACCAGACCAAAAATATCTTTTTACCAATTAGGTTTACTTATAACAATAATTCTTATTGAATCAACCCACAACTGTGATGTTTTTCATTAATGCGTATCTCTAGAGTCACTCCGTGCTCCAAATATTAGAGTAGTGTGTTTAAAGTTACCGCAGTTATCCATATATTTTTTAAACATGTGGTCCAAACAACGCGTCTTCGAAATTTCCGCTGGATTTTTTACTGCCATCCTGTAATACTAGCCTAGTCTTTGTAACCTGTCTGGTTATCAAAATAGCAGTACCTAATTTTAGCACTTTTCGACAAAAAATGACGCAGACAATTCAAAAAGAGCTCACTAGCCAGTGTTGCGCCGCACCCGCGACCATCCGCTTGTTCGCTTCTCGCGAGATCACAATGTGTCGTTTGCTGCACGGTACCATCACACGAATAAGGTTCCCGCTACTTGGTGCCACCGATGACAACCATCGTTGACGCTTGTAGTCACTTGCAATGCCCACAAGGTACATGGAACGATTTCCTTTTTCCGAACGCGGCCGAAGGCTAAGCACAATCCTCGCTGCACTTCGATTCGAGTGACTTGGCGCCTGTGCCATGTTGGTTGTTATAAAAGGGTTCGATTTCAATAACTAGATGACGCTAGACGCCAAATAATACAAAACGTTTATTTACATATTTACAACTGTTAGAGAGCTAAGGAAGGGTCCTTTATCTATCGTTGCTTGAACGTCTCTCTTCACTCCTCGGCGGCCGCCTCCCTCCGCGCCGGCCACTCTCTCTCCCTCTCTCCTTCTTGTAAGCTGCACCGTCCGGTCCAGCAAAGGGGGGTTTAAGCCTGGTCAGAGTCCCCGCGACAGTTCGGGTGAAAGGGGAGATCTTTAACATAGGTTTCTGGCTACAGACGTCACTCCTCCAGCAGTTAGTGAAAACCCTTGAGCGATGCGCCGGAGTATTTGCGGCATGAGCCCCGGAGTACAATCAGGGACTGGGCGCCCTTTTCCTCCGTCCATCGCCCGCGGGAGGAGAATGGCGGTGAATGAACGTATATACTCCGGTACATTCCGATGTGTTCGAGTTGGGGAGAGGTCACCGGCGTTAAGCGGGAGCATCATCCCCCAAGACCTCCGAGCTGGGTATATTTTCGTTTACAGTGTAGTCTAGTCGATGTCACATCGAAAGTGCATCGAAGAAATACTTCATACCTCGGCCATGCTCGTAAACAACCTCGATATCCAGAAAAAAACGTCAGCCCGCAACGTTACATTTTATTGGCTTGCGTATCAGAGTTGTACGGCACGAAGAACTTTATTTAAAGATCCGGAGAAGCGCCAACCCTCAGGGTGACACCGCGGGCCGCTCCCACGTGGGGGCAGTTAGACGTAGCCTAACCGTCGCATCGAAGACTCTCTGGACAGCCCAAAGTTGATGCTGATATTCCGAGCTCTTGAGGGCCGAGCTCCATTTCTGCTCTGTGAGGTCCTTATCCCCACGTAACGAGGGGCACCGCCAAAGCATGTGCTCTAAACCGAACGTTCCCCCACAGCCAGGGCATTGCGAGCTGAAGTCACTTGGGAATAGACAATGCATGAAAGGGAGATTCGGATAAGAATTAGTTTGCAGCATCCTATGGGTCATCGCCTGTAGTCTCGTGAGCTTTTTGTGTGGTGGAGGAAATACTATTCTATGAACGCAACGTTCTGCGCAATGCGCTGAACACGCTAGACGATAGACCATTTTCCGAAGAGAAGATCCTCGGATCGTGGCCCTACGCATCACAGGCCAACAAAGCGACGCGAACATTGCTACTATTTTTAAGATCGACTGGTTTAAGCGACCGCTTGTAGGCATTCAATGGACAGGTGCATAGGTACCCTGACAGTGCCTTGTTCCCTCTTCTTTCTTTCTTTTAATTCCTTCAACCCTTTTCCCCAGTGTGGTGTAGCAAACCGGACGCGCGTCTGGTTAACCTCCCTGCCTTTCGTTCATTTCCTTCCTCCTCCTCCTTTCCAGATAAAAATGCTTTGTGAATTCATTAAATGTGAATGAAGTGTCTCGGAACTCTTGAACCCTGCTTCTCCCGCGCGGAGAGTTGGTACGCGCGCTTGGGAGTGGCCGATGTCGTTGAGGTTGGTGAGCGAGTCCAAATTTTGACCTAGGTGTGCCGGGAACCAAATGGGCGTGTGCATAGTTATGGTCCTGTTCTTATAAAGATCGGGAAATCGTACTTCGTTCGTAACGAACACACGGGAAACTCAACTTCGCCGAGGAAGCTAGCAACGAAGAAAAAACATGTGCTGGTACACTGTTACAGATACACTGTCATTTCGACAGCGCTGAGGAGTGCTGCTTGCATCACTGTTTGAGCAGAAACTTTGTTCCTCTCGATTGAGCACCATACCGCGAGGAGCACGTCAAACGCAGTAGCTCAGTTAAACGAACCTAACCGGGTAAAGAACACTGCGGTTCAATAGTTGCGAAAGCCGGTCTTTTAGGCGAGATTCGTTTTGATCTTTTTTATCTTTGTATTTGTGTACATGGTACGTGTACCTGTGTGTATGTGCGTGCATGTAGGTGTTTGATTTGTATTTTCAACTGACAGTGAAGATTTGCAAGCGTTGCACATCTGTGGCCCATACGCACTTAACAAAGAAGCGACTAGTAAATGTTTAATTTAGTGGCGAACTTCCTTTACAGGCGAGTTAAATACCGAAACATAAATAAACAGGTTGCGAAAGACCGCTCGAACTTCGCCCTTGTGTAAGATTTAAAAGCAAGACTTGCGTAACCTAAGTTCGTAGGCAGAGCAAGCGTGTCTCGTTAACTGTATACGAGAACACAGCCATTGGTGGGATTCAAATATCTGACAAAACTTAATGTGCGCCGAAGGTTGTAGCTGACTCAAACTTGCAAAAAAAAAGGGGGGGGGGAGTGCCACAGTGCGCCTGTTTTTATCTTGCTTGCGTATCGCTGACAGAGTTATTCGCTCAGAGTTTCGTGATTACTCGCTGGCAGCGGCATGTAGGTGCTGTGAAATAGGCTATGTTCAGTTCACGTCAACGTTGTTCACTGAGGTGAGCAAGCGAGCAAGCTCGAGCACACATGCATACCACCAGACCCCTTCATTTAGTCCTCCGTATAACTCATGTGGTGTGGGTTGGCTTCTCCGAGAAAAAAAGAGACTAACATAGTTATGGTAGTTTCGGGCCTTTCTGATGAGCAACTTTATGCAAGGAGCATTCGACTTAAGAGGAGAAAGCGACGTAGAATTCAAAGACAACAGAAAGAGAGATAAGGCATACAAGGTAACCGTATTAACTGTTCCCTTGGTTATGCCGCACTAGGATGAGCAAGGAAAGTAGAAAACGCAGGAAATTACGAAGAAAATTGCTCACAAACAGAAAGAAGAGAAGGCGCTTGGCAGTGATTGCAGTCTTTTATATACCGGGTGTTTCAAGAAATGTGTCCGAAATTCTCAAAAATCAAGAAATGCGATATTTGTTCGATGCCTTCACAATTACTTCTTCTGTACCCGCAGGCACCTTAAGATGGCTAAAGACATCATTTGGGACAGTAATAAAGACAGTTAAATTGATTAACTTTTTAATTAGCGGAGTTAGGTGGTTATGTCAAATGGGAGAATTAAAGTCCATGCGATTAACCAGTGCAGCCTTGAGATTTCTAAAAGAGCAGCCTCTATAGTAATAATTGCGATCTAATGAAATTAATCCTAATTAAGCAGTGAAACCGAGACCATATTCTTCTGAGACGTCTCGAATCAGTGAGCGTCCTTGCATCGACTATCAATCGACTTCGTTATGTGGGCGTGCGGGTTGCGCTTGCAATTATACCACGCATGGCGCACGTACTTTAACAAACGTGGAAGAACTACGCCTCTCTGATCGTTGCCTTGAACAGTGACGTCATTCTGGTCGTCTGCTTGTTGCGCTCATCGGTGCTTCGGTTTCGGTTTCGACTTGAACTTGGGTGAATTTCATTACGCCACAATAATCATAGCGTGCGCAAAGGGGGGGGGGGGCGGCTGCCGCCTTCCCTAATCACCTAAGAGGGAGGGCGCAAAATCTGCCCCATACATTGACTTACTAGGGTGGTGGGGGGGGGGGGGGGTGCGCTGCGATGAACCTTCGCCCCCCCCTCCCCCCCCCCATGAGGAGGAAGCCTGCGCACGCCTATGACAATAATTACTAGAGGCCGCTTGTTCTATATCTCAAAGCTGCGATAGGTTCTTCGCATGAAGAACTTCAAATCTCCTGTTTGACATAACCGCCTAATTCCACAAATAAAAAAAATGGGCGAATCTTACACTAAGCCGCGCAATGCTTGAAAAAGCGAAACTGAACGATTCTGAAGACTAATCTGGTTGCTTCTAGGCGTTAGCTAGGTGATGCAGGTTGCTTCTAGGTTGCTTTTCGTTGATAGGCTTTAGCTAGGTGATGCAGGTTGCGTCTAGGTTGCTTCTCGTTGCCAGGCTTTAGTATTAGGTGATGCTAGGCTGTTTCTAAGCTTATTCTCAGCGCGAAGGAATTCGAGGTAAACCACAGACAGTCACAGACACGACACGGATGTCCAAACTGCAGAGACAGAACCTCGCGCTGAAACCAAGCGTTCGCACCTCTCATAGATCAACGGGCACGTCGTCGTTGGCGTAGGCCTTCCATCGCTTCGGGGTCTTCTCGCAGCCACCGTTGCCTTCCCCGTTCCCTATATAATATTATTTCGTTGTACGTTGTCGGGGTCTCCGCGGCTCGCCACCGTCGCTTCGCAGACATTTGTTGGGCTAACTGTTGCCTTCTTCATTTTCAGTGGACCAGTGGTGAGTACGCGATTTACCCAATTTCTGTGGCACATACCCGTTTATGATAATGATAGTCCTTTTGTTCGCCGGACAAGGAACGATTTGCTAAACAGCTTCGCTCTTCAAATTTAATTCATTAAAATTTATTAATTACTGTCCGAAATTTATGTCTTTAACCATCATAAGATGCCTGCGGCTACAGAAGAAGTAATCGTGAAGGCATCGAACAAATGTCTAATTTACCTGATTTTTGAGAGTTTTGGACACATTTCTTGAAACACCCGGTATTACAGTAACAATCTATGCCTGTGTCTGTGTGCGCTTACGCGTGTGCACTATAAAAATACTAACACCTTTAAGTGGGCTCCGTGGTCCATTGCTATGCGTTAACTTTACGCATATAAATATTGTATTGTACGTGACTTCTGTACAATAGTTTTCACCCATTTGGTGCGAGCAGAAACGTCTGACACGAATTTCGCATAGATAGCAGCGAATGCATACTGAATGCAGTGCTCGTATCGTCGGTTACAGTTATTAATATTGTTACTTGCCATAATTGTTCGGAAAACAGTAGAAGCTTGCGAGTCCACGTACGCGATTCGATCTTACTCCCGTAACGTGAGGGGCTCAGCCTATAGCACTCGAGCATCTGTTACACATCTACATAGCTGTTAAAGTGTTTAGTGTGCCCGTATTCACACAAGCAGCTGCTCTACGTGCATATACAGCACAGCATCAGTGGTAGAGAAACAGAATAAAGATCTTTATTTTGAGAACGTAGCTTCGGAGAGGCGTCTTCACGCCTGAATGCTTTGAACTCGGGTCGCGTCTTAGGCCTTCGCCACATGACATAGCTGATCCTAAAGATCGGAGCTGGCCAAGCCTCTCCACAAAGCTCGTTTTTCTGGTGAGCGTACGAGAGGGGGGAGACTTAGTGGTGGCCGTGTTCAACTACCTGCTATATGTCGAAGAGTCCCGGGTTCCACGTAGGAGCGGTATTGCGGAGAGCGCTGTGTGGTGGCTATAAGATGACTTATGGTTGGGTCGGGAAACGTTCTGACCTGCAGAGCTCGGAGTAATCTCCGCGGCCCTCTATAGGTCGTGAATCGTGCGCGTTAGAATATGTTGCGCGGGTTGGATCTTAATGCCGCCTCATGTCTTGCTACACGACTAGAAAACGCGTGCGGTCGGACTGAAGTTTCTCGGCGTCGGCTTGGCAGAGTCGACTGCGTACTCTGGAGGCAAAAGAACAAATTTTTTCTAACGGCTCACTCTAAGAAAAAAAAAAGTCATTTGACCCTTTTTTGATACACATATGACTCTCACATGTATGACTCTCTATTTAGGAGAGTCGTGGGACGCACGACTTTGCAAAAGAGAGTTAGCGTGTCTCTTTAATGAGAGTTATACAGGTCTGTGAGAGTCACATGAGGAACAAAAAAGAGTCAAAGCAGTCGTTCTTTTCTTAGAGTGCTGGAGATGTCTTTCGGCCTAATGTTGGCTCCTCGTTTGGAAAGGAGGCTTACAGTGATTTCTGGGCGTGGTCTCTAGGTGAACCTTGTGCGACCACGGACGGCCTCATTCTATGCGCTCTCCGCCGAAGCTGCGGGAGGCATTCTATAGATGCTACCGAAATGCTTTCAGTTCTCCTTGAGAACAGCAGCTCGCGCGATCTCAGCACGCTGCCATCTTTTGCGTCAAATCCCTAGTTGGGCATGTAAATTAGGTTTTCTTGCTGATAAAGCAACACACAGGAGGGTGTTTTGGGAGGTGAATTGGTCACCCGTATGTGCGCACAGGCCAACTAAAAAATAAACGAACATTGTCACTATTTGTTGACACGAACTAAGAAAGGATTCTGTGAACTATAAAAATGCACTCGATCACTCCTTGTGTCAAAATGAGCATTGAAAAAAAAAACACGATAGAAATTTAAATGCAATTCTGCTGTTCTTTTTTTCTTTTTTTCACGCACTTGAGCTTGTAAACGAAGCTCGCCATTTAGTGGAATAAAACCGCAATATACCTAACCGAAGAAGTAGAAGTGTTCACTGGGACGTTCTTATCACGGGTCGTGTTAACGACATTTTAGATATAAATCACGAAAAAAAAAGGCGTGTATTACGATATGTTTCCGTTTAAACGCAGCTGTTGAAGTTCGGTGCAAACTGGCTTGGTTGGAATAAAACAGAAAATTTTAGGAAGTGGTAGTGATTAAGAACAACTAAAGAAAACATCGCGGAGGCTACTAATGAGGAGAAGAATGACACCAACAGGAGTTAGAGGACAAATGGTGGTTTCGATATACAGCAATGACCAAAATAGGGGTGAAGAAACAGAACTGCGTTACTAGAAAGATCGCTTTCAACGATAATACTTCAGCGGTCCGCAGTGTAGTTGTAGTAGCCCGCGAGGAACGCAGCCGCGGCGTGTATCAGCAATTAATGAGGCGCGAGAAAATTAATTAGCTTGGAGGCGCCGCGCGTGCCATCTTTCTCCGTACTTATCGCGTGCGGGACCTAGTTTCACGCGGACTAAGCAAAAAAAAATATATCTTTTTTTTTCACTAGGAAATGTCATCTTGAGAAACGACAAGAAGTGAGAGAAAGAGGGAGAATATAAAACAAACAAACAAAGGGAAACAAGGAAAATAACGAGTGAAGTCGTTAAATGCAGCCCAGAACAGTCGTTAGATGCAGCCCAGAGCTTCGGTCGCGCGAGCGCTCCCTGAAGATTACCCAGAAATATGGAACTCCTATCTTTTGACAAAAATGAAGACAGATGGAAGAATGATGAGGTACTGACTGGCTCAAAACCGATGGTGGTAGGGGCTGGCGTACCGACGGATCCGTCGAGCCATTTACTTTATTCAATGCGAAAGTGCTCATGCGTACCGCGGAGCAACCCAGGAAACTGCGAAAAGCCGCTTACCTGAGGCGAACTCGCCGCTCAGCGCGGAGGCAATATTCAGGAAGCACTCACCACCAATAAACCGCTTCTGGGCGCGATGTTTAGAACAAGTCTTCGTTTAGTCAGAGATTTTGCGTGAATTGGTGGTACTGCACGTATTAAGTGCCCGGTAAGACTGCCTAGCTGCTCAATAGAAAGCGTTGTTAGCTTGAATATTGCGAAAGTACTAGATCTGTAGTTTTTGAATACAACTAGACCCATACTGAGAGAATGCAGCAAAGGAAAAATAAAGAAAATGTATGCGGTTGAACGAAAGAAGGGGAATTTTTTTTCGTGGGGCTCGCTTATATGTTAGACACAATCAAACGCATCGAATAGACAATTAGGCCAAGGGAAGCATAGAGGACCTCTAAGCATAAAGGTCCTCTATGCGTCCCTTGGCCCAGTGGTCTGTTCGAAATATTTCGTAATGTATGCGTTTGTAGGCGATTCAGCGTTTCCTGTTATTCATGGCGACGCCTAAATACAAGCTGCCCAGCAAAGTTGAACCGTGTTGAAATAGGCCTGGGGGTATAGGCGAAGCTGCAGCGAAGTGCCACTGAAGTAATGCGGCCTTTTTTGGCACATTTCGATGAATTCCATTGCGGAAAATCACGGCGACGAGCGCGTGTGTAAAGCTTCTGCGCTACATCTTGCCCTGGCAATGTCACGAGGCTACGCTGCTACGGTTGTAGTTGTAGCCACAGTGTTTATTGCTTCGCACTCACTCACTTGTTAGCCAGCGGAACGCACTAGTTCGTCGGCATTTAGTAGCAGACGAAGACGCAACGACTTGGCCGCGCTCGAAATTTAATGGTGTGACTGTTTCCCACAACGCGGTGGTGAGAGACTGATTTCGTACGCCGGCTACTCCCTAACATGAAGGCGCACAGCAAAGTTTGTAACTGAGGGTGTATTTTATGTAGTTGCTTCAATTAGTCAAATTATTGTTTTGCCTCTCCTTGCATAATACTCGCCTGGGCAGACACTTTAGGAAATGTTTAAAGTGAAAAACATGAAACATTAACGCGCACATACTTTAAATTAAATGCTCGAAAGTTTAACGAACTGCATCAGTATGGAATATAGGCAATGACTTTTCTGTAAAGCCTTTGTAGAATTCTAGTTTGGCACGATGCATGGCAATGTTCTCAAATTCATCCTGCAACGAGAAACAACGAGAAAGGGTGATTAGGAAACGCATATAACATGTTGTAAAGACAGGAATGCATTTCAACTTGTATAATGTTAGGCACTTAGAAGGTTTCTCGATAGACTTCAGGACAGTCGTGTTGCGTGGGTATTCGACCGGCCAGACGCATACCCACTCATTCACTGTCCCCTCGTCGCATGCGTCGAGGCAATTTGTTGAAGGTGCTGGACAGTGACCCCAACTACTCCGGTGCCATTATCTACACAATAGAGCAAGTAATAAAAAAAACGTAAATAAGACCGGCAAAGCGCACGGGAAGGTGGAACACAAAAACTGCAGGTTACAGCTAACGATTCTTCCGAGTCCTCGATTCAGCACTGATAACGAGAGGCAGTTCATAGCGCCTCGCTTGCGAGTAAAATGCTGTGCCATAATTCATTCGCCATCCTTGAAAGAAAAAGTGTGAAGAGAAAGATTACCTTTCCTACACCCGGAACACGAAAGCCGCACGAGGTTCTCGCTCCTATAAGAACACAGTACGTTTCTGCCGCTGATTGCCCTCAGGATCCTCCCCACAGCGCTGCTACCATATACTTAACAGCAGTCAGCAACTTCTTTATATGTATAGTGACACCAATTTCTGCTTACTTCTTCCCGACCATCGACGTACTTATCCGTGCTGTTGCTTGCAACGAGCACGGATAAGTACGTTGCAGGCAACGAGCAAACTCGCAGAAAAACAAACTAAGAGTAAATTGCAGGCAACAACGCGTCTGTGTTATTGGCCGCGCGACGACTTACGTTTGTCTGTTGCTTTCACTCTAATACGGCGTGTTCTGTGTTACCGCGCCAGTGAGAACAGTGGAAAGGCTCGTGTGCAGTATCGATACTCGGCGGTTGCGGAAATATGCTGTCTGGCTTCTGCGATTCGCCTGCGCAGTCCGAGAAGTGATTTTTGTAAAACAAAGGTGGGAAGCCGAGTACCACGCTGGATGAAAATAAGTTACATCGGTGGTCTGAAAGAGTACGCTAGCAGAAAAGAAAGCAGCATAGCTGCCATAAAAAAAAGTAATTGCGCAGAATATCGCGGCGTTACTCATTATAATGGCCTGCTGCATTCCTGGAATGGAGTACTTCTCAAGTTGGCGCAAGAGAGAGATGAGCAAGGAGCAGGAATGCAGGAGGACCAACCAGAAGAGCGTCCGGTTTACTAACCATCGCTAAGATTAACGAAATGGAGAACAGAAAGAGAAAAGTAGGGCCAGAGTGAGCAATTCAGGAGGGCATCCACGTGTTATCCATGTATCCACGTATTCGTGTATCCACGTGCCACTTGCTTGTAGATATTGTCTGTTTGAAGTAAATAACAGCGTAATATGGCAGAACAGTGCGACATTGAAACGCCACCAACTGTTTCATTCGAAGGTATTTTCATACATTAGCAATATTAACAGTCCCTAATTAAACCGCAGACATTACAACATTGAACCTACGTGACTCGTGGCGGGGAAACACATCTTCTGCAAATGTAAACATAGTGTTACATTTCCTTCCGCGAGGCAAACGTGTGAAGCTCGCATAAAGCCGTGATTAGCTCCACCTACTACTACAAGACAACGAGCTACCCTGTAGAAGCCAGTGTAGTCAACGTGCCTGGCAAGCCCACGATATGCACACAACTGCTCAATTTACACAAAGACCTGGGTCCACACAGTACGACTTGGCTCAAAGGGCGGCATAAGCAGCTGCTCTGCGACTGCGATTGCTTCGCGTTAGATCGATTCCCACAATGCGTGAGATCTGCCGGAAGTTTTCTATTCGTTGCCTTTATCGGGATTTCTCTTTCACGTACAACGCCGCCGATGCCGACGCCGCATTTTCTGCAACACAGGCCCTTTAACGCTATCGCGTTGATATGGCTGCACTGCGCTCAGCAGGAAAATGTCGTGTCAAAGATAAGAAGGATTTTGTTCTGCTAAGGAAACTACATTGTAGGCGGGGCAGGTGTTTGCTGATTTCCTCGGCGGCGCGTAAACGCACCGTCTGGAAGGCCACATGCCACGTAATGTGGGTATACCCAGATGCGTGCGCATAGGGTGGGAGGGGGAAGGGTGGGGGGGAGGCATCCGCCTCCATAATCATCGAAGGGGTAGCCAATTCTGCCCCATAACTTTACAGAGTCGGACCTGTACTCTCAATGTTTAATGTGGAGGGTTATGGCCATGCAGCTTTATGACGACAATGGCGGCCGATGACCCCAGACGTTGCGTTCCAAAAGCTGTTTACTTCCCGCCTTTGCCTCCGGAAAGCCGGGGACCAATGGCAGGCCGTTGTGAGCAGCACGCCAGCGCTTCCACTTTCATTTTTGTACCCATTGCGAAGATTTCATTATTCAAACTCGGCCTGCATGGTAGCGGGGGGGGGGGGGGGTCTATGTGGTAAAACTTGCTCCCAATACCCCCCCCCCCCCCTTTTTTTTTTTCCCTTAATAGGGAACCCTGCCCACGCCTACGGGTATACCGTGGCCGCCCACACAGTGCTGCCACGTGCCGAGGCCGCGCACTTCTGAAGTAGAAGTAGCAGCCAATTCGCAACTTTCAGCAACTATAGGGGGCGCCACAAGAAATCCAATATGGCTGTCGATGCGGTGATCACCCGTACACACGGAGCGATCACCGCATGTGTTGTCGCTGGTTGCTGCCGCTTGCCGGCTAGGATAATTTTCCGCCGCATTGAACTTCCCATGCATGGAGTGGCTCACGCTTGAGAGCATAAACTGCGAGACACATGGCACGATTTTGCATCCGATTTGACGTCCTACGCGCTTGTGTAGCAGCCGGAATGGTGATGTTTCGCCGTACGGGGTCACCGGATCGGGCGTCCCGGCGTGCGTTAAACTCGGCAGATTTTTCTCATCCGCCCGGTCCGGCGATCGCACGGCCGTATAGCCATAGTGGCAGCAGCACGGGAGACAGGCAACGTCGTGCCGCTGCTCGGTTTCTTACCGCTCCCATCATCATGTGCGAGGATGCCGAAGTATTTGCCGGTATCGCCGCTATCGGTGGCATGAAAAAGATGTGCTACAATTATTTTATCATGCAAACTAATTCCTAATTCAATAATGCGGTACTTCCAGTGTGGCACTAATAAAAAAAAGCACCGGCGTCCACACCACTCGCCAGATCGGGAACCACGATGCGAAGGCACCTGCGATGCATTCGCAGATAAGCAGTGACACTGCAGGCCGTCTTACTTAACCGGCTTGCTTCGCTTGCACCTCTGCTTTAATTGTTGAGGGTGTCGAGAAAACGGATTGCGTATGTCGACGCCTGACATAAGAGTACAATATCAATCGTGTTAGCAAAATTTGCTCACTCTACGGCGTGCTCGCGCTCGATCGCGGACGGCAGCGGCGTCTGCCTAGCCGCCGCTCGCCGGTGTCATTTGCGGCAGGCTGTTTTGATGTGGCTTTCGCTCGCAAAGGCATAGTTTTATTGACCGTCGTCTTCTAAATTAAGCAAAAAAAAAAAAAAAAGAGCACTCGCCTGCTGTCTCCCAGGACCGTGGTAGCGCAGTACGTAAGGTGTTGCGATGCATGTTCACGCGGGTTCGATTCCCGGCAACAGCGGCCGCATTTCGATGGAGGAAAAATGCAAAAGATGACCTGCGTGCTTAGATTTAGGAGAACATTAAAGAACCCCAGATGGTCGAAATTCATCCGGAGCTCCTCACTACAGCGCGTCCCATAATCGTATCGTGGTATTGGCACGTAATATCCGAGGAATTCAGTTGTGTCCCAAAATCCAGCCGATTTGAGAAGCACGATGGAAACCATCATTTTCTCGTATGACAAGCTTCCCGATGCGCACGTGGATATCCCATTCACTTTTCTGCCGCTGGTCCAAGGGAAAACCAGCCACGTTTACGACGCCTTTCACGGTATACGGTTTGAGCATTTTGGCACGCAGTACACGCGATTTCTCTTGTGCTGTTTACCCATTACTGAACCGCAAAGCTTCCACAACGTTGCACCAACAAAATCCATCGTAATTCACTGGCCACACGGACAACAAGTTGCAGGACACACCGACGACGAAGCACAGCCCGCACGTTGTCGCCAGGCAAGTTTTCGTTCTATCACCGGAACGCGGCTTTCACCGGTTGCCGCGGGGCGGCGCCACCGTAGCTGAAAGTTGCGAGTACAGTCAAAGGAAAAGAGTAAAAAGCAGAAACTGCTCTACTCCATGGCACGTGGCAGCGTTAACATTTGGGGCGCGCATAACTGCCTTGCCATTCACAGAAGGGGCTCATTCTGGCGATAATTTTTCTTTTGACTTGAAAGATTGGAGGTCAAAAAAAAAGAAGCTTTTGCGTTAGCACCTTTGATTGGGAGCACCATCAGTGGAACCAAAGTGCTTTATTACCTGGGACTTAGCTGGTTTGTTGCATGCGAACACACAGCGTGGGTACCCAGAGGAAAGCGAAAGCGTCAAATACGAAAATAAATATACTTAGCTAAAGGGGTTCTCTTCAGCGGAGCTAACTAATCTTGTTGCTCCAAAGGGCACGTGGTGCTATATATATTTCGAAAGAACGTAAAGGTGTGCGCTGCGCGTAATGTCATTAACTTTCCACGTGTGCTGTGGTTCATTTTTCTTGAGAAGTAACAGATAGCTTGCGGTGAGAGGCGGATGACATTAAGTTGCACAGTTCGGTTTGTTGCATGAGAACACACAGCGGGGGTACCCAGTGGTTCGCAAGTAAAGCCGAGGTTAATCTTGTCGGTGGTAGTTGTGTACCATACCATTATAGTGGTATTGCACGCAACTACAACGAAACATTTTGCGCAGTCGCGGTTGCACTCCCTTGTGTGTTAAATGGAGCGCAAGTGGGATCCAGAGCATATGACTGAATCAAGAAACGAGACAAGAGGGCTGCTAGGATTACAGTCAATAACTTGCAAATAAACTACAAAACGAACAAACCTTGCTTAGAGTTAGAAACTGTATTAAGGCAAATAAGTAGCTCACCGTCACGCGGTTATGAAAAAGACAGTTTGCAGACAGAAAGGAAATGGTGTGCACGTGCGTTATAAGGTGTACAAGTGAGGACACGTTTACGAGCTCCTTACCCGCGAAATCCGTGCACCATTAACAATAGGTGTAATATCACGAACTCTGCTAATGCGAAGCTTGAAACCAGCGAAGTTTTTGCGTGCGCCTCATGCTAATAGAAGCAGTTGTTGTTACGGTCGCATGAGGACAAGCGCAATCATTGATAGGATCTATATGTTTTCCACGCGGTGGCTTGCCGATCAAGTGGTACATGTACGTCATGGCTATGGAGAAGTTGCAACACTGGGGCCGTATTCAGAAAACATCGTTGCACAAGCAAAGTTTGTGTGAGTTAAAGTGTCCCGTAGCTACAAAGAACGTGTTATCATCTAATGCCATCAACAGCTCAAAGAAGAAAGGTCTTAGAACAAACAAGTTTGCCACTTCGGCCTCCTAATTTTTGTTGCGAAATAAAATGGTTTAAAAACTTTCGAAGATAGAAATCTAGGGGTCATCTATAGGCGAAATGGTGGGTCGGTGAAACCTTATATCTTAAAAAAATATTTTTTTCTTATCTACGCATACCTGTTGTTGGCGCAAGAGTATTCTTGTTGCAAAAGATTTTGGCGTTTGTTTGTTGTATATAGGTAAGGACTAATAAGCAAACACAAACAAGAAAATGACATGATCACTCGGAGGTTTGAGCAACTGCACTTGCCACTTTGAAAGTAATGTGTAGGCAGCCGTCTGTTATAATCCCCAGATACTCATTCGAGGCAAATGACCGCCTGGACAAGGTTAGGTTGGGAAACGGCGCACTGTAATGGAATCTCAAGTTTCCACTGATCGGAGAACACTTCGCAGCCTTATAGCAGCGACGTCACCTATGTCAGATAAAGTCCCTGAAAAATATAAAGTAGCGCCAACTGCGTTGGACACTGCTTCTCAAGAGTCCCTTCGCCTCTGCCTCCTCTCCTAGCAGCTGCAGCAACGCCTCTAAGGTGTCCTCTGGGAAGCTACGGATTTTAGCCGCTGTAGGGAAAACCCCTTCTTTCTGCGGTTATACCGGGAGTTGGTGCCACTGGCATAGCAGGTCGGCATTCTGAAGCATCTAGAACCACCGTACGGACTGACTCAAGCGCGCTCGATGATGCACCGTGCACCGATAAAGTAAACAACCCAGACGAAGACGAACAGGATGGCGCTTGGACGACCGTCTAAAAAGCTAGTAGGCCACTCTAGCGATTTCTTAGTGCCGCCGAGTTTACAGTGGCGCTGCTATCAGGAGCGAGCACTTTTGCGTACTAAAAGATTATGTACCGTACAATTTTATGCTGTCGGACACCATGAAAAGACGCCACTTGCTGCGGTATACATTACATTGCCGTATTTATCGCTATTAGGAGCTGGCTCGCCAGGTTCCTAAGCTGGGGCGAAGCCCCGCGCCGTAACCTGCATCCATCCATTCAAAGCGTCGTGGAACGCGACGAGGAACGCTACGCGCGTCGTGTCTTCCCTCTAGCCAGGCCGTTAATTCTCACAGGGAGAGTGGGGAACGCGGTCGACAGCCAGGCGAGCGTCGGACAGCTATTTTTAAGGCCACTTTGTTGTGCGCGTCTTTAGGGTAGTTTTCAAATTGAAAGAACATTAGGAGCGTTGCGTTTGCAAGTGTCGACAATGGAGAATCAGACGCTCTTAGATATTTCTCGTATATATACTTCATCAATATGTATATAATTGTAAATTGTCTATATAGTTCATCAAAATTGTAAATTAATAAAATATTGTGTATATATGTATATACGACAACGTGTGCCACGTCTTCATATGATGGAAGATGACTTGTACGAAAGATTCACGGGTATTCCCGTTCTTCTCCGAGCCAGCTCCTCAATCATAATTCACTTCGTGGATATGGCGTGACTTTTTTTTTTTCATACCCTTTATTTCGCGGACTTTTCGAACTGCGTCACTTAAAACTGCAGCGCCCCCGGGCGCTCTAGCGGAAGAATTGCACAAGCCTCTCCTTCCGGCCAAGAGCCGTGCTCTGCGAGCTTCGCAGCTCAACTAACTTCAACTGCAATCTACAAAGCGCACGGGAGAGGGGGTGCCTGTACACTGACACGAACGGCGCTACTTTAGTTATTTTTCAGCGACTTTAATGTCAGAGCCTTGGCTCTGCTAATATGTCGCACCCACCATGGTTGCTTAGACGCTACGGTGTTGCACTGATAAGCTTGAGGTCGTGGGTTCGGTTATCGCCAACGGAGCCGCATTGTGATAGGAAGAAATGCAAGAAAAGACACCCACGTATACGCATTTAGCCAGTGCTGGGTGGTATGGAAGATACATGTACCTTAAATACTCTTTGGGTGTCTTATATCGCTATAATAATATGTCTGGCAAGACCTGTATCAGTATCTGTATTTTCAACGCATGAATAATTGTACGGTGCATCTTAAGATACAATATACGTGCGAAGCCACAAACGTTGAACACTGCTTCTCAAGCTGGTACTGCTGCCGCTAAGTTACCGGAATGAAACTAAAGGCAGCGACATTCTTTTATCTTTCCGCCAGAGTCCTCCAGCGAAGGCAGGCGATGAGGCCTTCGCGTCTGTATTGGTGGAGCGTAGTCATGTGATGGCGCTCGCGCCAGCTCAAGAAAAACAAGCGCGCGAACGACAGCGCGCAGCCAACATTTTGTTTTCTCGATTTTTCTGCTTTAATTTTGTCAGCGGCAAAACAAATTTTTGGCGGCAAAACAAATTGCGGATCTCTTCTTTCCACTCATCAGGCAATAATATATAAAATTTTGAAATAAATTTGAGAGGTCGACTAGCCATCGTCTGTTTGATCTTACGTGGAATCACCCCCCTACTATTTACGTATTTACCATATTAAACTGTTCTTATGTGTTTGCAGCGGCATTCCTGTGAGAGATATCGAGCCCTTTCCAGACATGATTGCTGTTGGCTCATGCCCTTGGAGAGAGCTGCGTTTGCTTTTACGTAATTCTGAAACTCTACATGATAATCTAGCGTTGGTTGACGGCGTTTGGCGTTACCACCCCCCCCCCTTTTTTTCTTTTTCTTTTTCTTTATTTTTCTCAAGCGAAAAACGGTCCCTCAAAGCGAACAAATTTAGGCTTTCAAGCGTTAGCAATATTAGAACGACAACAAAGCAAAAGAAAATGGTGTGATAGATGAACAAAAAAAAAAGAAAGAAAGAGAGAGATGCTGAGTAACGTTGTTTTTCGCTGGGCTTAGGCTAGGCTGTGCGTACGTGCATATTAGTGAAATACTTCGGAAGGCGCTAATGATTTTTCAGAGGCCTAAAGCAATCGTTTAAAATAAAATAAATAAAGAACAGCGCTCAGCACGTGGGGGATAATAACGAGGGTCGGAAACTATTACACGTTTACTTGGGGAAGCTAGGTACCAAATTTACGCAGGATACCTTGCAAGGGAATGAAGCGACAGAACAAACTGAAGTGATTAACGTGCCGAGTTAGGCGGCCTAATTAATGTCCTGTGGTAGCGGTCTTGCGAACGGGTGCTGTTGCTAGAACAGGGAATAATGTGTTTTTTTTATTTTTTGCTTCAGCGAGCGCAAGCTGCGACTTCTACCCTATTTAGCGAGGATTCCAAAGCATCGAAGCCTTATGATGATGGTAATACATGATTTGCATTGAGGTCACTGAAACCACCATGTTGGTGTATCAACATGGTAGGCGCGAAGTTTGTTGTGTCACTGTAATGTTATCGGTTCTCTCGTTAGCCATACACAGAGGTCAGAAACGATCCGGCCGCGTCGTTGTCACATCGAAGCAGGTTAACCGCGGCCAGATTATGCTGCCTTGGCGTCATAAAAGCTGCCATGTTTGAGTACCAGCACGTTAAGAAGCTGCTTTCATGACGTCACGTGCAAGCTTATCAATGCAGTAGTAATTGCTACTGTTTTACGCGCCAAAAGCAAAATATGATTGTGACGCACGCCGTACGAATTTCGACCGTCCGGGGCTCTTTAACGTGCACCTAATTTTAAACACAAGAATGTTCTTTGCACTTCGCCTCCATTCACATGCGGCCATCGTGGCTGGGAAGTGAACCCAAGCCCTCGAGCTTGGCAGCGCGATACCTTACGTGCTAAGCTACCGTGATGTCTGCCATTGAGCCCCTGACATTCAGTCAGATGCGGTCGAAGTGTGCCCGATTGGAGTAACATATGCCAGCCGAGCTTGTGGATGTAACTCGGAGGTTGAGTTATTATTCGCCGATCAGTGCAGCTGACATTCTGGTGAATACAATGTGCTGCAGTACGAAGGTTTATACGTATGAGATCATAGCGTCGGTGGGAGTTAGCTGAGGAACGTTAAGAAAAAAAAATGACACCATCACCCGCTAAAAGGAACCATGTGTGAATGCGAAGCAGCGGGGAGATGCTTCGCTTGAGCGGGAGATGGTGTAATTTTTTTTTAGGTGCTGGCTCGCCAGGTTCTTCAGCTGGGGCGATGTCCCACGCCGTAAGCCGCATCCATCCATTCAAAGTGTCGTGGAACGCGAAGAGGAACGCTACGCGCGTCGTGTCTTCCCTCTAGCCTGGCCGTTAATTCTCACAGGGCGAGCGGGGAACGCGGTTGACAGGCGCGCGAGACGAGGGGAGCGTAGGAGAGGAGAGAGAGGAGGAGGGATGCGCATGCGCTGGCGCTGATCGCTGCGTTGCGCAGGAGAGAATGAGGCGCGCGAGAGGGGGGGGGGGTAGAAGAAGAGACAGAGGGGGAGGGGACGCACATGCGCAGTGGGGGTGTGGACGCCAAGGGAAGGATGGACAAAGCCCCCACCTTAAGCTCCTTCGCACCTTCCCAAAAAACTACTGTATTTTGTTGCCGACACGGTGGTTGAGTGGTTACAGTGCTCGGTGGCTGAACCGAAAGACACGGGTTCCATAGCGGCTGCGGGTGTCGCATTTTGATGGAGGCGAAATGCTAGAGGCCCATGTACTGTGCAATATCAGTGCGCGTCAAAGGGGCACTAAAGAGCAAAACGATTTTTCTCATATTAGTAAAGCACTCTTCCAGGATACAAAAAACATCGCGCTTGCTGCGAGAAGACGCTTAGTAAGCGAGAAAACGCGCAAAAACCAAATGTGGTGGCGACGCCAATTTGAAGTTTCTGCACCATTCGCCATGACGTCACATGTTCCGACGGCGCCTACTAGGGACTACACAGTTACTAATCGGTAAAAATGAAGTACATTGTCCTCTGAGGGGGCCATAGACTTAAAATACAAAGTTTGGGGTAATCTTGGTGGGCCAATGGCGCCAAGTTACGATAAATGCACTTTGAAATCCGTGACGTCACGCGGGGAGATTTCGGCGCGGAATTTAAATATGAAACGTTGAACTTTATTTTCTCCACTAATTATAAACCTATGATGGCGAAATTAACGACATTAGAGTTCTCGGAGCACAATTTATCGATCTAAACCGATTCATTGTTTCTCTTTAGTGTCCGTTTAAAGAACCACAGGTGGGCAAAATTATCAGGAACTCTCCATTATGGTGTCCTCTATAGCGTGAGCCGCCTTGGGACGTTAAAGCCTATAAGCCAATCAATCGACCAGCTGTATTTCGTGCCCAGTTTGAGGCTGAAATATGAAAGGATTGAAGATGTGCCTCGTGATAATTAAGAGTCACCCAGCTGATACAAGAGCCACACACAGTGCAACTGTAGGTAGGCAAATCACCTATCTCTGACGATTCTACCATCGGCTCTCTTTCTTGAATAAAGTTTACGCCTAGCCCCGCAAAAGAAACTTTTCAAAGACCACTCGGCACCTGATCCACTAAAATTTTTTATTGGATGTTCGCTGAATAGAACTTTACGAATAAGGAGTGTTGTGCTAAGGAAATCGCGCGCAAGCCGCAGCAGGAGACGCTGTCAGTGTAGGCTTCGCATCTTTCCGCTGTACGAATACTGGGTAATGGAAAACTTCTGTTGGCAGAAAGGATCTCCTTCTGTACTCGTGGGCTGCATTCTAAGAGAGTTTCCCGTGCACATAGTGTGGCCGGAACCAAAGGCGTCGTTCAAAGAAAGGACGTCATCCATCAAGAGTGTGTAGGCACACACGTACGGTGTAGTTGCGAAAGGCCGGAAACGAAGACGAATAAAGAAAAGACTTCAGAGAAACGTAATAGTGTAAGGTTCCTGGAAAGGCGAGCTTGTTCGCGGCTCTCAATAGCATATTTATATCGACGAATAATGAAGTTTTTTTTTTCGCGAATGCAGGTTTCCGGGTACTCGTTGAGCCTGGCGTTGTTAGTCGTGAATAGACGTTGTCGACTCAATTGGTAACATAGAAGCGTGCGCCAGATGATGCTTGCGTCATTCTTCTTATTGCAAGCACGGTACACCGCAGGTACGCATCTGTCACTAGAGTTCATCTGTGCCGTTTTTGTCCTAAGTATTTTCTCAGTGCTTTCTCTGCAGTATTGATTTTAGTGAATGCTGCGCTTTGGGTCTTGGACGATGTAGTTCCCACGAAACCCTCGATACTTTGTTGCGAAAGTTCTTTTTCCGTCTATTATTAACGGTAACGAGAATCGCTCAGGGGTTTGGTATCTGAAACAGCTGGGAGGAATTTCATCTCCGCTGACCATAGTACTACGCTTTGCTACTTCACTGATATTGAGTGACAAGGCAGCGATTTTATTCGATGCCTTCTATAACCATAGGCGTGCGCAGTATTAGGAGGGGGGGGGGGGTGTTATAACGCGGCGCCCCCTCCCCTTTCCCCCCTCTTCCCGGCGCCATCGTGCTAAGGCCCTTACGATCAGAACGCAGTGCAAGGACAAGGTCTTAGAACGGTGTCCCCTCCCCCCACACCCCTTCCCTATGCGCCCGCTTTATGCCGGTGGTTACCTGCTTCAAACGTAAGCCGTGAACGTGTTGCCTTTCCCTTTGCGAGTGGAAAACAGCGCTAAACAGACGGGACAAAAAAAGACACAGACCACGGCGTCGTGGTCTGTGTCCTTTCTTTTTCCGTCTTTTTAGCGCTGTTTTGCACTCGTGAACATGAACCAACCAGTCCTAATGCGTACCTTCCTGCCTTTCCCTTGCCTGGTTTCGTCTTTTCTTTCCTACTTTTGTGTTGCTGGCCACATTGGGTAGCTGCCTACGATGATCTCCATAACCTCCGTGATGTCCATGATGCACAAAATAATGTGAGCTATAAATTCTGACCGAATAAACTTGTCTTCAAAAAGGCCTTCCCCAGCTAGCTGCCGTGTTTTCTCGCTTACTGCCCGTAGTGGTTAACGTTGTTTAGCACTGGCTGATATTCACTAGGAATCGGTATTGATGGTTGAATTTTGCGCTATCTTGGCTAGTGTCCACTATCCCCTGTTTTAACAGCAACGTCGTTTTAATTAAATTCCAACCCAATGATTACGTTTTCTTCAACTTTTTTGAGTCGTTAAGACCCGGATAGGTACGCTACGTCAAAGGTATTTTAAAAGTCAAACAAAAACATGAGTATGGGCACATCTCTGAAGCTAAGCGCGATCTTTGATCAGAAAAGCCCCAAGAAAAAGTTAAAGGCAGACAAGTGATTAATCATAAGGGACAGGAATATCGCGCCAAGAAAATAAGACAAGCAAAAGAAGGAACCTAGCAGTAAGCGCAATTGACAAGAACGCAGCTTCCCGTTTGCCGAGTGTCTGTGACGGTTGGTTATCAGGGACCATATGGAGGAAAAGGCAGCTCGAATAAAACGAGGAAACCCGGACAACGATGGAACCATTCGTTTGGACGACATATTTCCGTTGTTCTCCGCATCTGCCTAGTAACCTAGTAATAACAAAAAAAAAACAAACAAAAAAACTAGAGGTTGTATATCGATGCCGAGTAAGCTGGTTGCTACCTCTGTCTGTCTCCTAGACTTCGGTGAATGGATGACAATGAGAGCAGGGAAGACATGCCGTCGTTCCCATTTACAGAAGAAGAATGAGTTACCAAGGAGTTTTGTCCACGTTGAGACAGTTCCTTTTCATTCTACATGATCGCTGTCGACAACCATATTGGTCAAGCGAACAAGTATGCCAGACAAAACAAAGAAATCACCTTTACGTCAACCGTGTAATTGTAAAGAACGGAGTGCGATTGGTCGCCCTAGTTTTCCTTTTAGAGGACTCAGTCTCAGCAGGGAGTCGGCTTATTTCGCGTGCTTTATAACCTTACCGGCTAACGCCATAAGCTTTACGGCCTTAGCACTAAAGTGAGACGACGAGCGAGGCATTAGAACCGTATTGAAGGAACAGAACTGTTTAACTCGCAACGGAGCACTTTAACTAGCAACGGAGCACTGGGCGCTCGACTGAAGACAGTTCGCATGATTAGCTGTTAAACGTGACCTCCAGCCCTTGTCCTAATGAATGCGCGAATTTTGGCAAACTTGTGAGGCACGACATTTAATCAAAGTTCCGTTTCGGCTTTTACCAAAGGATAAAAAAATTAAAATGATCGCTTTATTTTTTTGCGTGTCTAGGTGCGTTAATAAGTGATAAGATAAAAATATTCGGGGAATCGCAAGCCCCAGCAATCCGATTCTCATTTGCACTAAACGAACTCCGATTTCGTGCCAAAGTCGTGCACCAGGGTCTGTACGCTACACGGAGAAAAAGATAAAGACGTGCTCGATGTCTTACGATTCTCGAACCCATTAGTAAGAGGGACAATGGGCCCAGTAGAATTAATCGTTGCCGTAAGTAAGAAAAAAAAGAAAGAAAGGAAACAGAAGAATGCCTTTTTTTTGTGGCTACTTCTTTATTCAAGAACACTGTTTCCGGGCAAATCATAAGGAATGACCTTTACGCTCGATTAGGGGGAAGAAGGAAAACAAAAAAATCGAAATTGCGTCTCATATTCCAGCCTTTCACAAAACGCGAGAAGCACTCAAAATACATTGATTTGAAAACTCATTTGTGTAAATGTTCCGCAATTACTCTAGACGAAGACAGCTCTCCTTGGGACCAGGTGACGTCCCTGGAACAGTTCAACGTGAAGTAGAGGCGCTTACCGTAATTCTAAAAGAATTGCTGTACAAATATGAAAACTGTGTGCAATCTTAAAATCAACACTATCTGTGCTCAGATATCAAGGTAACAAACGATAATTAACTGTGGTATTGAAGATATTGCAAGTCTCCTGGTAGCCCGAGGGTCGCATGAAACTACCGGGAGGACAGTTGAACGCTTCTCCGAATGAATACGGTAGGTGACGAAGCGGAAAGTTTACGGCAAAATCTGGGGGCAGCCGCTTCCACCACTGGTACTGACGGATCTGGTACGTGGGGTCACTGTTCTCGCAATTGTCGAGCGCAAACCATACGAAGAAGAGCTGGTCAGAGGACAAATCCGGCAGCGTGCTCAACCGAAAGCTCAACTTCCAAATGCGCTCAACGTGCAAGAGTTCACGGAAGGTGACGAAGGCGAGAGCCACGGCAACAGTTTGGGCGAGCAACGCGTAGCCAGCGTCGTACGGGTCCAGGTCAAACTCGGCTCGTGTCTGACGCAGCACTGTGCTGAGGTCCCTGGACAAGCAGTTAAGAAAATCGCGGAACAGCGTCAGCGAGCGGTTCGTGTACTGAAGGTTGTACGACGCTCCAAGTGCCGTCGGTTCCTGTCGGAGCAGCGGTGCCAAGCTGTGAAAGAAGCGTACGGCTACCCTGGAGAGATGAAATGCAAAAAGCGTCGCGTTGCTGGGCACCGAACTGTTGATTATCCCCAAAGGTACGTAGATGGCCTGCTGGGACCAGCTGTATCGGCTTCGCGTGTCGAACGGCGATCCAGGATCTCGAGGTACTGAGAGGGAGTCAATCTGTCCCAGCTTCATCCTCATGGCGTGCTTGCACAGGTTGTGGTAGGCCTGCACTGTACCGCTGCCGTAATTGACGATGCTGCCGTTGCACTCATCCGCGTCCAGTGACCAGCCCGGAAAGAAGCGAGCCAGCTTGGTGTTGGCCATTTTGAAGCGAATTATCATGTACGAGAGATCATCAACCCAGGAAAGTTGTGCGACTTTTCGGAAAAAGCTGCTCTCAATTTGCGAAAGCCAGACGCGATCATTCAGATCGTTACCCGAGGCCAGGTGTACTTTAGCGTGAGCCTTCACGACACAGACTGGAAGCGCCGCCTCAACGGCCCGAAGGCACAGATAGCTTTGATGGAGTGGCAGAGCGCGCACGCGTCCTGTAGTTTCTGCGCTGAAAATCATCTTCAGGTTTTCAAATCCTCTTGTTGGCAGGAAGGGCGCTATGCGAATAATTAATCGAAATCCCAGGCAATTTATCAGGCTCGGGATATCATTGGATTTTACGTGATTCTCAAGCTGTGTGAATATAAATTCAGGATTGCGCACAACTATTGCCCGTGTATTCAACCTGCCTTTGAAAACTACCGAAAGAAACGTGCGCAGGCCCTCGGGAATGTCGTCAGGCTTTGCTATTTTAAAGTCGAATTCCCCTTCGGTTGATTGCCTTTCAGCAAGGTCCCGCAATACAGTGTAAACGTCGTTGGCAACTTCTTGAGCAATGTCCGGGGCCGAAGAAAGCGTAAGAGCTTCTCGTATCGCGTCCTGGAACATAGAAACAGTCATGCTATAAACTTCGTAATGCCTTAAGAAAAGCATTCGAGGTGGTTCTAGGACAGCCAAGGGGTGCTTGCTTTGGTGCCTTCCTATGGAAACGCCGAGAAATGCATCGATGCCAAACTGGCGGTACAGTGTTCCCGCTAGCGTCCATACATGTGACGAGCTGAAAGCTGTGTCCGTCGGGGCAATTGGCCAAGTTCCAGCAATGAGGTCTTTAAATATATCTTTCAATGCCATTTTGACTTCCGTTCCTTGTAGGTTAGTGCTGCGTAAACAGTCATTGAAAAGCTGCACCGCTAGCAGAACGTCCTGGCTGTCCCTCCTAAAGTACTCAACGACCTCGCTTTCCATTTCTTCCTCGATGACTGTATCCCTGGAAACCGTCGTTCCAAAGCCAAATCCTACGTTAGGACGTGTGTTGGCCTTCCAAACATCACAAACGTAGTCGTAAAAGTTGTCGCAAGGATTGTTTTGACTACTGAGAAGAGACTTGAGATATGTACCTTCACTTTCACAGTACGGTGTTGAGCACATGTACACTTTGCTTCTTGGAGTGTTCGGATTCGTAGTGGTTGTAGGTTTTGTTGCTTCCGTCGTCGAAGATGGATAAGGCACCGTATAACTCGATCCAGTTGTCACTGCGATGAAGTCGTGTGTCGGATCACCAGGGAATAAAAGCTTGTGTGCGTGGCCCGCAGTCGACAGCACTATGATAGCTATCACCCAAAGAATGCCTAACATAGCTAGACCTATTACGAGGCGGCTTTCCGGGTATAATGACCTCGTGGTGGTTAGAAGCTCGTTCAATGGCTCTTCAGCCATCGTCTCGTCGTATTCAATGACTTTTCCTGAAGGTGTTGGAGGCTCATCAGTGGTAAGAGGATTAGCATCCTCTCCCGCTTCTCCTGAATCATCTTTTCGGGCTTCGGCGGAGTGTTTTCCGTCTGAACGCTGGGATCTTTCGACGTCCGCGGCCTCTGCGGGTGGTGGTGTAGCAGCTACACTTTCGGGTCCATAGAGTTTACCTTCTTCAACAGCGCCGTACTCGTTACCGGTGCTTTTGTCGGGAGTCTGACGATTGCCGGACTCGCCTCTCTTTGATGGTAGCTCGTGGCCAATGCGGTCATCGCGGTACGAAGTGGCACTGCGCTCGCCATCATACGTTATGTTAGCGACATATTCGCTTATATTGGCGCTTTCCTCTTGCCTATTTTCTGATAATGTGTCGTAGTTGCGAACGGACTGTTCGCTTTTCTTTCGCTTGGTTACTGACTCTTTCTTATCTGAGCTTGCAGCATCACTTAAGGGGAGACCCTTGTAGCTGTGCGTTGATATGGCGTTCTCGTTGTTTTTTGATACGCTTTCTTTTTGAAGAAGGGCTTTCAAGGCAAGCATTGATACCATGTTATTGAAAATCTCAAGGTTGGTGTCAGCATCTTTGGGAATTCTTGTGACAGACTTCTCCGTTGCTTGGACTTCAGAGTCGGCTCGTGTCGGTGCTTCAGTGCCTACACAGATTGATGACACACGGCAGGGTTCCGTTTGCGTTCCTGAAGCAAACACCGACTTACTTTTTACGTTCGAGAAGTCGTTAAAACCAGCTTGTTTTGATGTTTTCCGGGTAGTAGTGGAAGATTCACGTAACAGGGGTGGCTCAGTATCTGTGAGGCTCAGCTTCTTAAAGGCTTTCGAAGAAAGAGAAGGTCTTCGTTTCGTTCCTTGTAGGTCCACATTGCTACAGTGCGCAGAGGCTGTTGATGAGCGCCGTATTGCATTAGCTTTTATGCTCGATTTTCGTCGACCCACAGAGGAAACAAACGGGGAACGCTGTCCCTCCTTTTCCACGCTTGGCTTTCGTACGTCTTTGCTCGAAGACCAAATAGGCAAATTTAGGGGCTCTGCGAGGCTCGCCTTTCTCGTATATGGAATAGATGAATTGGAGCGCCTTCTTTCAGGTTCCCTTAGGCTTGATTTACTCGATACTGACTCAGGGGAGGTTGGCCATGATTTCTCATGGCGATCAGTGGTCTGTAGGTTGAATGCACCTCCAAGTAATGTGGATGACCATGTTCCGTCGCGGGCTGTGTTCTCAGGAACACAGGTTACGTAAGAGTATCGACGTGATATGACGAGAGGATTGAAGTCTAATGTCCTTCCCCAGGAACTCGCAGAACACGTGGCATTTGGGGGTATTGTAGACGGTGGCGATGATACCGATGTGTAACTCGCCATAGAGGTTAACGGTGCCGTAACGGAAGTGCGGCTCCCGCTTGCGTGCAGACTCCCAGGAGACCCAGTATCTTCTATAACTATTCGTCGTACAGTGCTGCCATCTGTCCACGTCTCCTCACTGCGAATGGCACATGGATATAACGGGGGTAAAGGGAGATTCCGAAATGAAATAGGAGAGTGGTCTCGGCAAAAGTCGGTAGGCTGCGGTGTGCAAGCTTCTGGTGTATAAGCCAGTGGTGCCTGATGTGAAGGCATGATTGTGTCGTTGCATTGCACATCGAAACAACAGCAACAGCAGTTTGGTTGAGGAGGACAGGCATAAGAACTGTTAGTAACGCATGGAGTCGGTTGCCCTGGGCATCCGCAAGTAGGACACCAGTGGTGTGCACCTCTGTCAGATAAGCTCTGCGAAAGTGGCGGTGGCCAATGAAAGGGAGCATGAGCGTCAGCTGTAACATATAGGGGCTGATCTTGAGCTGTATTTGCGAGGCGAGCAGAGGGAGACTTTCTGCTTGGTCTACTTTCAAATGAATCCGTTTCGTCGGAGTAATCACTCTCCCAGCCATGAGGCATAGTGGTGTTGCTTGTTGTCCACATCTGCCTGGTACTCGGTCGACTGCCTCCCGTGCTCTGTTTTCGCGGAGGACGGCGCGACACATTCGTGCGCTGGCGTGTGGAGTAAAGGAACGACACCACGCCGTCGACTTTTCTTGAGCTTTCATGGCTAGGGAACCTTTTGGGTGCTTCTACTCGCTTGCAGTTGCAATAATGATCTTCATGATCGTGAGATCGGTGAACGTTGTCGTTTTGGCAGGCCCGGCACGTTTCTTTGAGAGGGTGGACAGGTCTGCTGCATTTCACGCAGTACATTGTGAACTTTACATCGGGAGAACGCCTTCCGCAGCTCGTGCAAGTAAACTTGCACTCGTCGCATACTAGTCCGGTATTCTGCACAACGGGAGAAGTCGGTCTGAACTCACTCGGGCACCACGGAGACCAGCAATTTCCAGCAGTAGTTGGTGCAAGAACGGCAGTGGCAGCGGGAGGAGGCGGTACATAATAACGGTAAGCGGGTGAATCCCAAGGGTCCATCTTCCGGTTGCGTAGTCTTCTTGTAGGTGGCTCACTACTAGCTTCTGGGAAACCCGAGGTCCACGGCTCTTTCTGCATGGCCGCGTCGGTGTCACTCGACTGCTTGTAAGGGAGGGCAGGGTCCAGCTCGTCCCTGAGCACTACGGCTTGGACGGATTCTAAGCGCTCTGTAGGTGCCTTGTAGAGCGCTTGCGCAGAACGTTGCAGGCTTTCACGAAGCGGAGGCTGTGGCGCGAGCGGGGCGTCGTAGTTGGGAGGCCTTTCCGAAGTCGGCATTGAGCGCACACTAGTCTTCTTAACCTTGGGTTCCTTATTTTGTGCTACTACCATGGCTGGCAGCGGGTCCAGCGCCGATTGTGTCTCAACTTCGGAGGGCTGAGCGCCATTCGCTTGTACTCCTGCTTCAAACAAGATCTTGCCTATTTCGTTGCTCATCACCGCAATCTGGTTGGATGTCAGCTCGGCGTCTGTGGTGCTGTCAGCGGAATCGGTGCTCCAATTCTGCCACTGCTCGCCTTCGGCTTCTCGGGACGACCGGTGCCGGGAGCGTAACTTGCGCCGTTTCTTCTTGGTAGGCGTAGTAGGCGGGGTCCTCTGAAGCCTCATTCCTTCATCGCTATGAACTCGCGGAGTTTGGTAGCTGACGAAAACTGTTACGTAGGTTTGGAATTGTAAAGTAGAGTAGAGTGATACGGAGAAAACCACAACAAGAACTCTTCTTTGTCGTCGTCCGCAAGCGTTACCATGGGGCCCCGATTCCGTCAGGTGAAAGCATGTTACGTTAAAGTACCTTTGTAATAAATAATTGAAAGAGTCCTGCTGCTGTAGCTAAGGGTAACCCAAAGTTCACATTTTTTTACAGTAATAGTAATGAAATGTTCAAAGCAGCTTGCTGAAAGCCTTCATGAAACCGAAAGAAAAAAAAAGAAGAATATTTGCCATTATTCAGTCATGGGGTCATTTGTCATTATGATGTTCAGTATTTCAGTCACTTGTTAGTTTGGTGTTTGCTGTTCTACAATTCAAAACTGAGATTTTTGAATTTGGCAGCCATGCATTCTACCACTAGATTTGGGTCTATCCCTTATCGTGGGTCCAAGTCATGTTTTAGAGTCTTATTATTATCACCTTCATCCGACGCAGAATTTAACGCTCTTGTTTTGCAAGGAAGTCACATAGCCTGCCTCAATGAAACCCTTTGTATTTCAAGCAATGTTATATAGCCATCTAGGCAAGCCTGTAATTTAGCGTCCACTAGAGATATATGAGCCCGGGAGTAGTGAAATGGCATCTTCGGCTGGTCACTTTAGAGCGCTCTAGAGCGCTCTCGCGAATGCCATCGTGTTCGGCTGGTAGAAAGAGAGCGCACGACTTGCGGTCGTCTGGTTCTTTTCGATCGCTCTCCTCTCTCGTCGAGCGCACTGTGCTGCTCCGAGCCCTTTTGACGGAGCAGTGCGAGCGCTTTTGGTCACTGGATCACAAACAGGATGGTGGTCGCGGCGGCGTCATATGAAAAGATGGCGTCGTCTAGTATCTGCGTAATTTTGCCACCATGTCAAAAAGAACCCTTTTTAGCGCTGAGTTGATGCAGCCTCCTTTGTCGACCTACCCGGAGACCAACGGCGAAAGCTAGGACAAGGAGGATCAATGCACTGACTGAGAAGAACAAGAAGATAGCTTTCGCCTTCGAGTCGTCTTAGGCGAACGCATAAGAGACTCTGTGAGTTTTCTTGCTCCTTGATTCTTATGGTCTGCTGCTAGACACGACCACAGTGTGTGAAATGAACCCGCTTTTTACTAGCAATTTTTGCACTTATTTGTGTGTTAATCCGGGTAGTAGTAGTTATAGGCTACGGGGTTGGGGTGGGTATTCATCTGGAGTCGTCTCCAGGATACTTCTTGGAACTTTATAACTGATTTGTGGGCTGGCTGGTACACAGCCCGGGCTAACCTGTAGCGCTGAGTTATTTCGTGATAGCTGAGCATGCGATCCCTCTCTTATCCTAGAGAGTTGACAGCTTTACTGAAGCTTCGAAGCGCAAAACATGCGCAGCGTGTCATGACGAAAAGTGAACCACTGTGGTGTCACTGCATATCAGAAGTAGATCATGATAAAATGCCTCGCGACGCCTTAGCTTTCGAAGGAGTTTCACTAGTGTTATGACAAACGACGACAACGCATCATATCAAGAGCGCAGCGTCACTGCGGCCTGATTGATTGCCAACTTCGCAACTAGAGATCGTCCCTTTTATATGTATATATAATATATAGCAAACGACGAGCTGGAATCAGACGCAATCAGACGAGCTGCAATTATTTCCAAACAGTATAAGACTATTATATATATATATATATATATATATATATATATATATATATATATATATATATATATATATATATATATATATATATATATATATATATATATATATATATATATATATATATATTTATATATATATATATATATTTGGTACGTTTTGTGAAACATGCAAGAAACGATCGCGCGATAGATATCATGCTCCAAGGAACTGGCATACATGTTTTCCGCAGTAGTCTTATACTGTTTGGAAATAATTGCAGCTCGTCTGATTGCGTCTGATTCCCATAAGGTTAAAAAAAATTATCGTTTCTTACAAATAATTACAAGGTATGCAAATATGTCAAGGCCTTCATCAGGTCACGACTAACAAGGTACAGTTGGTTCATCTACATAAAAGGCATCTCACTTAAGTCTTAATACACGGTAGTTGAGACTTCTGGTGTGCACGTTTTTTTTTTTCCGCCAATGAAAATGCAGTCTGGACGTCTGTACGACTTGGCGCAACACAATTCAGCGCGATTTTTTTAATTTTCACTCACAAACATTATCTCCCGCATTAACAACATTCTGAATAATCCCTTCTGTACTTAGCTTACCTTCATTCTTTTTTTAAAATTGTGCATTAACCTAAACAATGGTATGAAAAAAACATTGTTGAAACTGGAAGTAAAATGTATCACTTATTTAGCACACAATGAATCGGATGACATAAAACGAGAAGCAAAATAACTAAACCATAAGCAAGGAGTCTTGAGTACCTTTGTTATCGTTGAGTTGCCTAAAAAACTGAGATGGCTTGCAAGACCTATTGTGACTTTCTTCGTAATAAAACTGAGACAGTCTTTCAGCATTAAAGGCTGAAGTACTGTTGAAATTCAGCGAGGAGTCGTAGTATCGCAGCTTAACTCTAAGTGGTCGTTGATGGCGGCTAACTGCGGGCGAGCCCCATAGCGCGCTTCCGAAGCACCGCATTTAATCGAAGCACGACCCTGCGTGTCGTGCAGAGGAAATACCCCGCAGACCACCTTTACGATCGCAGTAGTTATCTCGTCCAGCCGTGTGCAGACTATGCGGGCGGGTGCAACGACCTCTGCGGTGGCGCGCGGGCAGGACGCGTATATCTCGCGCCCGCGACTCGAAGTGCCTGTCTCACACGCGTCAGCGTTACCACACTCAGCCATGTCCAGCTGACGGCGCGAGCGCACTCCGCCCCGTGCCTGAGCGGTGGGCTTGCCGGCCGATTCCCATATACCTTCGCGCGTACCTGCATAAACACCGTGTCTCCCATGGCTCTCATTTCTTTTTTGCCTTCTTGATCGCTTTGGGGAAAAGCAGCTTTGCGTGCGCGGGGCGCCCAGTAAGGGCGTCATATCGCCAGACCATTAGGCAGCACGGACCTCGAGCCGGCATAGCTGGCGTTGCCTCGACGTCCGGCTGCATATGTGATCACTGTTTACGAGGAAATAGCGGGCGTCGATGTTTTTGCACTTAGATCGCGGGATGCATCGCGCAGGGAAAGTATAGAGAGTGCGGTGGAGGGCTGTGAGGTTCTGGAATATAACGTAGGAGAAAGGGGGGTGGGGGATGTATGGCCCGCACCCGTAATCTTCTCGAGATGCGTGGGAGTCGGCGCGTATGTGCGAGCAAACACGGTCGTTAGTGCTTCCGATAATAGTGCACCGCCGGTTGTTCTTGCTGCATTTAACTCTTTTCTTGGCCGTTTACTGCTAACGCTGAACTGAAAACGATCTTCCCTTTACAAACGAAGTGATTAGCTTTAACAACAGTAAAAAATATATATATGGCGAAGCGGTATTAAGAGAGCACTTAATGCATAATACCTGACATGCACGCGCGGACACACACACAGAGGCATGCGCACAGAGGGAGCAGAAAAGGCACCCCCCCCCCCTCTAAGTACCTCGTATTTTCACTGCATTCTGATTGTAAGGGCCTCTGTGTGAGGCCCTAAGCACTGGCGCACGGGCTGCAGGATGCGGGGCGAAGCATGTGTCTAAATTTGTTGAATGTGAAGTGGGAATTGTGTATGAAATACCACTGTCTTGTGACAAAACTTACATAGGGCAGAGCGGAAGGTGCATCAACATCAGATTAAAAGAGCACAAACGTTCACTCACTGAAGACTGACCATCTACCCTCGCTGACCATTGTCATGAGTGCGGCTGTTCCCCCCATTTTGACGACACAATGATTCTAACGCATCACAGACAGCAGGTCGTCAGAGAAATCGTCGAAGCTTCCCATATCAGTAGAAAAGGAGAGTCGTGTGTCAGCAGGCCGTCGATCACCTTGAGTGACATTGAATTTGACTATCTGACTAACACTGGTAAAAAATGATTGTATCGAAAGTGCGAGTTGTGCATTCCCCTTCTGTATTATTTATTTATTTATTTATTTATTTATTTATTTATTTATTTATTTATTTATTTATTTATTTATTTATTTATTTATTTATTTATTTCAGTGTAGTTGTTTTGTCGACATGGTGATGATAATTCTAGGTATTTATATTGTTTCCTTTCCAATAAGATTTCAGTTGAGAGCCAGCGATAGTCCTGTTTGCTTCTTCTCTTTCGTCAGTCGTTTCCCGTGCGCGCTGCAATTCACGCATGATGAAGATGCACCAACTCGCTCAGGTTTCTATATTATGATCGAAAAGAGCTGGGGAGCGCTGCGAAAAAACTTCAACCCTCCCCGCCCTTCCCAATGGGAGAACCCTGCGCACGTCTACGCACTCACACATGCGCATGCGCACGCACACCAAACCTATAAAGAGCTGGAGAAAGATGAGAACGCGGCGATATAACCCACGCTCGCAGGCAGATAAATGAAGATATCGCTTAGACGAGACCGCGAACATTGCTGTTACGCTTTAACGAATAATTTGAAACACGCAAAAAGCTTCCAAGTACCTCATATCTTTGGAGGGATTTACGGGGAAGACCTGTAATGTTGAGTAATAACTTCTCTGCCCGGTCTGCGGATATCGCATGAAGTTGCTCGGTCTTGTTCAACCTTGCGAATTTTAAACGAGAGTATTTGAATTCAAGAAGGGAAATTCTGAGGATACTGCGTATTTCTTTATTTTATTAAAGCCAAAGCCGAGTGGCCACGCACCCGAGTAGAAAGCGTAATTTGACATATGCGAATTGAATGGGCTTTCCAATTTAGCTCATTCCGGTTCGTATGATCCACCGCGCAAGCGGCTCGCGAATTCCTGCCACTGCTCGTTCTCACGAATTCATTACAGCTCCCAGTCCTTTATCTTTGCATATTTTTTTTCTTTATTACTCAGGATACAGTTTTATACACCAACCTGATATATCAGTGTATGACCAATGTTCTTTTCCTGGGAGAATAAGGAGGTTTGCTAGCCTTTTGCAGCGATGCTAAAAGTATAGGCACCCGAGAAAGAGCGGCTTACGGTTATTTCATGAGAATGAAGAGAGAAAATAAGAGGGAAACTTCTCAGGACCGATTATTGGCGCTGCCTCGAAGTAATAGGATGTCGAAACAAGCCGTCAGGACCACCGGTGCAAGGAGGCAGCGTTCGTTTCTAGAACAAGCCAGTGGCGGGCTAGGAAAGCTGTAATAGCGCTTTTTTCTGAGAAGATATATGCAGGCTGGGTTTTACCAAATCAAAACGCCGTTTTCAGGTCCTCGACGCGGTTGGTTTAGATTTTTCTTGCAAATCAGGATTCTCTACCAAATCGAAAGCGCTTTCCTGCAACAACCGATATTTTTGTTAGATGTCCTCAGCTAGAATAATAAGGAATAAAAAAAGAAACAAAATGCGCACCGATTCATGAGAAATACCAGTTCTTAGCTGTTCTTAGCGAGGAGCACCGCCTACGTTGAGGTTTAGCAAAAACAGTAACAAATGGTGCGCATTTGTTTCACATCTTCGTATTTTGTGCGCGCGAGGTCCGGTCTAAAAACTGCGACTGGTGTCGCTTCCATAGAAAACGTCGCGTAAAACGGCCTGACCTTTTTCCCGCGCTTTAGGTACTTCATGTAAACTGCGCTTAGCAACAGCGCGCCGCTAATGAGCTTGCTGTGAAAGTGCATGCTCGGCGTGCAGCCAGTGCTGTGCAATTAAAAAAAAGAAGACATTAAGCATCTGGAGGATTTCTTAGAGAGGGACAAAAGGAAAGAAAAAGACGAGAGGTATTTATTTATTTATTTATTTATTTATTTATTTATTTATTTATTTATTTATTTATTTATTTATTTATTTATCACTCGTCAAGCACCACCTTCCAGAAAGCTTTACATGAGGGGGTGGGCTGATGAGATAGCGTTTATAAATTGTTAATAGGTTCCACGGCTCTTCTCAAGTTATACGGGTTTGAATAATGAATGACACTTATGGGGAAGAGCGCTCCAGTCCCGGGCTGTCTAAGTGAAGGAGTGATGGTGGGTCGCGGTGCCAGCAGGAAATGGGTAGACGCCATGTGTTGACTTGTGCTGGCTGAAGTACGATGAGCTGGTTGAATAACAGAGTTATAATAAACGTATAACCCATATCGTGATACAAGGATAGTCTAATATATTGCGGCGCAGGTCTAGCTTAGGTAGTCCTGCTTTATTTTCAGGGGTCGTAAAACTGGTATAGTTTCAGTAAACGGAGTAGGTGAATCTAACAGCGTGGTTAACTGGACTTTGTCTAGTTTGTTATTCTACACGCGTGGATGGTATAATAAAGGAGAGAAGGAGAAGAGGAGAGTATTGTAGATAGATAGATAGATAGATAGATAGATAGATAGATAGATAGATAGATAGATAGATAGATAGATAGATAGATAGATAGATAGATAGATAGATAGATAGATAGATAGATAGATAGATAGATAGATAGATAGATAGATAGATAGATAGATAGATAGTGGAGAGGAAGAAGTAGGGAATGTATCTTGACCATTCACAAACATTGCGCATCATATGACTATTTGGGCATTGCCGTTTGTAACCTTCAAATATACTGTCCCAAAGAAACTGCCATAAGTTTCTGGGCTGGTGAGCTCCTGGGCTATGCTCCCAAGGCCTTTTTTTTTCAGCAAGCAAATCAGGAAACACACAAGCACACACACAGACATATATATGTATATATATATATATATATATATATATATATATATATATATATATATATATATATATATATAGCACACACCGCCATGTTTACATACACTTCTTTTTTAAGTTAGACTAAGCTCATGACTCCGCATTCTGTAAAGAGACACTCGGTTTTCCCGAGGCAGAAGTTTCGGAAACAGGCATGCAAGCCGGATCTGCGGCTAAACTTCTTGCAAGGCGGCGTCGAATATTTGCGTTCAGGAATGCAGGCACTCACTGCAAAGCCACGGAAAGTTGACACAGCGGGCGTCGGGCCCATGCCGGATTGCAAATCGACTAATTAGACTGGCTCGGGGCATCCGCCTAACGTCTCGGCCGGCTCTCTCGGGCCACCCCGCGGTGCCTGCTGCCAGTGACACAGACATGTCTGAGAGAGATATCCGGTTTTCAAGGCGGGCAAGCAAACCTCGAAAAGGAGGGCCACTTGCTCGCTGCTGTGTAACAAAACTTCGGCGAACGGAGTTGGTGGACGTGTCTTCATCTATAAAACGCGAAAAGTTGCGCCTCGACCTGTTCAAATTACATACTTATTTAAATTCATAACTGTTATTAGTTACATCACTCACTTTTGATTGGCGTCGGCCGATCTTGCGCAATAAAAGCTGGGGCAAGTGTCATCTCTTGACAAGGTGTGTGTTGGTTGCCGTATTTACTGGAAGACAGTACGGGCAGCCATATCATTGCCACGGGAGACAACTTCGGCACTGCGTATATGACTTCTGTTCGTGCCGATTCTTCCCCACTTCACCAGTATTGGTACGTCAAAGCTTCACGAGGAGGCTCTCGCTTGTCTAACATATTCATTAGTAGCAACCAATCTATAGCAGGCTCATCTGGATTTAGTGTTACTGCTTTCTAGGTGTCCATTGCAACAAAAGTACAGCCAGCTACAAAAATAGAGGGAGGGGTGAATACGAAGTTTCCACTGGAGTGCTGTGATGACAGCAAGCTAAACTCTGTCGTGTTATCACTTGTCATTGTTTTTCGCAGCCAGATGGCCACTTGATGTGTTTGCTGATGTGTCCATAGGGTTTTGTAGTTCGTTGAACGCATGAATTTATGCAGCAGATTGCGCAGGATAACAATCACTGTTTGTGACTATCTGTTTAGATGATGTCTGCCACAATATTTTATTGCACCTGTATTTTAGCATTATAAACCTTGCGTTATCAGTATTATTCGTGGAAAAAATGTGAACATTCTCGAAACTTACTGCATTATGTGCATCTTCACGAAGCTTTTCAAAACGCAAAGTGACCTCTGGCAAGCTTTTCCATGGCCTCGCAAAATGTTGCCATGTTTCTCCAAGCCTTATCGGGTCTTTTTTTTTTTGCAGGTTTCCAACGAATGAATCCGGGAACGCATTCGAACAATAATATAGGGAAAGAAATGCACTTGCATGTTTTCTGACAGGCATACTGTTCGCTAACCAGTTCGTGTATCCTCAGCATTTACGAAACTGCTCACTTCATGTGTATAACTACGCTTGTCATCTTTAAATAAAATCGTATTGAAGCGAACTCTCTTTTTATTATTCTGTACGCTTACTTTTAATTGAACTTGATTACGCCACATTGATATCAACAGTGATATATGGCCACCGAGAGCGTAATTCCGCTCTAGGAATTCAGGTTTAGGAGCCTCTGTCGCGCGCTTCGTTGGAACTGGCTTTGCTTCCGCATTCCAGGTACGGGCATTTTTATTGTGCAATTTTAAATTCTTCTACAGCGTAATATATTACGTAGCACAGCATGGGGACCCCTGCGGCACCCGATATGTCGGCGTTTCGACAACAAAATAAACGAATTTAATGCGAGTTCACCTATACATATCATTCGTTTTCACGGATGTTTTAGTGAAGTGTTAAACACAGCGCGAGAACCTTACGACGCAGATAGGTATTATATTCAGTATATTGGATGCTTCCTCCAAGCTAAAGCGAAATACCTGCTTAATTAATGAAGTGGCCTTTTTAAATGTACATATGAGGAATTTAGTGAGTGAGTCGTACACTAGATGTTGCCTGGAAGTGAGAGTACGAAAGCCGGACAACCACGATGACGGCGAATTCTTGGTCCATCACGAGTGTCCGAATTTGTAAACCTTTACGGCTCACAGTAAGTGATACAGTAACTTTTTCACAAGCGCACACACGTACGGTCTTTTTAATTACCATTTTTTACATGTGCACAACTTCCCCGCAGAAAGGATCATACTAAGGTGATGCACGCTTTACAGGAACATATATACGATGTGTTAGCCAGTCTACCCAAGCTCGAAAGAGTTCGGGAGGAGCTGTCATGCGATCTGTCTTGACTGCCACTGAGCGCCTGAATACCAGCGGCTACTGTACTAAATATTATTAGTGTCGTTAAATAAGTGTCTGCAATTTGGTGAAGTACAATATGGTGATCACCCTAGTGTAATGGGCAGTGTCAGAGAGCATACAGCGAAGGCACCATCGTCTACCGCGTTGCATGTTGAAAAGCATGCAACACCGACAGAATACTTGAGCATCGTGTGCAGATAGCAATGTTGAAATTGCCACATTTGCACAGGCCCTTTTGGCCAGGGGCTAAACTGCACAGCAAAATGGCGTAAAAGATCCGCCTCTAGGACCCGCGTAACGGAAGGCTGTTGAGAAATACAATGAGGTAATCTTGAATAACGTTTACTGCGACCCATTTTGTTTTGCAAAATAATGTCGTTCCTCGCTTCCATCGATGTTTTTCTCACTGAGTAGCAGTCTGATTTGAGGTGTTCCTTCTCAGTTGCAGAGAGCTTGCGCGAGAAAAGGAAAGGCCGAGAAGGAAACCAGACGCGCGTTCGGTTTTCTGCACTCGTAGTCTTTGCTGGCGGCATGCATATGTGTGAGAGAAGTGAATTTTGAAACGGTTCTGTCATCTCTTGAACTTTATGCTGGAGACAGGGCTTTAGAAATAAACATAGTGTTAGGGTGTTCACATATAAGCAAAATTTTTTGTTTCCGCAGAACAAAAAGGGCACATAAAAAAAGAAAAAAAAAACAAAGCACGCAGAATACAGAGTCGCATAGCCACCATAGGCACGTTGTCTATATGTGCATCATAAAGGGTTTTAAACATATAAATCTGCGGTTGGGAACCAGTGTGAGTTCTCAATTTATTAGGAACTACTCTTCTTAATGCATTTCCCTATTAGGTGTAGTACGTTACATGGTGCAGTTGTCAAATGCAAAACTTATGTTGAAGATAGGCCGGGAGAAAGAGGGATACTCAAAAACCAGACGGTGGCCAGCTCTTTAGGTGAAGATTAATGAGTAGGAAGAAAAGGGAGACATGGAAGAAAGGGAGGTATCCGCGCGCTGTTGTCACGATATTGAGGCGTTCGCGTTAACGCCGCTACCCTACAACACTCCATGTCTATCCGGGTCTTGTCTGAAAGGATCGACAGGAGTTAATTGCCTGCATTCGCAACTAGCTAACAGAAACAATAAAGGCTCTCGCCGCGGCGGAACGTACACGCATTGCCGATGGGGCAGCTGACGCCGGAAGCAGGCACCGACGCGCGCCATGAGTGTCGAAACGGCCGACTTTCAGTCGAACGGGCGCACCGAAGGTGACATCCCTTCGTGACCGCGGTAGATCGCGTAGGCGCGTCAGCCTTCGGTGCCTCCCATTATGCGGGCAGAACAACGCCGTCGGGCACGCACTCGCCCTTTCCTTGCTAAATTGAGCGAAGCCTCGGCCACGCACGCGCCGGGCTGCGGGTTTCGCCCCCGATTCATTACGAGCGAATGGGGCGAACTCATGGCAGTGTGACACGCGGTGCGCGGCCCGGCACGGGGCCCGACGCGGTGGCGTTTGCGGGATCGCAACGGCGTGGAGGGCGAGGAGCCCTAAAAGGAATACGAAATTCTGCGGCACTTGGCAAAAGGCCTGTTCGAATGGCGCTCGCCTAATTAGCTAAAGACAACGCCTGCAGCAGCTGACTGGGTCGGCGGGAGGTGGAAAACAGCGCTGGCGTACGCGCCTGGTTTCTTGGAGATGAAGATGCGAGAGCGTCCACGTTTTCTCGAAATTTGGTAGGGGGGAAGCTAATTTCGACCTGCCTGCGCCGGCGAAGAAACGAGCGATTGGAAGAAACCAATTCGCTGCTTTCGAAAATTACTCGCCGAGGAAGGTTTGTAGCTATGTGAGGTTGGGCCAATATCTTTGCATGCAATGCAAAGAAGCTTGCGGTGCATGCAAGTCTGATTTGCTTTGCGTAAGCACGACAGGTATTTCAGCCTTGCAAGCATGAACAACGGCTTCCCTTATTAGCGTGCATCGGTGCATCCATAAACAGCGTCCTAGAGCCGTCTTTAATGCAGAGTGCGTTTAAAGTATGCGCACGAAACTAGAAAAGCTCGAGCTTAAGCCTGTGCCCGGTCCCTGTCGAGTACGCAAGAGTGCATCTGATATTAAAAGAGAAAAGAACGGTATAAACATTGTAACGTAAAAAGAGTTGTGGACATGCAGACCAGACAAGTTGGCAAATTTCTGCCAATTTCTGGGTTCGGAACGGAACCTGTTGTTTCACGAAGCCTGTGAGTTGAGCATAAGACATTAGTACTTTATTTATTTACAGGATACCTGCGTTGCCTCAAAGGCGTTATCGCAGGGCAGACATCTGTAGGATCATATGTTACATGTTTTATAGTGAGAAGCAACAAAAAATATATTAAACAGGGTTAACATAAAGATAAACAAGGTGAAAGGACAATAGGTCAGCATGTTCAAAGGTAACAGAATGTTGAAACAAAAACTAGCGCAATTATACATTATTGTAAACACAATCGGAAATAAAAATTATGATTATCAGGTACACAAACGTAGTCTTCCGGTAACAAGTTCCAATCTCGTACAGTTTGCGGAAAAAAAGACCTGGAAAAATAATTTGTGTTGCAACTGCATGCGTGTACTTTCTCAGGGTGGTCGTGCCTAGTCCAAAACATAGGATGGTTCTGACAGGTAGGTGCGGCTGTTAATGCCTGTTTGATTATAAAAGATACGGTGGAAAAATTTGAGCCTCAAGTTTTTTCTTCTAGCTGTTAAAGCTGTTCTATCTGTTAAACTAACAACTTTTGTTATGTAAAAGGTCGAAATTCAGCCTAAATATGACTGAAACGAGACAGTACTGCACTCTAAGAAAAAAGAAAGTCAAAAGAGGGTCATGGAACCGTGACTCTCTTCGGGTGTCCACCTGACCCCTTTTGGAAGGTACAGGCAGAGAAAAAGAGTTCGCAGTTCGGAAGGAGTCACTGGACGCTCCTGAAGCGCGTTTCGATTGGCTTCCGTCATGAAAGAGCCACCGTATACGCCATACATATCGCGCGCTTGCCCTTTGGCGCCGTTGTGGCGCGTTGTTCGCCAACGGAGACGGGGTTGGCGCCACTTCTGCCTTCTCTCTCAGTCGTCTCAGTCTCCTCGTCTATGCTATTGGAATGCGTTGCGTTGGTTGCGCGGTTTGCGTGTCTTAAAGTTTCATCAGTTTCATGTTCATGCGCGTTTTCGGTGGTGTCGACGCCGGCACCGCGCACGAAGTGACGCTTGCAGGGCGGAATATTCATGGAGCTGCGGATACGGACAACGGGCGCCAGTTAACGGTGAGTGTACTGCTTTCGTAGGCAGTAATTATACAGCTTTAGTTGGGCGTCTGCAGCAGCTCTGCGGAAGTTATCTGCCAGCCACTTCCAACAGCAGCCCACGTCCGCGGGGCTGTTGCGGATGCCCAACTAAAGCTGTCAGTTAACGAGTTGCCACCGTTATGCGCGTTGCTGTACAAGCTCCCATAAAGTGAGCGATGCAAACAATTATCAAGGGTCATTTCTTGCTGATCGCACGTTGTGTCTGCACTACTGAAGGTGCAAGATGTCGTTTTGAGATGCACTTTAGTCTACTTCATAATAACATTTCCATCGACCTCGAGTGTGCATCGACCTTGAACGTGAAAAAAAAAAGTCTGTGTGCAGAACGCTCAGACGAACTATATGTCATGGTTTTTGTTGGCTTAAAGACGGTAGCTTGAGGTGCAGATATAGTACGGTGGCTTCCAGAACGTATGCGGTAGTCATTCAAGTTGGACACGCCTCGCCGGTAAGGCGAAAATACTAGACTTTCGACGGCGCCCGTTGTTGCGGCCGTCGCCGTGCACCTTTTTCCTTCGTTTCTGTTTGCTGTTTTCATGATTTGCCAACGTCTGCGATGACGCTATAACGGAATCAAGTGAGTGTACGTGATTGTGGGAGTTATGTGTGCTAATTCTAGCATATGACATGTCTGATCTCGACGTAGACGGCGTCCGCACGCGCTGGGTGCCGTTCGGGCCCTTGTACTGGCATGTGTTTATCTGAGTATGGGTTACGTTTGTAAAACATGCGGTCAGTAACCGCTCACGGCGTGCCCCTGACTGCCGGAGGATGTCTTTGGGTGTCGGGGTAAGCCGGCGCAAAACCGTGTTTATTCTGAAACCAAATTTTCAAGCGATTTCTCAGAAAAGAAGTGTTTTCATTCGTGTATAGCCAGTGCCTATTGCGAGACGAGGTTCCCGCTGCCTTTTAGTGAAAATTTGTTTTCGTTCCTTCATTGTGTCTATGTGAACCACTTATTTTGTAGGTTTTGCAAACCATTACTGCAATCTCATTTTCTCATCAGAATATCACGTTCTGCTTTTCAGATACCGTTTTTCATGGTGCTCACGCTGAACAGGAGCGACAACCTAGCAAGCCACAAGTCTGAGACCTCCAGCCGTCACCACTTTTTGATTTATTCTTAATCATAAGGAATAAAGATTGAAACATGATGCCCATTTCTGCAGTTTATTTTGCACTATATGACACCATGCACATCACTCACACATTTTAGTTGGCTATACTCAGAGAAGCATGCACTCTTAAAAAAAATGGAGTGACCCTCTCTCCTTTAAGGGAGAAACGGCGATGTCCCCAATGTTCGTCTTCAAATGGAGAAACCGTTCCTCCCTTTTCAATGGAGAAACCGTCAAAATCAAGATGGCTGACGCGAAGCCAGTGAAGCGAGCAATAGATTTAGCCTAGCGAGCGCATCGATTCTCGACTGATAAAGAGTATGCGGCACTGGCAGTCACAAAAAACGGTCCCGCTGAGCTTAATATCGAACGCTATGACAATAAAATCAAGCAGACAAACCTGTAGTGATGAAAACCTCGCGAAACGGAACGACGGAACTCGTACGTTTCGCTCGGCCAGCGAGACGGCGTTCACTTTAAAAGAGACGGATACTGCAAAGGGGCTCTCACCCGGAGACTGTACGTTAGGCTTGCTGTCTTTATTTGTCGAAGCGTCACACGGTGTAGCGACGTTACCCACGCGTTTGTGCCTCCAAAATGTGCATTCTGTCGCATCAAAACAATCCCGGCGCAGCAGAGCATAGTTTCGATAGACAGATGTTCAACTTCATATAAGTAGGTGGAGCTATGAGAGTACCGCGGCCGCGAAGTAGGTGGTAGCTGGCGCCATCTAGCGGGATTAAACAATACTAAAAAAAAAGTTGTTTCCGACTGAGGCGGCGTACGTTGATACTGCACACGGCATTTCTGGGAGGTAGGCCCATTCATGGATTACTCAAGGACACCGGAAAGTTGATACGCACACGTTCACTAGTCAGACACATAGTACGCACATTCAATTCAATACATACACATTTCATTCGCATGTATAAAACCTACAACACAAACAATTCACTACAGACGCATACGTACAGACGTTTACACATACCCTCTAAGAAGCGCTGTCCGTTATATAGTCACTGAATTACAGTGGACCATGGTGGCACAAAGATGCGTCATTTTTCATCAACTCTTTACGACTTCATGGCTGCGTCACAATATACGCCGACATTATTAAATAGTAGCTATGGCTTAGCCAAGCGCACCAGTTAATCTAAAGCCGCATGATAATGAACAATATAATTACAAAGAGCTGATTAATTTAGTGCGAAAACGACCATATCGAGAACCGTTCATACCATTCCGACGACATTTTGAAGTAGCGCCATCTTCCGACAGCGGCCACAGATGAAATTTCTCTGTCTGATTTCTTTATTTTCAATAGTTACTGTGTGAGGGCGCAACATCGGCAACATAGTTCAGAGGTTCAGATTCCGTCGCCTTCGTCGCGTCGACTTCGTTGAGTGGTTTGGAGTTAACATCTGTTGACATTCTGTTCATGCGTTGACCACAAGTATGACGATGGGCCATGGATTCTTTCAACTGCTAGACCTTCAGTGACAATGCTTCTGATGCGGTACGGCCGTCTCATTTGTGTATACGTACTACGTTACAACGCGGATCGTGCGAAGAAACAAGACAAGATGGCCTCGCACATCTTATACGCACATTTTATAGGCACATTTTATAGGCTCGGCGTGTGCGCATCGCGCACACGCCGAGCCTATAAAAAAAAGAAAAAAAAACGCCACACACGTTACTCAACACATAGAACAAAAACAATGAATGTCACTCGTGTGTTACTCGCATCAATCCTTGGTACAAGTAATTGCACGTGACTGGCCGCGATCGGTAGCACTGGATAGTCTGGTCTGAGGCTGCTGAGCAGGGTTGCCACTGACTTTCGAGTAAATGTCGCCAAACGACGAGCACAAAGTCGCCAAAAGTCGCCATTTTTTTACAAATTTCGCCAAGAAAGTCGCCATTCTAGATATTTGCGGCATATCCTAGGAATAAGAATTTCCGCTTATGTATAGCCCCGTAGCATACAGTGCCATTCAAAGCCCTTAAAGTGTATTGACATTTCTCAAGACCAGTCGCATCGCCCGCTTCACCATGGGTGCGCTTGGTGCACCTTGGTTCTCCGACTAGCCGCAAGGTGTGCGCTGTGGGGCAAGTATGAATGGATAAAATGCTCGTTATATCCTTCCATCCCTGTCCGCTCGTTTCAGAGAGAAAAGTGTGGTAAACCTTGGGCGAAAACCGTGAAGGCGTTGTTTGTAGACAACTTTACATCCCCTTATATGAAAAAAAAAGAACTAACAGGTTTATTGAAAGTAGTAAGACAGAAGTCTTACAGGTACCGTTCATTAGTGAGTCTTATACCTCTCAGTGTGAACTAATATGATACCGGACGCCACTGTCCCTTTCCTATAGTCACTTATATCTACCCGCGTCAATCCGATGCGTTATAATTGAACGGGTAGACAGTGTAAAAAGTTATATAGAATTTGTTTTCATTGCACACGCTCACCAAGAACAGTGGAAAATGCCTGAATAAATACTTTTTTATTGCACAAACACGCGCATATCCGCCAATCTTCGCTATACGAGCTCATTTAGGGGATACTGCAGCAGTCAATAAGTCGCCAAGCTACCCAGAACAGTTGGAGCTTTGGCGGAACAAATGGCCGAAACACACGACCAACCCGTCATCTATCTCCTTCAGAAGCGAAACTTTAGAGAAGCTTTGAAGCATCTAGATGAGTCTCGATGAATTGAGAACATAGAAGCATCTAGATCAATTGAGGAGGTACACACGAGTTACAGGACGGACATACCGAACGGCACGTAATGTGCACCTCAAAACCCAGAAAAATACAGAGAATAGTGCCGCTCATTCGTTGTGAAGACACTGAGCTTAGGATGCATAACTCAGTGGAGACCTGACCCGAAAATCGCCAAAAATTCGCCATGTCGCCATTCATAATTTTAGGTCGCCACGGGCCTCTCAAATTCGCCAATTTGGCGAAAAGTAGCCACCATTGGCAACCCTGCTGCTGAGTGAGCGCGAAAGGGCAGCCGCTCTCCGCAGCACGGAATCACGATTTAACTCGGCGTGCGCATGCGCGCGCGCGCAAGTCACGTGGTTGAGGAGAAAAGTTGCTCCCTTGGCGCTTGCCGCAAGAGGGCGCGACGAGTAAATCGTCCGCAAAGGAGCAAGTCGCGGCTCCGAAGGAGGAACGGAGCCCGTTGCTCCATTCTCACTCCCTTTTTTTTTAGAGTGTGTAAATGAGGAGTACCCAAACTTCTTAATTAGAAATCAAATACCATCTTTTCGCGCTTTCTATATAACTTTGCTAGAAAATATGTGTTGTTCTGACGAGTTTTACTAAAATAATGCTAAAACTGAACTATTCACTTTTTGCAGTCGCTGGGCAGAACGGCAAGTATTATTTTACATGCTTAAAATAAATACTCCACTATTTTAAACAGTAGTCGCGCAAAAGTAGAGCAAGGGTCAAATGAGTAGCTTAAAATACTCGTGGAGTCGCTTGACGCTTCGGTGTGGGTCACTTGACCCCCGTAGGAGTGTTACCGGCAAGAGTCGTCTGACTCCCTATAAGTGGTAACGTTATCCTTCGGATGAGAGTCTTTCCACTCTTCCTAGAGGGTCAGGGGACTCTCCTAGAGCGAGCCGACCCTGACCCACCAAGAGAGTCACCGTGACTATTTAAAGAGAGTCCTATACGTGGCAAGTCCGAACTCTCCGAAAAGAGTCACGCATACTCTTTTTTTTTCTTAGAGTGTGAAGCACGACCTCTAAAACTTGCTAAGAAGGAAAAAATAGAACCCAGACATTTCAGCAATTTTTTGGTCAGACTTCATTTACTGTGACAGCAGCGTTGTGGCACAATTACTGAAGACCCTTAACTTACATTTAATAACATGCAGACGCCTATTATTTCTCAGTGAAAGTTGTAAAACTGTGAGCACCAGAGAAAAACTATTTATTGAGAACCACAGAAAAAAGAAAGATCATCGTTCAAGCACTCCGTACAAAAATAAGCGACGCTGAAACATGGGGCGCCGGTTTTTATGACTTACTTAATCCCAACTGTTCATTAAAATCTTTCTCAAATATTGGTTACGTTTGCCCGGAAATCCTAATTCGTTGTCGTCGTTGTTGTTGCTGTCCTGTCGTCTTTGCCGACCGTATGTTCCCTTCTTCATTTTTTGTGGACCATTGGTGTCACGGAGTTGCCAGATCCGCTTAAATAAGCGGATTTGGGCTTCTTTTTTCACCGAGTCGTTTGTAGAATTTCCGA